>NC_134463.1:79923936-80523936 GCF_047948215.1 Lycorma delicatula
CAAAATATATATGAAACAAAAGAATATTGAAAATTCTATGGTTTAGTAAAGATAAACAAAAGGATAGACGAATTTTCTATCAAATCCTTTCTAGTAGAAAAATGAGATTGATTGTAATTTGGTTATTAAATCAAGTAAATATAGAAGAAATGTAAGGCAAGAAGAGGTAGCCCTATATGATTTTGTAACAGCTACATAAAAAAAATTGAGAATTATATCCAAATTGTTAAAAATTCAAAGGAATAATGGTAAAAACAGAAATTATTTTTGAATAAAGTTAATTCATAAGAAATCTAAAATTATTATTCACTTTAATCGTCAATTTGAAAACTTGTTAGATGATATAAAAAATACAAAGCCGAGATAAAGAGTATTAAATAATCATTCATATTAGTAATAAAAGTTTTTTTTAATGATTCTTTACTTTTCGAGTAGGAATTTTTAAACATCAATATATGAAAACATTATGTGGCAAACTCTTTAAATTTTTTATTAGATTAATTAGTGAGTCAGTTAATGAGAAGTATTAAAAGTAAATATTGTAGAGATATATGTATTCATCTGTACTTCAGGAGGGGAGTAATTTGTATGTTTTAACATCATTATGTTTTTTTAAGCGAATAAAACAAAGAGAAATCGCTACAAATTTTCCTTATTAATCCTGACACTGAGATGCTTATATTTAAACAATTTGTTTTCCGAAAGTAGCTTTTTGACCAGTATCAGGTCGCCTACAACCATTATGATTATGCACTAAACTGTAACAAAACAAAATGGATATACGACAAAAGGAATAATAGGATTTCTCGGAATTCACGTGATTGTGGGAACAATATTCCTAACAGTATCAACAATACCATGAATAAAAATACACTTTTCCAAAAATTAACACTTTGGATTGGAAGCAGCAATCTGATATTTTTCAAAATCCGAACAAAAATAAATAATAGAAAAAAAAAATTAAAAAAAATAATTACAGTAATTCACAAATTACAATAAAAAACAATAATTTTACAATTTTTTATTTTATTTTGTTTGTTTTGTTGTTGTTTGTTTGTTGTTTTAATTTAACACCGGGCAAGTTGTTATAATTTCCAGATCCTGTTCTGAGATCTTGCAGTGCAATGCCTGCTTCTTTGATGTCTTGAAGCACCTCAGTGAGCCATACTGGTTGCGTTTATAGCTTTAGCAATCTTTCCAAGAATTGTTTACTTTTCCTTGATTCCTCCAAACGCAAGAGGTGGCCAAAGAATTTTATTCTTTTCTTTCTTATTTCTCCTGTAATTGGTGTAACAACCTCGTAGATTTTATGGTTTGGGAGTAATCTCCACTTTCCTTCCACCAAGTTTACCCCGCCAATACAGGTCCTTACGATCCTTCTTTCTATTTTGGCTAATTTTTCAGTTCTCGATGCTATCTTGATTTGACCCAGTGTTTCACTCCCATACATTACTACCGGTTTGATCACCGTATTATAGTGTCTTATCTTGGCTTGTTTGGAGATGCATTTCTTGTTATAGGTGTTTCGTGTTGACCACTTGTGTCATTGCTGTTCTGTGTGCTCTTTCCTGCCAGGCTATTTTCTTGTTTAGATTCCACGTAATGGATTCACCCAAATATTTAAATTTTGATACTATTTTAATTCTGCGACCATTGATTTTCAAATGTATCTGCTGTGTCTTTCTAGTGAACATTGCTTCTGTCTTCTCGTACCGGATCTGAAGTCCAATTTTCTGAACAATAATTTTATTTATAATTATTAGGGTTTTTTGTTTTTATGGGTGATATTAGTGCTACAAGACAACATATAGTACCACAAGAGATTCGAGGATCAAACACTACTCCAAGTTCTCTAGATCAATGTTAAAAGTAAAACAAATAAATAAAAAAAAAGAAAGACAGAATGGCCAAATAAAATCCGGTCCCAGGAAATAAAATTCTAAAAATAAAAAGCAGAAAGTAATATTAAATTACTTACATTTATTGATCATTGATTACAGTGGTTTTGAAAAAAGAAATGTTTACAATGTTATAGTGTAATTTTAAAGTCTTCGTCCAACATTTTCACCACCAGCCGCTACACAAAGTTCAGCTTGGCGAATCATGTTAAGAAAATATGTTTCTCTTATCGTATGTTGTCTTTCAATTCTTCCAACGACCAGGAATTGTTCTTGTATATTCCTTTCAGATAATCCCAGAAGTAAAAATCGAACGGCGATAAGTCTGAAGATCGGGGCGGCCATATCGGTGGATTCCAGTGAGAGACAGATCAGAAGTGTGGCAAGTCGCTCTGTCTTGTTGGAACTATCCGTAAGAAAGTTCTTCTGGAGTCAGTTTATGCATAAATTCTTCGTAGAGTCGTAAATAGACAGTATTAAGTCTTCTCAAAGAATAGTGATACGATGATCCGGCTTCCAGAAATTGCACATCAAACACCAATTTTTACTTCCTTCTACGAATTAAAAGAAGTATTGTGATTGCGAAACATTTAAGTTTCCAGATTTCAACGGAAATATCCGTTTTAATCAACCCTGAATCCATTTTGACTAGTCTCGGCTTGATATCTATACGTATGTATGTATGTATGTATGTACCTACGTATATATCACGTATAAGTCAAAAACAATTAGCCGTAGGATGCTGAAATTTTGGATTTAGGACTGTTGTAACACCAAGTTGTGCACTTTCCCTTTTGATTGCAATCGACTGAATCAAAAATGTCCAAAAAAATTTGAATTTTGGACTTTTCTTAGCTGTACTAATAATCTTTTATTGAGAGAATTTTCAACTATATATCATAAGTGGTACTTATTTTCATTGGTCCCAAAGTTAAGCCAAATAAAATTTTAATTAATGAAATATTTGGATATTAGAGAAAGACACATCGGTTCGAATCAGACTTCATCATTTTTTTAACTTTTTTTTTATTTAAATATATTGATTTATTAATAATTATTAACCTCTCATTGAAAAAACAGTTTTACGAAGAATAATAATTCAATAAAACAAAAAATATCAGAAGTTTTTAATGAAATAAAATTGTATGTACTTTTAATTTTTTTTTAAATGTGTAAATGTAATTTAATATGCGAATTATCCACATCAGATTTTAAAATCATGAAATGGTATCTGATTGGTTTCATTTGGTGCCGCGTATTCTGAGAATTAACGTAGCCTGATAAATGCAACCGTGCTTCATGTGTTTAAATGAAAACAAATGGATCGAAATATCCTTCGCTAATATTCTGTGAGTCATTGGCAGTAATTTACTCGTTTAACCTTATCATGTTGTTTTAGTTCGTGCACGACACTTACATGAAAAGCTTTCATTTGTAAAACGTTAAGTACACACAGACACGATGTTCGCGAACTCTTGTTTTTCACGACTAACACGGCTAAACACGGCTAATCATCGTGCTGACTTGTGAGGAGTCCTTCCAATACGATTCCTTTTATCAGCTACAACTTCCGGAATTCGAAGAGTTGGTTATTTCACTCCCTTCGCATCGGTAACAGAGCCGATTTTGTTCACCACCATCACTAAATCTTGAATTGTAGATTTTCAAGAAAAACATTACTTCTAGGCTACGTCCACTGAAACTTTTCACGAACCAGATTTATTCAAATTATATAAATTTATGTACACCAAATTAATATAAATTATTATTGAAGTTGTGGGAACATATTCCTCCGAATGAAAATATGACCCTCAGTTGAATAAACCATGATGCACAAATATTACTAGATACATTACTAGAAAAAGTAAATTTATTACACCAATACTTTCATTTCAACAATATAAAAGTCTCGTAGTCTGTAAAAGTTCAAGAATGAAGCCAGTCCACTCCAACTGTGAACAAAATAAATAGTTCTGAGATAGTGCTGTTAACTGAACCATAACGGGTATAATATACCGGTAACACAAAAAATTATGGTATTAATTATGGTAATACTTATCAAAATAGTGGATAAATTTGCATTTCCTATTTATATTACATATCTTATATAATAAGGTCGACCTTCTTACTTTATACTATAACGACCAGTTGTGATTTTAACATTTTACATAATTTAATTTTAATGATATAAATTGAAGAATAACTTTTCTTGAGGATGGTCGAATGACCGAAATTACTGCAAAAGAAACTACGGACGAATTGTTGATAAGGTTGAATTTCATTTTTTTTTTTTTTTTTTGTCTTCAGTCATTTGACTGGTTTGATGCAGCTCTCCAAGATTCCCTATCTAGTGCTAGTCGTTTCATTTCAGTATACCCTCTACATCCTACATCCCCAACAATTTGTTTTACATACTCCAAACGTGGCCTGCCTACACAATTTTTCCCTTCTACCTGTCCTTCCAATATTAAAGCGACTATTCCAGGATGCCTTAATATGTGGCCTATAAGTCTGTCTCTTCTTTTAACTATATTTTTCCAAATGCTTCTTTCTTCATCTATTTGCCGCAATACATCTTCATTTGTCACTTTATCCACCCATCTGATTTTTAGCATTCTCCTATAGCACCACATTTCAAAAGCTTCTAATCTTTTCTTCTCAGATACTCCGATTGTCCAAGTTTCACTTCCATATAAAGCGACACTCCAAACATACACTTTCAAAAATCTTTTCCTGACATTTAAATTAATTTTTGATGTAAACAAATTATATTTCTTACTGAAGGCTCGTTTAGCTTGTGCTATTCGGCATTTTATATCGCTCCTGCTTCGTCCATCTTTAGTAATTTTACTTCCCAAATAACAAAATTCTTCTACCTCCATAATCTTTTCTCCTCCTATTTTCACATTCAGCGGTCCATCTTTGTTATTTCTACTACATTTCATTACTTTTGTTTTGTTCTTGTTTATTTTCATGCGATAGTTCTTGCGTAGGACTTCATCTATGCCGTTCATTGTTTCTTCTAAATCCTTTTTACTCTCGGCTAGAATTACTATATCATCAGCAAATCGTAGCATCTTTATCTTTTCACCTTGTACTGTTACTCCGAATCTAAATCGTTCTTTAACATCATTAACTGCTAGTTCCATGTGAAGATTAAAAAGTAACGGAGATAGGGAACATCCTTGTCGGACTCCCTTTCTTATTAGGGCTTCTTTCTTATGTTCTTCAATTGTTATTGTTACTGTTTGGTTCCTGTACATGTTAGCAATTGTTCTTCTATCTCTGTATTTGAACCCTAATTTTTTTAAAATGCTGAACATTTTATTCCAGTCTACGTTATCGAAAGCCTTTTCTAGGTCTATAAACGCCAAGTATGTTGGTTTGTTTTTCTTTAATCTTCCTTCTACTATTAATCTAAGGCCTAAAATTGCTTCCCTTGTCCCTATACTTTTCCTGAAACCAAATTGGTCTTCTCCTAACACTTCTTCCACTCTCCTCTCAATTCTTCTGTATAAAATTCTAGTTAAGATTTTTGATGCATGACTAGTTAAACTAATTGTTCTGTATTCTTCACATTTATCTGCCCCTGCTTTCTTTGGTATCATAACTATAACACTTTTTTTGAAGTCTGATGGGAATTCCCCATTTTCATAAATATTACACACCAGTTTGTATAATCTATCAATCGCTTCCTCACCTGCACTGCGCAGTAATTCTACAGGTATTCCGTCTATTCCAGGAGCCTTTCTGCCATTTAAATCTTTTAATGCTCTCTTAAATTCAGATCTCAGTATTGTTTCTCCCATTTCATCCTCCTCAACTTCCTCTTCTTCCTCTATAACACCATTTTCTAATTATAACACCCATCTATCGACTTTACCTTTCGTATTATATATTGGTGTACCATCTTTGTTTAACACATTATTAGATTTTAATTTATGTACCCCAAAATTTTCCTTAACTTTCCTGTATGCTCCGTCTATTTTACCAATGTTCATTTCTCTTTCCACTTCTGAACACTTTTCTTTAATCCACTCTTCTTTCACCAGTTTGCACTTCCTGTTTATAGCATTTCTTAATTTCCGATAGTTCCTTTTACTTTCTTCATCACTAGCATTCTTATATTTTCTACGTTCATCCATCAGCTGCAATATATCGTCTGAAACCCAAGGTTTTCTACCGGTTCTCTTTATTCCGCCTAAGTTTGCTTCTGCTGATTTAAGAATTTCCTTTTTAACATTCTCCCATTCTTCTTCTACATTTTCTACCTTATCTTTTTTATTAAGACCTCTTGCGATGTCCTCCTCAAAAATCTTCTTTACCTCCTCTTCCTCAAGCTTCTCTAAATTCCACCGATTCATCTGACACCTTTTCTTCAGGTTTTTAAACCCCAATCTACATTTCATTATCACCAAATTATGGTCGCTATCAATGTCTGCTCCAGGGTAAGTTTTGCAGTCAACGAGTTGATTTCTAAATCTTTGCTTAACCATGATATAATCTATCTGATACCTTCCAGTATCGCCTGGCTTTTTCCAAGTGTATATTCTTCTATTATGATTTTTAAATTGGGTGTTGGCAATTACTAAATTATACTTCGTGCAAAATTCTATAAGTCGGTCCCCTCTTTCATTCCTTTTGCCCAGCCCGTATTCACCCACTATATTTCCTTCCTTGCCTTTTCCAATGCTTGCATTCCAATCTCCAACTATTATTAAATTTTCATCTCCTTTTACGTGTTTAATTGCTTCATCAATCTCTTCGTATACACACTCTACCTCATCATCATCATGGGCGCTTGTAGGCATATAGACGTTAACAATCGTTGTCAGTTTAGGTTTTGATTTTATCCTTATTACAATGATTCTATCGCTATGCGTTTTGAAATACTCCACTCTCCTCCCTATCTTCTTGTTCATCACGAAACCTACTCCTGCCTGCCCATTATTTGATGCTGAGTTAATTACTCTAAAATCACCTGACCAAAAGTCGCCTTCCTCTTCCCACCGAACCTCACTAATTCCTACTATATCCACATTTGTCCTACCCATTTCCCTTTTTAAATTTTCTAGCCTACCAACCTTTTTCAAGCTTCTAACATTCCACGCTCCGACTCGTAGAATGTTATTTTTTAATTTTCTGGTGACCCCTTCCTTAGTAGTCCCCACCCGGAGATCCGAACGGGGGACTATTTTACCTCCGGAATATTTTACCAAGGAAGGCGCCTCCATTATTGTATATGTGAAAATGCAGAGCCACATTTTCTTGGAAAAAAAGCAGCTGTAGTTTTCCATTGCTTTCAGCTGCGCAGTACTCAGAGGACTGAGTGATGTTGATACGGCCGTTTAAGTCGTCCTGACTCACGCCCCTAACAACTACTGAAAGAGCTGCTGCCCTCTTTCAGGAATCATTCCTTAGTCTGGCTCTCAACAGATACCTCTCCGATATGGTTGCACCTTCGGTCCAGCTACTCTGTATCCCTGAGCACTCAAGCCCCCTCACCAACGGCAAGGTCTCATGATTCATAGAGGAGGGAATTTCATTTATTTATATATAAATTAAATTTACTAATAAGCTCAATAAAAATTTATTATTAATGTATAACACTAGAAATCAAAATACAACCCGTCAAGTAGTTTTTATGATTTTCTTGATATTTATATTGAACACTGTTCACGCACACAACCACGCTTTTTCAAAACAGAAATTTATCTCCGAATTAATTTTCAAAATTAGTGATCATTCTTTTTTCTACAAAAAAGATTATTTAAGAGCAAGAATGACTTTATGATCCGCACTACTTTGTGGATTAAACTTTTATTCGATAATTTACCTACTACATAAAGTATCTTTTTCATTTCAATGTAATATTTTTTTAATAATGCAACATGGAACTCTATGGACATTTCCATCTTCAATTCTAGTATATAAATGGTTTGCAAAAAAACATTAGCTCAACATAAATATGTTTACACATATTAGAAGAGTTATACGTAGAAAAAAATATGTCTTATATTAAAATAAAAATGAAATTTTGTAGAAGGAGAATGATCGAATGAAAGTTTAAGCTTCACTGAGTGTACTTTGATTTCATTTTTTGCAGAGTTTAGATGGAATTGTCTATAGTCATGTATCACTTCATTCTTTATATAATATTTTCTATGTGCTGCACTAAATAACTGAGAATGTTCGAACTTGTATACAGTCTCTCAGTTACATGTTCCAGTTCTTGTGTCACAGAAACATTTCAGTTGTTATCAATAAACATTTGATTTCACTGACGGTCACACTTTGGATGTAGGCGCAAGGCAGCGGAAAGAAGATATAATAATTTTATCAAATGTTCAGTCACTCTAGACATTAAAAGTTGTTAATCATGTATCACTTTGTTCTTGGTATAATATTTATTAAATTTTGCACCTGAGAATGTTTGCTAAATAACTGGTTATTCATTCAACATACCGTAAAGATCGTTTAGAACTCACATACACTAATACATGGCTGAAATTTCACTAATTTGTAAGTTAGTATTACGTAATTTCACTAATATGTAAATTTCTAAATTATCATTTATTGTTATTAAATTTAAAAATAATATTACCTATAATCTAAATTATATAGAGAGGGGAGAGAGATTGAAAAGGAAAGAGTATTTTTCCACTAATTTTCATTTTAATATTAGGCAACTTTAATTTAAAAATATCTATTATCATATATATTTCTCTGAATTTTATATTCTATTAATAAATTCAACTTTATTTTTAACAATGGGCTCTTTAATCATTAATATTTTAAAAAAGTTTATATTAATAATTTTTATTTCACGTTGACAGGTGATACCATATTAATTGCATTCATTCTCCACGTTGGCGCAGAGCGAACCAATAGTGATGCGCCGGGCGGCTACGCACAGCACACGAACGATTTATACTTCTCGAAAGATTCATTCGTTCTAACATTTTTCTAAAATTATATTTGTGTTTTGGGGATAAAAAAAGGAAAACATCGTTGTGAAAGCCGTGTCAAAAAATCACAATTCGCATAACAGCTAAAAACATTCAGGAATTTGAAGCTTTTCGTTGTAAAAATTGTTGTTGCTAATAGTACGTTAAATTAACCGGGTTGGTCTAGTAAAGAAAAATAAAAAAAAAAATAATAAAGTTATGTTCCTCATAATGGATTTTTTAAAGCTTTTTAATTAATTACGACACAAATTTTCTGACTCGGCTAGTGAAAATAAAAATAACTATTTCTTAATGTAAATTTTTTAAATAATCATGCCTACTGAAATAGTAATTAAGTTGAGAATACCCGATAAAATGGAAGGCTAATGATCAAAAAATTCAAAATTAGTAGGAAGTACGAGAAAGAAAAAATTATAATTTATTAAGAAATCACCAGATAGACTAGAAACTATGTTCAGTTTTACAAGTAGATTAACAAAAAAATATTTGGTATGATTTCATAGATCATTCGTAGAAACGTAAAGCATTATTAGCGAATATGTAATTAACTGAATTTTATTACATAATCTGTTCAACCTGTTGACTACTGGATATCAGTATACTTAGGTGGTTGGGATACAATTAACCACACATCTCAGGAATAGTCGGTCTGAGTCTGTATGAAACTACACCTAAGTGACATGACATAAATATCATCCTTACCTCATTCGGCCATAGGACTAATTATTGTTCATAAGGTGCTGCAGACTCGATACAATCGTTGGCAAGCAATGGATTTGCTGTTTTATTTCTATTGTTATTGTTTGGAAATCCCGTTGACCTTTCTGCCAGATCCATTCCCAATCTGTTTGCGTTTTGGCAATGAATTTCAATTAGAATACAGATTCGCATGGATTACTAAAACGAAGGTATGTAGATTACGTGCATTTATCGGACGGCCTAAGTCGCTTAACAATGCAACGAGAACTGATGTTCTTAAAAAGGAAACCGATCAAGGCTAGATACATTAAGAGGTTACTGTCCACTACAATGGTGGATCTCTTCTCATTGCTATAGATCAGTTACGAAAAAATCATAAATATAATTTGATTTAATTTTTTTTACAAACTTCTAAAAATGTTAAATTCGATTATTTCTGAGAAAGTACTTAACGTTTAAGTACTTGTTGACGGTGAAATCACCATGTAGATTAATATACAAGTAAATTTTACGTAAATATATATATTTTTTTGTAAGATAAAATTAAACATATATAAACCGGGCGCTAATGATTAAATTCACTTTAACACGGGAAACAAACAACAAAGAAATATAATATTTCTCACGCAAGTTTTTCCAGATCATAAATAATACAGTACGGTAAGAACTCTTTTTTACATAAGATAACTTAAAAATTACTACTAACATAGATAATAAAACTAGTTATACATTTTATTTAATATTTCGCTGAATATCAAATAAAAGTTTAGTGATCTTTATTTTTAAATAAAAAGAGATCGGCAACTTGAAGTTAGCGTTAGAATACATAAAGTTACAAAAATCAATTTATTTGATAATTCTTAAAAATTATTTATATATTTTACAATTAATTACAATCAAAACGTAAAGTTCCCGATTTTGAAAAAGTTAAAAGACTTATAGTTATTAGTTAAAAATCGTGTGACAAAAAAATTATATAATAAAAATTTATATATATGTACAGTAAATAAAATTAACAAACATTTTCTTTATTATTCATTTTTACTTAGAAAACTAATGTTTTAAAATAATCGATAATATAGTTAAATTTACACCAAATATTTTTAATAAATTAAAACATTGAAATAAAATGTTAGTTAATTAAAATAAATATTAAGCCAAATAATGTTTCAAGCCTAATAATTAAGCCAAGATAATTGGAAACTATTTCAGTAACTACTTCAAATCACATAAACTAAATTTTGAACAATTATTATTGTTTAGGACTTTAAATTCAGCAATGACTGGTTAGTATTTAACAGACTATTTAACATATTAATAAGTTTGGCAACTCTTTCTAAAACAATAGCAAAATCACCAACACAAAAAACTGACAAAAGTTGTAGTATTTCCTGGCATTGGTTATTTACTGGAAAAATAATAATTTTTATTATTTTTAAAAATAAAAGTAATTATAATA
Source organism: Lycorma delicatula (assembly GCF_047948215.1). Taxonomy (NCBI): domain Eukaryota; kingdom Metazoa; phylum Arthropoda; class Insecta; order Hemiptera; family Fulgoridae; genus Lycorma; species Lycorma delicatula. The sequence continues at coordinate 79,934,961 of NC_134463.1, forward strand.
TATAAATAATAATAATAATATATAATTCTTATTTACTGGAAAATAAATTAAAAAAATTTTTAAATATTTAAAAAAATTATATTTTGATTTTTTGGTCGGCTCTCCACTCACAATATTGCAACCAACAATTTTTTTTAGTCACTTGAACTATTATTATGATTAGAAAGTTTGGTTAAAAATATCATGCAGTAAATAAAAAGATAGCTTTTTTCGATGTAGGTAGAAGGTAGAGGAGAATTGTAGGATAATTTTTTTTAAATATTAGGATAAGCAATGATCTTAATATAAGTGAGGTTGTATTTGCAAAATTTTTATAAAATTGACTCATAAAAAAACTATCTATCTCACCCATTCGAGATACTGACCCCAAAGTTTTAACAACAAATTGCCCCAAATACATGAACCCCTGTACAAAATCGGTTTATCCAGTTAAAGGTTTAATCTTCAAACACGCCAACAAACGTTCGTACGTTTCTACGTACAATACGTACCTACAAACATTAAACTCCCACACTTTTTTTACAGACGTTTCGTAGACAAGTACAATATTACTTTTTGTCATATAGTAAGATTGGGGGGGGGGGGTGAAAATGAATTTTCTTTACGTTTTGAGCTATAAGCAACACGAAATACATATATATATATTTCCCCCCACCCCAGTGGGTCAGGACTAACTTCCCTCACCCGACCGTCTAGCCAGGGGGCTCCACCCCCTCGACACTGACGCGTTCGTTATACTTATGGTTGTCAGAATTTTAAATGTTTTACAGATATTCATTAAAGAAAAAAGAATTAGTTATTCTACTTCGATATATTTCGGTTGCCATGATGACACAGAGATATAATAATAAAGTAAAAGGGTTAATATTATTTTTCTTTAATGGATATCATCCAACGGGGCTAGGGCTTCGATCTATGGGTGAAATGAAAATCATCCGTAATCGGTCTGTTAGTTCTCGCGTAATGCTATTGCAAACAAACAGACCCACAAACATTCGCATTTACATAGAAGATATAATATATATATGTATATTGTGTGTATGTGTGTGTGTGTGTGTGTGTGTGTGTGTGTGTGTGTGTGTGTGTGTGTGTGTGTGTGTGTATGTGTGTGTATGTGTGTGTGTGTGTGTGTGTGTATGTGTGTGTGTATGTGTGTGTGTGTGTGTGTATGTGTGTGTGTGTGTGTGTGTATGTATGTGTGTGTGTGTGTGTGTGTGTGTGTGTGTGTGTGTGTGTGTGTGTGTGTGTGTGTGTGTGTGTGTGTGTGTGTGTGTGTGTGTGTGTGTGTGTGTGTGTGTGTGTGTGTGTGTGTGTGTAATTTCAATTCAATTGAAATTTATACATGTAGTGTATATGAAATTTTACATGAGAAAATTTTATGAAGATTGGTTGAGTCGTTCTTGTGTTATACACAGTTGTAATGGTGTAGTTTTCATACACGCTTATGCAGAGAGTTAACAGTAGTGACCGAGTTGAAAATTGACGGTTGGGGTGAAGACTTTATTAGTTAATCGAACTTTATGTAGTTGCGTTATACATGAAAGTTAGTAGGATTCTGTGAGCATGTAGGGAAACGAAATTCGGTCTTCACTCGCAAGAGTTTTTTTTTTTTTTTTTTTTTTTGTTTTTTGAAGTCCCTGGGTCATGAAAATTCGAAAAATTCAGTAAAGCCCATACCCCATTTTTTGACTGATTACCTTCATTTCTTTCTTTCAGTATACCTATAGAGCGGATGATGCCAGGAAAGTAAAACCATAAAAAAATTTATTTCAAATTTGCCTTTATTTGAAATATTCAATCTACATATATGTTATAAATTTATTGACTTTTTAAATACATATGAAGTCAAATTTTATTGTAATTTTTTTTTTTCATCGAAGTATTCATTATAACGAAGATGTTGCGGTTTACTTACATCACCCTTGTGCTGTTGGACAATTATACTTCCTTCTTCTTTTGTTAACTGCATTACCCATTCTTACTGAAGCCAAGGTTCTGATCCCGCAGAGTTCCTTACAAAAAAAGAATTGTTTACAAAATAATAATAATAATAATAAAATTAAAATTATTAGGATAAAACTGTGTAAATAAGAGAGAAAAGAAATAAATCCCTTTCAAAGTACATAAAATATGTTTTAAACACTGTATATTGTATGTGTGAATGAAACTTTTATTACAGATGGAGTTCACCAAAGCGATGACAACAAAAATGATAGTTTTATTCGGGTTAGCGGTAATGATTCCTTTGGCTTTCGGCGAATATAAATTTCACCCCGCATTCCTTCACCACCATGATAGAAACGGAAGCACTAATGGAACACACCATGATCTTATTATCGGAAATCTAACTAGTGGAGATAGGTAAGTAAAAATATTATCAATTCTATCTATTTTTCTGTGACTTCTTCAATAAAATTCTTCCTTTAAAATATAAATAAATTATTCTTTTAAAAATATAATTAAAAATGAGTTTTCGATACACAAGTCTTTGTCAGTAAAAGTAATAAATAATTTTAAAATAATTATAAAACTTGTAGTGTTTACTGCTAGGTTATAAATTTTCTACCAAAAAGAAAATTTTTATTGTACACAAGTCACAAGAAAAGATGCATAATATTTAAAATAATTATTTTAATTATCTATTCAAGCATTTAATACCACTCCGCCGATTTCGATGGAGGAGTGGTAGTGTCTCTGCATTTCATCCGTACGTTCAGAGATCGAGTATCGATCACGGATGACTTTATTCCTACTTTAAAAAATTCAGTAGTCAGCGATTTTGTTCTGTATGTCAACGTGTTTGTGAATGAATAAATAAAAATGATTAAATAATTATTTTAACTGTCTGATACTGTCGGACCAGTAACGTAAGTTATGTCGGTTCACCTCACCATTTACATAAACGTTGGCTTCTTCAGAGAACATAACTCTAGACAAAAACTCTGGGTCCTCCTCCGACTGGGTCAAAAACCAATTACACATTTCCATTGGGCGATCAGTATCGTCTTCTGACATGTGGTTAACACTTGTAACGTGTACGGATGATACTTGTTTTTTGCAAGATTTTCCTTACTGTTGACCGAGAAACGCCCACCGAGAGCGTTGAGGATGCCTCACATTAAATTCATCTGCAACTTGTCTGAGAGAATCCTTCTCTTCCACAAAGAAGGATAATGTCTACCCGCTCTTCAGTAGTCTACATCTTTCAGTCCTGCAACTAAGTAAGAGCATATATACTTACTGAATAATTAAGAAAATAAGATTAATACGAAGGTTTCTTTTTTTTTAATACAATGTGAAGTACACCTGGGTAAACATAATATACTCAAATTTAATCAATAATAAAAAATGAAATCTTATATTCTTGATTTTAACTGTTTTTATATTTTTCGTAAAACCTACCCATTCTATACATTACAGAAATTATATTTTACAGACGAAATGAACCGTTTAACTCTGTAAATAAAAATTTTTAATAAGGCTAGGTAGAAATTCATTTTTATGGTTTTCTTTTTTTTACACCCCTACTGATGTTCATCAAAAGTGTTTTGATAAATATTTCATCCGAGACGAAATTCTATTCATAGTTTCGAAAGGAGATTCGTTACATGTTTATCAGATTTTAAAACAACCGTCTAAAATTGACCAGACAACTGTTAACTGTCTAATATTGGTTTAAGATGTTTATTTCTTTTTTTAAAATCTTTTTATTATCCCTCTTATTCCATCAAATCCAAAATTCAGGTCCCTATTACACCAAACTTTATTTTTAAATGTAATTCTAGTTTAACAGGTCAAAAAATGCATACCCCTAAATTTCTGCATTTTTATTTTACGCTACTACTACTATTAATCTTTATAAATTTTCCCAGACATATTTTCAACAAAATGCAGTTACTTTAAGATAACTATTCATTGTTAAAGGAATATAACTCCAATCCTTTGTCGACTTGCCTTTTACGAAATTTATATATATAAAACAAACTGCATTCTTGTTTTTCCTTTTTCATTTTTGAGCGCAATAGATCATCCAAAAGTTTGATCTATCCCAAAACTTTTTTTGAGTTAAAAAACGAAATTAAGATTATTTTCATTGTGAGACCATATCGAAAAATTACACAGATTAATTTATTTATTTATACTTTACCTGATAATTAGAAGAAGAGACTACGCTAAATTTCAGCTGTCCTATTCTTACTTATGATAAGAAATGAACAATTTAGCGAATAAAAAAATTCTAAGCATGATCATGATTCATTCACATTCAAAATCTTCCAGCGGATGATATATAGGTTGTAAAATCATTTAGAAATTTTGATTAGAAATTTTCTTAGCAGCTGCAACTTTTAGACCAAAGATGCTTTTTAAATTCTCTTTTCCTAAATTATTTAAATATTATCGTTCCAGTAATAGTCTCCCAAGTAAAAAAAATTGTTTTTCTCTCAGTTTGTCTCTTTGCTTGTGTGTGTGTTCGTTTGTTTATGAATGAATACATAGGTAAACAAATAAAAAAATAAAAACATGCATAAGGTAATGGAATAAGAAAACAATTGATTTTTATTTTAAATTAAAACAAATTAAAAAGTGTACTGTTTATAAAATAATTATGCCAACAGAATTAAACTTTATTAAAATTTATCCATTTTTAATTTGTGTTTTCTAGATTATTATACCACAGTGGAGTTGTTGCAGCCGGAAGACCAAATAAAACGTTTACTTATGATTTACAATTTCCTGCTTACGGTTACAATAATTTAACAATATCGTATTTAAAGGTGATCGATTTGTTAGGAAACGGTAAAAATGGATATCCATCTTTGAAGGCAGGAGGAGTTGGATACAACTACACCGTTGTCAGTTTTAAGTCACAGAAGGGCTTTGGACTAAATTTTAATGTAACAATTTTCGGAAATGTTAAACATCATAATATAACGTTGCATTAACACCATAAACAGTATACCAACAAACAAATCATGTAAAAAATATATGGGCTACTAAAAATAATTTCATGAATAAATTTTGATTAAAATATACAAAGGACATTTCACTTACCCCATTTTTCCCAACACAATTATTTAATGTTTCAAATTTTCATATCTCTTGAATAAGGTGATTAACATAGTTGTAAACAGCGTAACCTCCGGGACCACCGTTAGGTATCGATTCAGAGGATGAGATGAATGACAGTTTTGTAGCATGTGAAAATGCCATGCCTGACCGGGATTCGAACCCGGGACCTCCAAACGAAAGGCCCAGACGATACCACTGGCGCCACGGAGGCCGTCAGGTTACATAAATGTTTCTACATTATACTACTTATCGGTAACATTTATTAAGGTTTTGAAAAATTATAAATACCAACAAACAAAGGCTACTAAAAACAACATTAAATTTTTTATTTTATTCTTCATTTATTTTAATCAATACATAGGACTTTTCAATTACCCCATTTTTCCCAGTACAGTTAATGTTTCAAATTTTCATATCTCTTGAATAAGATAATCAACATAGTTACAAACACCGTATATAAGTATGTTTTTCTCATAACAGGTTCTTTTTCATTCAGAAAAAGAAAAAAAGATGAATGAGGATGATATGTATGAATGAATGATTAATGAAGTGAATTTTTGTAGTCTCAGGTCGACCATTCCTGAGACGTGTGGTTAATTGAAACCCAACCACCAAAGAACACCAGCATCCACAATCTAGTATTTAAATCTAGGTTCAAATTCTAGTAAAGGCAGTTACTTTTATATCGATTTGAATACTAGATCATGGATACTGGAACATGTACATACATGGAATATTTCTACACTATACTACTTGTCGGTAATATTTATTAAGGTTTTGAAAAATTATAAATATTATGATCCATTTGATAAGCAATAAAACAATGAAAAAAGAACTGATAAGTTAGGAATTTATAGTATAAATATTAAAATCTATTATATTATTATAAAGATAAATATTTTGAGCTAATATGATTTTAAGATTAAATTCATTTCATTGTCTCAAAGTTGTCGACAGTCACAGCAGGAGCCATTCAAGAGGTTCTTGTTCTATAGGTTCATATTTTATCATAAAGTGCTTTTAGAAAGGACTTTACTAGTGTTGGGGAGGATTTCCAAGTCTGAAACAAGAGTTTACTGAAGTTTAGACAGACACAATTCTTGTGACTGTCTATTAAACACACATTATTTCTTAGAAAATTTGACCTTAGCGTGACACCAGAGACTTATGGTATAATGCATAGACAATTGCTGGGCCAAAAAGGTACATGAAAGTAGCATTAATCGAAAGGAAAACAGAGAGTACAGTTTATCAACTAATTGTGTTGAATTTATGAATGAAATGACAAAGAAACACCAGTTGTTACTGGTGTTTCTTAAAATTCAATAAAATAAACTCTCCAGAGAGTTCTGCTTGTTCTCTAATCTGTCATATGCAGCCAAGGAGAACTAACATAATCCTTTTCTGAGAAAAGACAGGCATTCCCATTAAATTTAGAAATCTCATTACAAATTATGCGAGTCTCCAAATCTGGCTATAATGAGGGAGGAGGTAGTACATTCATATCTTACATTAGTAGATTATTAGTACATTCATAACAAATATCGATATTTGTTATTTTCTCATCTACATCACAGATTACCTAAACTAATACTAGCATAAAACTATCTGTTTATAAAACAATCACCAAATATACTTTGATTTCTTGGGCAATCCACAAATTACAGTTGGAATCTAATCAATTAATCCTTTTTGAGCAATTTCATCTGCATTTTGTGGCAAATTAATAATGCATTCGTTAGCTTTACAAATTACCTTCTCAAAGTATTTCTATGTACACTGAAATCCTCACTAACACTGTTCTGAAGTCCTAGATATGATAAGTCTGAGAAAAATTTCCATTTTTTGTTATACACTTAAAGTAGCACTTCTAGTTTTAATCTGTTTCAAGGAATAACAGATTTGCCAAAAACTCGAACTGGTTTTTCTTAGCAAAGATTTCTAGCACTAGTCACCACTGACTCTTCTGGACTCCCTTAGTTTTTTTACATTACAAATGCTCATAAATGCAACCATTTCAGTAATAATTTTTTTCAGTTACTACTAAGTACAGTTAGCTTAATAAGCTAGTAATTAAAGACAAATTAATTAGTGTAATTTCACTATGTAATTGGAGTAACAGAAATTGTAATTATTCTGTTATTAAAACAAAAAAAATATAAACAATTTACTGAAAAAAGAGGTAGTAAACGTAATTACTTATTTATATTCATCTTTTTCAGCATCTATTTATATTTTTATTTTTTTCATCTATTTATATTTCTTGTTTTTATTTTTATCTTCATTGGGATGTTCTCAGTCCAGCCGCTTCTATTACTCATTCTTGGTATTCACCTCTTAATTATAAAAAATTATAAATATAATTTGGGAGGTAGAATTACTAAAGATGGACGAAGCAGGAGCGATATAAAATGCCGAATAGCACAAGCTAAACAAGCCTTCAGTAAGAAATATAATTTGTTTACATCAAAAATTAATTTAAATGTCAGGAAAAGATTTTTGAAAGTGTATGTTTGGAGTGTTGCTTTTATATGGAAGTGAAACTTGGACAATCGGAGTATCTGAGAAGAAAAGATTAGAAGCTTTTGAAATGTGGTGATATAGAATAATGTTAATCAGATGGCTGGATAAAGTGACAATTGAAGAGGTATTGCGGCAAATAGATACAGACTTATAGGCCACATACTAAGGCATCCTGGAATAGTCGCTTTAATATTGGAAAGACAGGTAGAAGGAAAAAATTGTGTAGGCAGGCCACGTTTGGAATATGTAAAACAAATTGTTAGGGATGTAGGATGTAGAGGGTATACTGAAATGAAACGACTAGCACTAGATAGAGAATCTTGGAGAGCTGCATCAAACCAGTCAAATGACAAGTAAAAAAAAATAAATAAATAAATATAATTATAAATATTATTATAGTATTACAAAATACATAATAACATTTTTGTATATGTAAAAAGTAAAAGTCAATAAAAAGTAAATAAGTAAAGTTTTACTTATAACGTTTACTTATATAAAGTTTTACTTATAAAGTTTGATTATATAAAGACTATATAATAAAAATAGAAACACAATCTTAGTGCAGTAAAATAAGTTTATTAAACTATTATATTATTTACAATCATACAAGAGTTATTAATTCACAATTCAAAGAAGTTAATACTCTACAACAACAATAAATATAAAAGTACAACAAAAACATTTCGATAGAAAAAATAATTGGAATAAACAAAAGTAAAATTTTTAAACAATATCATCATAATATAGCAACAAGTTATGCAAAATGTTAATTCACAACTCTACAACAATCAAATATAAAATGTTTAACAAATTATACATCTAAATTTAACAAAATACGAATTAAATTATTAAAATAATTATAAATTTAAAAAAATTAAATATAATTAAAAATACATATATTTTTTGAAAATTCAAATATTTCAATATTCAAATACTTACACCACTCTACGAATTAAATTTAAGAACAGATGTTACTCACAAACAAAAGGTTTATTACCCTCAAAAATAACAATAAATACATACGCGATGGGACGCCGATTACCCGAATCGAGAAAGCCGAAAGCCGAATCCAGATAATTGGAAAATTAAAAAAGGTTTATTATACGTAGTGGACTTTAATTAATCATACATACGTTCTAATGCATGTTTAATTCATACGCTACTACATTTCCATATCCCATGCACAATTACAATTAATGAATAATTTTTAACAAAAATTAATTTATTAATGGAAAAATATACATTATTAGTTTCATCATTAGAACCAGTAACACCCTCAAAAAAACGGCAAATAATACAAACGAGTGAAAAAACAGCATGATAAAGGTTCCCTCAAAAAACAGTTGGTTTTCACATATAACAAATGGTTTATAAAAGTAAAAAATAAAGAAGCAAGCTATTCTCAATCATTAACAATTAACATAGTAGTGAAACAATTTTTTGAGAAAGAAAAATTTCGGCAGTTTGTATTATACACCACTTTTTGATTTCATAATATTTTTGTCATAAGGAGAATTGTATTGAAATTGTTTCTTTTGACGATTTAAAAAATAATGAGAACAATTAGGAACAAAATTTTAAATACTATTAATAAATTGTTGATACATTTTTATACAGTCTTGTAGAAAGAATTACTAATTCACAATACAAACAAATTTAAACACTACAACAATAATTAACATAAAAATAAAATTTAAAAAAAAATTCGATTTAAAAATCTGATGACAATTAGTAACAAAATTATTTTATAAGTAAATATTTAAAGATTTTAAATCATAATACAGCAAATAAAGTTATGTTATACTCAGTACGAACGCGTTAATCCGGATTAGACGGGGACCGCTGGTCCGGAACAGCGAAAGTTCGTAATAAAGAACACATTTAAAAAATTAAAAAATTTAACTTACATCAGTAACAGACAGTATACAAATACACTGAACTTAGAAATTTTAATTACTCTTTGACATATATTAATTTATCTTCTGTCATTTTAAATTTGAAAGTGGTTTCACGGCTGTGCGGTCTCGCAAACTCTACGATTTAGGTCAACAGCTGCTTTGAACATGATTTTGATCACGTTCTTCATTGTCTGAACTACTGTCTTCTGAATCCTTTGAAGTTGACATACAACCTTCTACGATATAATCTCACTGAGAATCTGATGTCTGAATTTTATTGTTGCAAGAGACTCATGAAGTGATATCTTCAGTCGTTAACATCTGGACAGCCTTCTATTTTTTTTTAAATAGTGGAACAAAATTCTCATCCTTTGTACAATCAAATTCAGAAGAAAAACTTTTTTCACCGTTTGGCATTTGTAGTGTTTTATTTCACCTCATTCCAAGTTTCAGAAGAATAATAAAATTACTACTACTTCATGTTTTTTTGAGCTACATGATTTTCCATTTAGTCTCTTGTTGTAGTTAAAAACAGCTGAAGCTTTATTCTCCTGACGCGTTACTTGACAGTAGCAATGTCACTCTTCTTTATTGGATTTATTTTTCTTCTTTATTGGATTTACCAGAAGAGTTGAGGCCAATTTTTTTTTGGAACATTTTAAAATTTAAATCTTTTTTGTCGGCATTATAAATTTGTGTTGGAAGCAAATTTCTTCATTAATACGCTTTATAATTTAAAGAAAATTCTTCACTAGAAATATATCTCCCAAAAGACTTTTACTGGACTGCTTAGCTGTCGAATACAATGATGTTAATCTTGAAAACCACCCAAAACTCGCATTTAACCAGTCATTACCTAATTTTTTTGTATGGCCTTTGTTTGAACCATCGGACTCAAAAAACTCCTTGTACGTTTCTTGACAGAGGCAGATGTATAAAAAAAGCCTCATCTACATTATCGTTCTTTGGCTCTTTTATAGTAGCTCTTCTTTCAAAACAGTCTTTTGCTACCATTTTAGCGTAAAAATCTTATATTTTTTTAAATCAACTTATATTTTTCTGCAGTCTGACACTCTTCCAATACCAACTCAAGTGCAATATTTGTTGCTCACGTTTACGCGTCTATACGATATAACACGTACAGTTTTTGTTTCATAAATAATGTCACAGTTTTTCTTTTTGTACTCATCTTCACGAAAAAACAATAAACGTTAACAGTCACGTATTCAAACGCAGAATCGACTAATGAAAGTAATACACTGTAGTGGACCAAATTAAAAATTGATGCTGGTACGATAAAAGAAAGACTTCTGAACCGCGTGTGGTACAGTACTACAGTACTTTTTGTGAAATAAAAGTTCTGTAGAAGCAGGCGAGTTACTCTTAAATCGGTAGTCGATGATTCATCTATCTACATGCCAAAAGATTCTTTATTATTCAAATTAAAGTCATTTTATTACTGTTATCACATTATATGTACTGATTTTATTCAATATCTTTTCTCAAGATTTGAAACATTTATTTCAAATTAACTTCATTTTTTCGAATAATTTTAATAATTTCATATGACCGGTCCTGAATTACTTGACAGTCCGGATACCCGATAGTCCGAATTATTGCGTTTGCACTGTAGCAGAAATAATTATTCACAATTCATAAAAATTATTCAACTCGTAAACGAATGACAAAACAAATTAAATAGTAAAAATATTACAGATTTGATTATATAATATTGAGAACAATTACCCAAAAAATTATTTTAAAACAAAAGTAAACATCTTTTTAAGATTTACAGTAATAAGATTTTATAAAAGAAATATTTACAATCTTGCAGAAAGAATTATTAATTCACAATTCAAAGCATTTAATACTGTACAACAATAACAATTAAAAAAGTAACAGAAACTTTCTATTAGATTTTTTTTTTAAATGTTCTTTTGATTCATTTTGATTCAGAATTTCTGGCAAAATTGATATTCTGATTGTAAAAACTGAAATAGAATTAAGAATATATATTATTATACTTAAACATTGAAACCAGTTTTGAATTGTTGCTAAATTATATTAAATTGATCTGAAAGTATTATGCCATTTTTTCAAGTTTCTTAAATTAATTCCTTATAAAATACGAATAAAATACGAAAGATTATGTAAGTCTTACTTTTTATCAATTAAACATTTACTTTTTATCAATTTTAATACTAATTTACTGCATAAAAAATATTAGTGATATGTGAAAATTTATGGGAACTGTCTCTTTCTTTATTAAGAAAAGCCTGTGAATTATAATAACCAATAATACTGTCGACTATTATTCCGTTTATCAGAAAATAATTTAGCCAATCCTGTAAAGGCATTGTCTAATTTGTAGTCAGATAGATAGGCAGCTGGACAATTTATAGAAATTTAACATTATCAGGAACCAACTGAATGATGAGATGAAAATGCCATACCAGATCAGGATTCAAACCTGGAATCTAGATGAAAGGCTGATTATCAAAAATTATTACACTTTTCATAATCTTGAAAAACAGTTTGTCACGTATTTCATCACAAGATTTGAATATACTCTATTTTTTCCATCTAGTTCTTTTCACTCTCCGTGATCATTACAAAAGTTGAAAGTTGCAAATGAAATATTGTAAATTTGGAATGTATTGAAACAAGAGACATAACATGAACAGGTTTCACAAGGCTATCTCTGAATCAAAGCAGCTTAGCCTGTCCCTATGACACTAATAACTTGTAAAGAAAAAAACAATTCAGCAGCTAAAGGTTAAGTATAGAGTAACTCTCGAAACAATATAAAAAAAGTGTTAAAAATCATGCATATTGTGTTTTGGCAGAAACAAAAAATGAATTAGAAGAAATTCTGAATGGCATGGATTTATCAGTAGGAGAGAGAAATCCAATTTTAAAATAAATACGTAAAAACAAAGGCATTGAACCGTGACAAATGAAGATAATGAGGAATTATATATAATTGGCACAAGCGAGGAGAAATGTTTTTGCAGAAAACTGTAATTTACAGAACTAGAAAGTTTTTCTTAAAATTTTTTTGTGGAATGCACACTTAATACAATTCAGCAAGGGCTCTAGCAAAAAGAGTAGGAAGAGGAGGAAGGTTAAAGCAGAATTTGTAGAGGATGAACTAGGTTAGTGGGTCGTATAATAAAATATCCACGTTTAATTGATTTGCTAATAAAGGAATTTGAGGGAAAGACAAAGATGTATAAGTTACTATTCTCTTTATTTATGCAAAGTATTTGTAAATACAAAAAAAAGTCAAGCGTTTTGAAGATTATTTTTAGAATATATTTTCACTTTTTTCAGATATTTTTTTAATGGTGTGTTTTTTCCAATCTGTTTAATATTAATCGAAGAGATCATTTATAATAAAAATAATGAGTTTATTTTACATAAAAACAATGAAGGTTAGTTTTTCCCCGTGGTAGAAAGGCATTAAGATGCGGAAGACAATGGGAAACCACTGCATAAAGATACTGAAGGATATCCCTTTGAGTTCATGTGGCATGACTCTGTATCGGAGCTACGGTGGCCGCCAACCTCAGTTAAGGAGAAGACGCTTAATATATTATTATTATTATATTATGCTTAAACACAAAATAATTCAAAAACATAATATCGTTATTTTTAATTATTTTCTGTTAAATGGAAATCTTTACTACGTTAAATGGAAGAAACTAAAAAAGAAATTCCTCTGAAAAATATACAACCAATAAAAAGTTACCTACCATTTCCTTTTTTTGGGAGGAGGTGAATACTAAAACTAACCAAAGAATACATCGATTTTTTTGTATTTTATTAAATCTTAGGTAACTTTTTATTGGTTGTATATTTTTCAGAGGAATTTCTTTTTTAAATCAAACATTTTAAACTTCGATCGGTTTCCAACCACCAATAATATTGTCCAAAAATTTTTGGACAATGAAAACATAAAAAATTCGATTAAAAAATACGCAATAAATAAATTGCCCCACTCCCTGGAGATACAGACTCTAAAAGCTTTACCAAAGAACTCACCCGTATATACCATTGTACAAAATTTCTATAAATAGGTTAATCCAGACAAAAATTATTTATAATCCAGACAAACACTTCTCACGTGCATACGTACACGTACGTACGTACGTACGAATATTACTTCTAATCCACTTGTTTTTTGGGCTTCCTGGGTCATGAAACTGTCAGGAAGTGCAAAAAAAACCAATCCTCTTTTTTGACTGATTACTATACTTTCCTTCTTGCAGCATACCTCTAGAGTTATGATACTAGGAAAATAAACGAACCAAATCTATTTGAAGATTTATTTTTTTCATCCTATTTATTTTTCGTTCGTTTGATGAATAAATGCAAGAGTTTTACGCTCAAATCCCTGTCCAATTTGCAGAATTTTTTCATCAATAAAAAATAACTATTAAATATTAATTTCATACAAAACCAAGAGAAAAAATAAGTTTGCGAAGAAATGTATAGAACTAAGCTAGAGAAAAAAGATATTGGAACAGAGAAACATAGTAACACACACGTGATTAGACATATCGAAGTAATGGTGACGACACAAATAATGCAGTTATTACCTCAACTGCATTATTTACTTCAGATTAAATTTAATTTAATTTGGAAAGACTGTACATTTACGATTATTTTAAATCATTAATTTTATTAAATAAAAAAGGTAGTTGGGTAATTAAACCAACCAACCAACCAACTTTCAGACAATTTTAATCGATTTAAATATGTTTTTTATGATTAAACTGGGGGTCTTTAATAGCACAATTACTATTTAGAACCCCACCGATTGCATTTAAAAATTTTCGCTGAAGTCAGACAACCTTAAATGTCTGCTATTTCTACAACATACATCTAAACAAATTAAAACTTGATACTCGCCCATTATTTATTTAATTCAATACTGCATAAAGATGTTTATGCAGTAATTTATTGCACGTTTCAAAAGAACAGTTTCTTAAAAGAACAGTTTTATTTCTCTTTTAGACACATTTTCCCTAATTTAATTGATTTTCGTAGATAACCAGAATAAGAACTAGGGAATGAAATAAATATCACCAATTTTTTTTCACGTTATTTATAAGTTAATAAGCTAAAGTAGGTTATTTGGGCTTGCAAATACACTTCAGATAGACATCTTAATATAAAAGCAATTTTATTAGGCGTGACGGCAAGTCAGCCACTGCTACTTATGTGCGACCTGACTGGCTGTCCCTGCCTCCGATTACTTTACTAATAAAAAAATTGATCCTGACGGGAAACGTAAATAACCATATAACGCGGGAGAAGCCACGACGGAATTACTAGTACTAAATATTTTTAATGTTTTTATAAATCATAATTGTGATTTCAAGACGAATTATCTATCTTGAAAAATATAATATTCCAAATATAATATTTACCATTCACCCACTACCTGAATACATTTTACTTCTTTTACATATATTTATGAAACTACAAACAGGAAAGTAATTTATTAAGGACCCAATCAAATCAGAATAAATTTTCATGGAGTTACAATAATAAATTAAAATTTCATTTTATATGTTTGTTTAATCACGTCCACTAAATAAATATAAACTATAAACGAAAAAATAATTTTGCTGAACTCTGTGACTGAATGATGTCTCGGGCTTTCATCCGGAGGTCCTGGGTTCGAATCCCGGTTAAGACACGGAATTTTTCATTTGCTACAAATTTTCATATTCCCACGCATAAGCCTCTACCCTAAGCTTATGTTGGTTTCCCAAAGATTTGGTCAAATAGAAAATTATCCATAGCATTGTCCTTTCGATTAGGTCCATAGAGATAAGTCCACTTTAGAAACGTCCAAAAATTGTTGTGTTTAAAAGCCCATTCAGCTAAAATGTCCAATATTTATCCAACGCATGTAATGCTGTGTGTACAAGATTCAATAATTTACAAATTAACGTTATCATGGGTTACGTCAATATAATGTAAATCACTGTATTTCCTAAATACAGTGTTAATATGAACAGTCGCAAACAACGAGACTCATGACTTCAGTTACTTTAACACAAAAATTAAATCAATTCAATTACCTACCACTCACTCAAAGAATGCCAGTGGTATAATTTTTTTGGGGTAAAAAACTCTTTATCATTGCCCTGGACAAAAAAGCCCCTTTTGGAACTAAAATAATCAAAGAAACTTAACCATTAGGATAAAATACATGATATGGATAACAAAATAAAAATCAAAAATTTATGGTTAGTCAACATTAAATTTAATGAATACTTCCTAGAAGTAACAGAACATTCTTATCATTGCCTAGGATGCTGCGACCGTTGTGCCTGCTCAACAATATGCCTAAGGATATGGAGAGAACGCTGCATCCTTGAACTGAATCACGGTAAGGGCATACACGAAAATCAATTTGGATTTGTAAAGGGCAGATCGGCCATACAAGCTGTCAACGACGGGGCACTTGGAGGACACAGTATATTAAACAGAATATTATACCGATGTTAGTATCGCTAGATGTAAAAAATGCTTTCGGATGTTGCCGTGCAGCATTATTATGACTGCATTGGCTAACAAGGGCATACCGGTTATTTGTTGAAGATGGTTTTAGTTCATTCTTAAGCGATAGATGGATGATGGCGGAGACGTTGGAGGTCAAATCGTATACCCGATTTGACCGCATGTATAATTGTTTTGCTTGGCATTTCTCCCGCCACCACCCTATTCGGTCGCCCTAAAGCATTAGACCGAATGTCTATGCCACAAACTGCTTACTGAGCCTCAAAACAGTTCAACAACCTTTAAAAAAAAAAACAATTTAATAAAAATATATATAGACCTATAACACAATATACAATATAATATAATATAAAATTATATATACATACACATTAATAATAATTACCTTAAATGTTACTCCTCCCTTTTTATATTTGCTTTTGTATTACTGTTATTATATACGAATTTATATAACAACTTATTAAACATGAACTGAAATTTTTGGATTCTTCATAAGGGAAACTATGAAAATATAAACAATGAGTAGGAAAATTGGATTTTGGTCTCAAAATGGTGAAAAACATTACACTATACAATATTACGATTTTCTTTTTTATTTTGTCAGTGAAATCGGACAACGTATTAGCAATTTATGATGAGATATTAAACTTAAAGATTATACTGTAAGTGCATCATGCGGAGAGGTTGTGTATCCCTTCTTCAATAGAAGTTACAGGACGTGTCACGATACAATTGCAAACGAACTCTAATTCGTTGTAGTTCGGGAATCGATGTCCTATATATGTGCCTCTTTCAATCACTAATCTCACTCGCTGCCAAAAAAATACTAGTCGCAGAACGATCTAGGATCGTACGGATGATGTTTCAAGGTTCCTCAGTAAATTTCGTCCAGCTTATCCCGATTGCTAACGGCTATATATGAAGCCTGGCGTTGTCGTGAAGAAGAATCACATCTGATCGATAGGTGGCTTTCACTTTGCCGGAGAGCTGGGATCTTTGTTATTATTTTAAGTCTAGTGCAATATTACATGCGTAGGTATCCTTCATAATAGTTCTTAAGGTATATTCAGGTGCGTCAAATTTGATCAGTTATTTTTTTTTTTTGAAATTCCTAGTACTGAAGTTATTTGTACAGTGCGCCAAACGAAAATACGAGCTTGGCTATGACAGGAAGATGCTTGTAATACACGTTATACTCTTTCCGTAAATGTATTACTACATCAACCATATTTTTTTAATGAATAATATTTATATATATAGAATTATTAAAAAAAAAATCAAAATTATTATTTTAGAAGTTATACTTTTATAAATACAATTAACACATTAGTGCAAATTTATTATTTATTTTATTTTTTGTGTTATTGTGAGAGATACGTCTACTCCTTCCTATTAATACACTCTGTATCTGCATTCATTTGATAGGCAAGCCTGTTCCTACTTACTTACTTCCTACTTAAGTTTTCTACGATACTCCCCCGTCTCGGGGATGATGAAAAAAGAAAAAGGCGGGTGGAAATGTTTTGCTTTATTCTTTTTTCATCTTTTTTTCAAATTCCCACCCTCTTTGCGAGACTAACTTGTTTGTGTTAAGTTTCTGGCATAATAACTGGATCGAAGGGGAGGTGGTATACTGTAAAATCAACTTAAAATTCATTCCAGTGAAGAAAGCAGTTATAAATGTGACTGCTATTAGAGAAATGAGAATTTAATAACGTTTCTGTGGCAACAGAATTATCTATTTTTGTTTTTTTTTATTGTTATTATTTTATTTCCATGATTATTTTTTATTACCTCCATAATTTATTTAGTAATTTACTAACTGTTTACTAGAAGTGACGTTTCAGCGGTTAACTGGCATGTTGGGACGACTCGACCAGTGACCATCGGGCTGATTATGTATGATGTGACTGGATGATAGGAACGTCCGGATTTTATGAGAGGTTCTGTAGAGCCTGGCAGGTTTCTCCTTCTACGGGCGGACTGGAGGGCGCTCTGACATGAGTTACGTCGCCGGCACCTGCTTTGGAGGGGGAGTTTGGCTATGGATATTGAGGTAGCTGCTCAGGGCTTTACTGATGTAATTCTAGGCTCTGCCGCAGGCACGATCCTGAGAGATATGGGTTGGTAACGCACCTCCTGTTGGTGGTCTGCAGAACTCAAGGAAAAGAGAAGGTTAGTAAATAAATGGCGTCGGGCGCAAAAAGAACAAGATCTACATAGGACCGGAGGACCCGCGATGACTATATTGCTGCTACACGAGATGCAAAGAAGCTCTCCTGGAATAGATTTGTGTCCGACCGGGGAAACAAGGCCCCCTGGGGTGTTGTCTACAGAGTACTATTGAAAAAGCAGAAGAGTAAACTACTCCTATCAGCACTGCGTGATGGAGCTGAGGAGATCACGGAGCAGCGCGTCGTTCTTGCTAAGATATTAGTCGGGTGGATGTCAGATGATAGTAGGCACGGTGAGACTGGTTATCATGCCCAGAAATTGATCTCATGCCGTTGGCAGAACACTCGACCGAGATCACGGTGGAAGAGGTGGCGG
The DNA here is from genome assembly GCF_047948215.1 of Lycorma delicatula. NCBI lineage: Eukaryota > Metazoa > Arthropoda > Insecta > Hemiptera > Fulgoridae > Lycorma > Lycorma delicatula. The sequence continues at coordinate 79,953,539 of NC_134463.1, forward strand.
GTTGTGTATATTCAATGAAACGAGGTAGATCTCTCCATCCCATAATGGGATAATAGTAGAGCTACCGCTTAAGTTGTTTGACGAGAGTCAGCATTATCTTGTGATTTAATCAAATGCTGTTTGGTATGACGTTCCCGGCTTGTTGGAAGTTTGGCCGATTAGTTTTATGTAAAGGACAGGGCAAAGACTTGCTTTTTATACGGATTTGAATACTACATCGTGGATACCGGTGTTCTTGTCGCTTTTTGAAACGAGTGCACGACACAAACCAGCCATATGTCCTGGGCGTCTTCCTTTGTATCGCTGGAGCCTTTGACAATTTATGGTGGCAGTTTTGGAGGAGTTTGGAATAATTGGCAGCTACTTTTGCAATCGAGTGGTGGAACTGCGGCAAGATGGTTGTAGTCAGCGGAAGGTTCTGACGAAGGGCAGTGAAGTGTTCTCAGCCTCCTTCTGTGAACGATCGAATTTGAAACCTTGTTGAGTGTGAGGTTCCCGCCTGAATAAGTTTTCGCCTATGCAGATGAGGCCCTGCTGCTTGTCGCAGGACGATCAAGAGTCGATTTAGAACGCAACGTTGGCAATTGTCGGTGTGGACAGGGCAACATAAGCTTAAATTTAGTTTGTCAAAGACGACAATGTTGATGCTGAAGAGTAGGTTCCATAGATACAGAAGGGCTAAGTGTATTTGAATGATGGAATGATCAGATGTCACGACCCAGAGGTATCTTGGTGTTATTTTGAGTGACCGTGATCTGTTTAATATTTTTTAAATGATAAACTACGTTTCTAAAGTGTTCAAAAAGTGAAGCAACCTTATGGGAAAATGAGTTGTTACAATAGTAGTTGAAAGTGGCCTCTATTAAATTATTCATAAAATTGAATACGACGTTGCATGCTCTTAAACTCATGTTGATACGTTTGTTGAACTGCAGCGTTCATTTTCGCTCTGCAATTCGGGATTGGTGTGAGGATGAGTTTTGTAAGCAGCATCATTAAGGTATCCCCACAAGAGAAAAGTCAAGAGGGAATAAATCAGGAGACCGAGGAGGGCCACAACCCCTTCGAAACCACTTGTCCATGAAAACAACACTGATCCAAGAAAGTCACATAGTGTTTTTAGTGTATAAGCCGTTGAATTTTCCTGCTGAAAACCACGTGTACTCTACCCGGTCTGCAGGTATAATGAAATGTACTGGGATCGACTGCTGTGATCATTTAGCCCGAATGGAAATTTTTAGCGCATGAAAAATGCCGTGCCTTACGGATTTAAATCCAGGACCTCCGGGTAAAAAGCGGAGACGTTATCATTCGTGGCGCGGAGACTGGCAAATTATTGCACCATCTGTATGTAGCGCTCATTGTTCACTGTACCATAAAAGAATGTCATTAAAATTCGGCTACGTGACATTTAACATGTCTTTGCAAAGGATTCTTGTGCAGTTGATGTGGATTTTCTGTACATTCACGTTCCACCAAGGTGGAACCATGCCTTGTCTGGCCAAGACCAGTCGAATTCATTCCCCATCTGGCGTTACATATGACATGAACCATGACAAAGGTAGACGTTTTCCAGTTCTGCAGATAACTCGTGAAAAACACGTATTATGTACGGATGCATCTTTATAGTTGCGCGATGCTGTGCGAGCACTACCAAGGAGAGACACCAGACGGGCTAGATAGGCGTTGCACAGACGCCTTATTATAGCCGCTATTGACGCAGAGCGGAGCAATGGTGGTGTGCCTCGTGGGCTGGCGGCTGCGCGCAGCGCATGAACGATTCATTTGTTTTGTCGGGTTAGAGCTATGTTAAAAAATCACAAGAAACAGCTAAAAAAAATGTTCAGGATTTTTAAGCTTTTCGTTCAATGAAGCTTTATTTTAATGATCAGGCTTAATTACCTGGCTCAAACCGTATAACATTTTCGCGAAAAATATATTTTATATTATAAGATAATATTATGTATAACATTTTACATAACAAAACTGAACAAATAACTCGAATTTAATTCCGTTTGTATTATTAATATTATTTTTATTATTATTATTATTTCAATACAATAATAATTATATATTGAAATATATAATTAGAACTTTAAATACGGTAGTTAGGAGTGATAATAGAAACACATAGATGAAAACATACACACCCACCGGGTTGGTCTAGTAAAGCCAGTTATTTTTACACGGATTTGAATACTAGATCGTGGATACCGGTGTTCTTTGGTGGTTGGGTTTCAATTAACCACACATCTAAGAAATGGTCGAATTGAGAATGTGCAAGACTACATACACTTCATTTACACTCATACATATCGTCCTCATTCATCCTCTGAAGTATTTTATCTAAACGGTAGTTACCGGAGGTTAAACAGGAAAAAGAAGATGAACATACAAAATCAAAAACACGATATTACTAATACATTTAAAATATAACAATGAGTTATAAGTAATAACCCTTTAAAAAAACAATTTTAAAATCATAAAAGTGAGCATTACGACCAAAGTATGTTGTCATATCAGACAACCTGAAAAGGTCTAATCGCCTCAACATATCCTCTCTACTTGCGTCAACCAAAAAAACTGTAAACTTAAAACGCATCCAGTACTAGAATCTATTCTGAACACCCTCAACCAGATCAGAGGCAATACTATTCCACACCACGGTCGAGTACTCCAAAGATTTGTATAGCAGGTTAGAAATGGAAATATTGTTAAACCGTCCACAAATCCAAAGGACAAGACCAAGGTCCCGGCGTGCTTTATTGACAACCTGAGCAACATATTCGTGATAATACAAATGTTTGGTCTTCCGAAAATTTAAGGGCATACAATTGCGGTTAGCCTACTTAATATTCAATTGTAGCAACAGGTGATCGATACTATTCCTGATCGGACAATATATTTTGACGTCATCCGCAAACATCTGAAAATTGCATGTCAAAGATCCCCCGATATCATTTATAAAAATAATAAAAAGGGGACCCCCAAAACAGAACCTTGGGGCACTCCAGACTTGGCTAAGAAGGATTCCTCAGACATCTGTCCACCAAAACGCACCGAAAAACGCCTGTTATGAAGATAAGAGGACAGCCAATAAGAGGATAAGCCGAAGTCCTTAATAATTAAATAATAATATGGCCAGTGTCTACACGGCAGAACTTACTGCCATACAGCAAGCTCTTCGCTACACAAACACTATTGCGAAGAGAGAGTGCTAATATGTTCAGATTCTTTAAGTGCACTTGTTGCAATTCGGAACAAGAACATTAAGGATGACCTAATTTCAAACATTCTGTCCATTTTATACGTTCTAAATCAACGAGGACAGCGATGCGTATTTGTATGGACTACTGGGCATGCTGGTATTACAGGTAATGAAAGCGCAGCTGAAGCTGCCAGAAAGGCAACAGTCTGCGATGATTTGGTTGCATTTACTGTACGAGTGGCAGATGTTAAAAACTGTCTAACATGGTAAGAAACAAGTAGAGTACTGTTTGGAGGAGTTTAAATACAAAATTAAACTCTGTGAAAACTTCTCCATATAAATGGAAAAGCGACGTGAAGTTGACTCGCCGTGTACAAGTAGCTGTGACTTTTTCAAGAGAACTACAACTATGGTTTTATGATGAACTTTTTTGTTATGAATTTTTTTTGTTATTTGAGGTATCCCGATTCTCTTTGAAAATCTTCTACAATAAGAGAGGCTACTAAGTAACCTACAATTTACAGAATTCGGCATTCGGGGGGCCGGGTGGCACAAGTTTTAAATGGGGGAAATAATTCTGTGATAACCATGTTTTAAAGGTCTTTGCGAAACAAGCAAAGGATAAAAAAAATTATATTTTGACTATTTAAACCAAAATAGCGACAAAAAATATCATGAAGTGTTAATATTAATAACTGACATTTGTTATCCCTAATAAAATTTTATTATTGAAAGTAATATTAAAATTTTTCAAATAATTGTTTTAATTAAACATAGTCTTAGAGAATTTTATTTAATTTAAGTAAGATAGTTAGTTAGCAATTTACTTTTTCATGTGTGATTAATTCTATCTTTTATTTTAAAAAGTCCTACAATCTCATGAATGAAAAATAGTACCTGATAAAATTATTTCAGTTAAAATATAAAATACATTATTGCATCTCATCTCATTAAATTTTCAAAATTTTGTATATCTAATGCATTCCTTTAATTCTTCGAGACGACGGCTGTAAACTATAAACGATTGGTTTTAAAACCCCCCAAACAAAAAATCGAGGGTATTCCGGTCAGCTTACCTGACCAATCATTCCACATTACCACGTCGACCTATCCCGACCTGGAAACTGCTAGATTAACGCATTTCTCACGTTGCAAGCAGAGTGCTGAGGAGAACTGCCTAATAGGAAAACCCAACTGTCATGAATAATCTCAGCTGGAATTAATTGTTCGTTGAGGTAACCATAGTACAAATGAGCATATACCATTAATGACACGCGGTCAGAGAAGTGTCAATCTATTATTCCAGCCCGTAACATTTAACCGCTTGGATGCTTGGTACGACTTAGATACCAATGTTTTTTCTAGGGAACAGTACCTACTATTATGTTTGTTAACCGCCCCATAAAAGGAAATGGGGGTTCGCCAGCGAATAATATGTCGAAGCTAGAAATAGTTCTCGCTGTACTCAACTCCTATCAAATTCATACTTACTAATAATCATTCAGGAACGTTTCTTGCCGTTCTTAATGGAAGAAGAAGATTCAAGGGATCAATGTTGACCCAATATTATACCCGGTAAAATATTTCATAATGTAAGACAATATACTCGTATGTAAAATAAAATCCGTACAAAATACAAAACCGACTATTAAGAAACTAATTTTAAAAAATTGAGCCAATTGAAAAAAAAACCATGAAAAATATTTAATGAAATTAACTGATACGCGTCTACGTAAAAAATGATATATCAAGGTTACTTGTACTTTTAAAAACTTAATATGATATAAAAATTATGTTTCTATTAACCACTAATATTCGGTAGTTTTATTTTCAGCTGCCGTACCTAATGTTAGGAAAGTACAATTTAGTAACAAAGTTTTAGAAATGAAACATTGATAAAAATTGCATTTAAAAATCAATTTTTATCCAAACATAATTATAATTTGTTTACATAAAATTTTTCATACATTTTTATTTAGTAAATATAATCTATACTGTGACTGCATTGTATGTTAATTAGTTTCATTTTATTATTTTTTTAATTTTATAAAAATTGCATTTAAAAATAAATCAATTTTTATCCAAACATAACCTAGAACATAATAATTTGTTATAATTATAACAAATGATTATAATTTGCTTACATAAAATTTTTCATATATTTTTACTGCACTGTATGTTAGTTTCATTTTATTATTTTTTTAATTTTATAAAAATTGCTGTTAAAAATAAATCAATTTTTATCCAAACATAACTTAGTTATAACTAAGATTATAACTTAACGTGAAGTTTGTCATATATTATTATTTAGTTAGTAAAATCTATACTGTGACTGCATTGTATGTTAATTAGTTTCATTTTATTCTTTTTTTAATTTTAATTAAAATAAAATTTTTTATGCTAGTAACTGACGAAGTCACTATAAAATATTGCTCCCATCGAAGATGTAAGTCACTGAAACCACGACTTAAGTTAAAACTACTCTTACAATGGTAATCATAAATTCTAGACGAAACGTATTTGACAAAAAAATGGAAACAAAATAAAGGTACAAAATTTTTTTCAGTAGATTATATTAAAAAGAAGATACACCGGATCTATACATGTTTTGACATCTAAGGAACCCAAAAACCGGAATGAAATTTTCCTTATATTCGTTATGACGTGTTTGTTAATCACATTACAGCTCCAGAATTTTTTCAGACCTTTTTTCAAAAGGTCAAAGGGGTGAGGTTGTAGGATAAGGTCACCCCCACCCTCAGTATCTCGAGATACTGTCTAATCAAGGTATTAATCTAACAATTAACAAACAAAAAATTTGTTGGGAAAATTGGAAAATGTTTTGCAAATAGCATCCTCACCCACAAAAATGCTCTAAATAAACTAGTGACAAAGTAGGTATCCTGCGTCATTAGGTACCCTCTCCAACCACAGGAGCGCTAGTGAGCATTGACGTACAGCTGCTGTAGACGTCTGCAAATGCACGTGCGCTATAGATAGAATCATTGAATTGAACAAAAAAATATTATATTTAAATAAAATTATAAAAATGTAAAAATAAGTTCTACCGTCGTGATAGAGCTAACATTGTTTTTATGTTTTTTTTTAAACTGATTATTATAACTGCTATTGTATTTTCATTAAAGAACCGACAAATCCACATGAAACTAAAAATAAATTAGCAATGATTTTTTACTACCTCTCAAAAATATATGTCACTAATTACATAAAAAGTATATTTACATAGAAACTAAAAACACTCGAGCATTCTTAAAAAAAAAAAATTAAATTTAAAATCTATAAATATTGTAAAATTTAATTTTTGGTTTAAACTACAAACTTTTAAATAAAGAAAATAATTTTTTTTAATTTAAAAAGATTTTCAACTGCCAGGAGTTCCACAGTTCAGTTTTGAGACCAGTTTTATGCCTAATCTTCTGCTGCAGATCGTCCTAATCCGGACTACGTCACAGTTGCTTCAAATATGGCGATTGACAATGACCCGATTATAACCTGGTATAAACTACAATACTCGTTGGTTTGAGCGAATGTACTGGTTATCTGGACAAAAGGTAAATACGAGCATCCAGCATTATTATTTCTCGAACCCCGGTTAGTTTCGCTGTTACGATCAGAATGAATATGTTGAAAACTATCAAATGGAGCTGTGGTGGAGAGCTAGTTTGAGGGTGTGTAAATACACTGATGGAAATGTCTCCCGAGGCATTTACATCGGTAGTATCCTGACTGACGCAAAATTTATGACTGTGGTGTGTTATCAGGTTTAGAAGGTCTAAGAGACGTCCTCCGGTAAAGCTCATCAGGGCTAAGAACGGAGGAATAGATGTGGCAACCGCGATCGTCACAATGCGGGTGTCTTCCCCTACGAGAGCCAGGATGCATTTTCTAATTATTTTATTATAATTATCTGTTATTTAATTGATTTATTATTTTCGAGGCGTGCAATACAAACAAATAATTTCTTCCAGGAATATCACTGGATGTTCCAGTTTTATATTCAATTTATTTACCTTTTCACATAGGAGAAACAGATTGTAAATAAAGCAGCACAGAATAAATACATACTATTTATATGAAAATATATTTTCATGGTTTCACTTGAGGATACGCATCTAGACCGATCTTTTTACACCTAATACTACTATATTATTAAACTTTAAAACCTGATTTCCTTATGCAGATTTACTTTAATTAGTTTACTTAGAACAAGACACTAATATTTTTAAGACAATATTATTTATATTTATATATTATATATTCATGGATAAATTGTATAAAAAAGTAAAATTGTAATTACGTAAACTTTTATTTAAGTCAAAAAAATGGACGTGCAACGTTTAAAAGTAGAATTCCTGTACTTGTTAAAGTAAGTTGCTAATGCATATTTATATTTGAATTTATATTTTTATTCTAATCGTTCATTAATCATTTGAACGGTCGGATAATGTCAAGTGCGTTTAAAATTCTCATGGTTATCAATTACATATAAATTCTGTAAATTTTGTTTCAAAAGCACGTGCATATCTTTCGTGTCAACCGCTACGTGCACGAGAAAAAATGTATTTGTAAAGCTCAATCACGCACTTTTTTCTCACGAATCTTTATTTCTCCCAAATATCATAGTCCGTCTACACGTAGCAAAATTTCCTCCTTTAAGTAAGAAAACGATTAGAAGAATTTTTTCTTTAAGAAATAAAACTGGCGGAAAATCTGCCTCTTGTTACGGTAATAATTTTAGGCCTACTTTCTTTTGAATCAGAAAATGTTTTAATAATTCTTATACCACGGTTGTGGTGTGTCCTACACATCAGCTGTTATACCGGCTTAGTAAGAGGTATAATATGAGGGAATTTTTAAAAAGTTTTACATAATAAATGGCAGCAACTGAAAACAACATTAGTTAAAACTTGTTTACATAAAAAAGATACCTGACTGGTTAAGCAAAATCCATCTTACCCGAACTTCATTTACACAAACCACTCACAGGATAAAAGAGTGTACTCTAACGCTACGCTATCACGTAACAAAGAATATGAGCGTAATGTATACGAGTTACTCTTCTTTTACTGTTTTTACCATCTGCCTTTCCTTTTAATACATTATTATTGATTCATGGTAAAGTTACCATATTATACCGTTTACTTTATTATTTTACTTTGTAAGGTTTTACTTTGTAAGTCCTGCAAGACATTTTTGACTTTGTCCACCAATTTCAAATTTCTAAATTTGTAGTTATAATAACTGTACTATCTTAATATTTGTACTATCTTATAAACATCGTCCAAACGCGTTGCCTTGTTTTTTCCTGTATATAATTTTAAATTGAACATTTTGAATTTAGAATAATCTTGAATCAAAAATTGTACACCGGTAGTGGAAATGCAACCACTGAATTTCTTAAACTGTGCAGAAGAAAGTAATATGAAGTACTCCTTAGCCAACATTGTCTTTTTTTAGATAACCATTACTAATTAAACTAATCTAAATTTTAAAAATATTTTATTAATAGAAAATAATAAAATGGTTTATTTTGCGCGTGCGTGCGTTAGGGGCCCCAAACACCAAGGAAACTAAACTATTGAGAGAACACAGCCATACAATGCGAAAATATTGCGAAACCCACTTACACTGATTACTTCCTGTAATAAGTATACTAATAAGGGTAAGGATCAGGGTCTGGGGGGTCGGGTCGAGTCCTACGAGGACCCTTTCTTTAAGACTTTGGGGGTTGGCGTCCCCACGGGCCTAGCCTCTGCAGCTTTTCTCCCCACTATACAGAGAGCTGCAGGACACTACACTATGCACATATACTAACACCAAGAACACTACACAAATTACAACATACACACTTACACAATTACACTGATATTTCTTACATTTACACTAGGTGATGTTGCGACATCTTACGAAACGCAACCGTAACCCAAGGTGGGAAAAAATCATGCCGATGGGTGAATGGCTCTACGTAGTGAGTCGAACGATGGCCTCTGGGCACCAGGGCGAACCCAGTTGTTGTATTTAGCTCTAGCTCCAGTACGCGTGCGCTCTGCTGGAGTGGTCCATTTTTCACCGGTACTCGTGGGACCAAAATTTCAGTTCCAATAATAAATACAATGATGGTTGGTGGCCCATCTGAAAAAACCACCAAATCTAGTCTTGTGAAGAGATCTCGGTCAGCTTCGTCTGACGAGGATAAAAGTCTACTGAAGAGAACCGCAAATCAACTTAAATTCTAAAAATAGTCAGGAAGGTGGCTCCCTCCAAAAGGTTTCACCTTTCTTAATAAACAAAACTATAACAGGTGCAAGTGGTTTCCCGAAGAATATCAGGAAATTACGTGACGGATCGATTCTGATTGAAACATTCAACGATGAACAGAGTCGATCTACACCTTACGTCTCCGTAATATGGGTGGTATAAATATCAGTGCAGAATGCCACAAAACGTTAAATACGAGCAGGGGAGTAATATTTTGTCGAGACCTTTTAGATATAGATATCACTGAAATAGTTGATGAGCTTCGCTCCCAAGATATTGAAGTGAAGCGTATAATGAAACGGCAGAGCGGAACAGAAGAACAGACCACAGTCTCATACTGACATCCAATCTTCCTGTTCCACCAGAGAAGATTAAAGTGGATTATACCTCTCGGTTCTGGTACGACCATTCATACCCAACCCACGGCGATGTTTCAGATGCCTAGGATATGGTCACACTATAACATCTTGCTCGAAAACTGATATCTGTGCTCGATGTGCTAAAGAAGGTCACAATGACACTAACTGCGAAGAAGGTAAAAAATGTGCTAACTGCAGTGGTTCACATACAGCCCGCTCCCGAGATTGCCCAACATTTAAAGTAGAAAAGGCAATTCTCAAAATCTGTATTGAGCAGAATCTTTCCCGTCTGCACGCAGAGAATATAAAAAGATAAATAATTCACGGAACCTGGTTAAACCAGATGTATATTTTGCCACCGCTACATCCAAACAAAACTCCTACAAATGTTAGTAATCAGCAGTGCGGATCCTGCAATGAACTTAAAACTTGTTCAGATGCTTTCTGATCAAGTAGCTTCACTTACAGCCACTATATCAGAGCTGACAAAGATGAATAAAAAGTCTTTAGTCGCAGTTAGTGAATCTGCGACAGTGTGATCCATATGAAGGTCTCTATTCCCAAAGTCTTACCAGTACGAGCAGGGACTATCACAGCTGGCAGTAAGCCACCTAATATGCTCCCCATAAAGGGAGCCCACATAACCACCCCCCCTCTGGGATGTCAACTGCGGCATTCCATTCAAATAAATCTCCTCCACCATCACCTCATTTACTGGAGGATTTGGTTGAAGAACCACCCGACCCCAGGGCATCGAAGTTCTTTTAAAACAAAAAATACAAAAAAGAAAAACCGAATCACGTACAACTAATTTTTATAGTTTCCTAAATTTATTTATTTTATTTTTTATTATTTTTTTTTACACTTATGAACATTCAGTGAAATGAGAGGTCTTCGGTTCCGCACGCACAGAGTACTAGCTTACGCACATGATCCACTAATCATGTGTTTCCAAGAAACTCACCTACAACATGACCCAATAACACTCAGAGGATACTTCTGTGAGAGATACGACTGTCTAGTAGACAGAGAGTGGTGGAGTGGCTATTTTCATGAAGAATGGGGTGTTGGCTACAAGGCTTCAACTAACCACTCTCATTCTTGCTGTTACAGTAAAGGTCTCTATGCCCTTCAGATTGCATATCTACAATCTGTATCTCTCACCGAACACTGAGTTCAGTACTCTAGATGTCTCAAATCTCCTCACGCAAATACCATCTCCATCGTTAATAGTAGGAGACTTCAATGCCTACCATATTTCCTGGGGCTCAACCTTCTGCTCCACTCGAAGAAATATGATAAACAGAGTGAGACAAGACTTGGACCTTTATCTACTGAATAATGGATCACACACATTCATGTCTATCATCTGGTACTGTATCTAACATCAATCTCTTCATATGCTCACTGAATTTACTCCCTCATCTTAATTGGTCTGTTTGTGATGACTTTTACGGCAGTGATCACAGACCAATTATTATTGGTTTCGGTGAAGACTGCGAAATTAAAAGATTGCCACGGAGATGGTTGTTGAAAAGGCGGATTGGAATGGATACCATAAAGCCTTCCAATCACAGTATGACGATGGTGCGAACATCCTTGAGCAATGTTACTCTTACGTCCATGATACTTGAGAATGCCAACAGATATATCTCACAAACATCGGGTAATCCTAGACGTCCTTCCGTTCCATGGTGGAATGATGATTGCAAATATGCTATTAGGAATCAACAGAAGGCACTACACAAATTTAATCATAGGCCTACAGCTGTACATCTAAATTTATACCGCAGGGCTAGGAGCGGTGTACCGTCCGTCGGGTATTCTTGAACGCTAAGAGGAGTTCATGGACGAAATACGTGAACACTATCTCATGCACTACTTCCACGTCTACTGTGTGGAAAAAATCCGTGCAATTTTCAGTTCACCCAAACAATCTATTCTCGGTCTTATTGATGAAGGAGAACTTCTTTCATCACCTTTGGCTGTGGCAAATACTCTAGCAAAATCTTTCCGCTCGGTGTCTCTCACTTCATCGTATAATAACGATTTTCAAAGGTACAAGATACAGATAGAAGTATTATCGTTAAACATTGGTGATTCGGTTGGTGAATTAAACACCCCATTCGTATTTAAGGAATTGTTACACATGCACTTAAAAACTCATGTGACACTTCCCCTGAACCAGAAAACATTCTCCTTGCCATGCTTTCACACCTTCCTAATTCTGCACTACAACCTCTTTTGAATATTTACAACGATTTATTCTCCGAACAAGTCTTCCCACCCGGCTGGTCAGAAGCATTTATTATACCAGTATTAAAACTGGTATAAGACAAAACCAGCCCCTCAAGCTACCACCCTATTTCTTTAACAAGTGTTTTGTGTAAAATAATGGAGAGAATGGTAACATGGAGAGATATAACATTTTATATCTTCTTTGATATAAAAAGAAGGCGTACGCGACACGGCCTGGCGACGTGGTATTCTTACCACTCTAAAAGAATGGGGAATCAAAGGCAATATGTTTGCTTTTATCCGGGGATTCTTAAATCACCGAACGTTTCGTGTTCGTGTGTACGATTCGCTCTCAGTTAGTGTCATCTTGGAGAATTGAGTCTCCCAAGGTAGTGCGTATTAAGTGCCACCTTATTTTCTGTAGCCATAAACAGAATTACCAATAGTGTGCAGGCTCCTGTCTCATGTTCTCTATTTGTTGATTTTGCTATTTACATTGCGAGCCGTTCAACAGGATTACTGGTTTTACATTTTCATACGACAAAACAAAATGGACGGAAAGCTTATTGCTATCTCTCCTTATGTCAAGTTTTTAGGTTTATTTTTTGATAGCCGTCTTACTTGGGTCAAACATTTTTTTTTGTCTTCAGTCATTTGACTGGTTTGATGCAGCTCTCCAAGATTCCCTATGTAGTGCTGGTCGTTTCATTTCAGTATACCCTCTACATCCTACATCCCTAACATTTGTTTTACATATTCCAAACATAGCCTGCCTACACAATTTTTTCCTTCTACCTGCCCTTCCAATATTAAAGTGACTATTCCAGGATGCCTTAGTATGTGGCCTATAAGTCTGTCTCTTCTTTTAACTATATTTTTCCAAATGCTTCTTTCTTCATCTATTTGCCGCAATACCTCTTCATTTGTCACTTTATCCACCCATCTGATTTTTAACATTCTCCTATAGCACCACATTTCAAAAGCTTCTAATCTTTTCTTCTCAGATACTCCGATCGTCCAAGTTTCACTTCCATATAAAGCGACACTCCAAACATATACTTTCAAAAATCTTTACCTGACATTTAAATTAATTTTTGATGTAAACAAATTATATTTCTGACTGAAGGCTCGTTTCGCCTGTATTACTCGGCATTTTATGTCGCTCCTGCTTCGTCCATATTTAGTAATTCTACTTCCCAAATAACAAAATTCTTCTACCTCCATAATCTTTACTCCTCCTATTTTCACATTCAGTGGTCTATCTTTGTTATTTCTACTACATTTCATTACTTTTGTTTTGTTCTTGTTTATTTTCATGCGATAGTTCTTGCGTAGGACTATGTTCTTTAACATCATTAACTGCTAGTTCCATGTAAAGATTAAAAAGTAACGGAGATAGGGAACATCCTTGTCAGACTCCCTTTCTTATTACAGCTTTTTTCTTATGTTCTTCAATTATTACTGTTGCTGTTTGGTTCCTGTACATGTTAGCAATTGTTTTATCTCTGTATTTGAACCCTAATTTTTTAAAAATGCTGAACATTTTATTCCAGTCTACGTTATCGAATGCCTTTTCTAGGTCTATAAACGCCAAGTATGTTGGTTTGTTTTTCTTTAATCTTCCTTCTACTATTTTAATCTGAGGCCTAAAATTGCTTCCCTTGTCCCTATACTTTTCCTGAAACCAAATTGGTCTTCTCCTAACACTTCTTCCACTCTCCTCTCAATTCTTCTGTATAGAATTCTAGTTAAGATTTTTGATGCATGACTAGTTAAACTAATTGTTCTGTATTCTTCACATTTATCTGCCCCTGCTTTCTTTGGTATCATTACTATAACACGTTTTTTGAAGTCTGATGGAAATTCCCCTTTTTCATAAATATTACACACGAGTTTGTATAATCTATCAATCGCTTCCTCACCTGCACTGCGCAGTAATTCTACAGGTATTCCGTCTATTCCAGGAGCCTTTCTGTCATTTAAATCTTTTAATGCTCTCTTAAATTCAGATCTTAGTATTGTTTCTCCCATTTCATCCTTCTCAACTTCCTCTTCTTCCTCCTCTATAACACCATTTTCTAATTCATTTCCTCCGTATAACTCTTCAATATATTCCACCCATCTATCAACTTTACCTTTCGTATAACACATTATTAGATTTAAATTTATGTACCGCAAAATTTTCCTTAACTTTCGTGTATGCTCAGTCTATTTTACCAATGTTCATTTCTCTTTCCACTTCTGAACACTTTTCTTTAATCCACTCTTCTTTCGCCAGTTTGCACTTCCTGTTTATAGCATTTCTTAATTGCCGATAGTTTCTTTCATCACTAGCATTCTTATATTTTCTACGTTCATCCATCAGCTGCAATATATCGTCTGAAACCCAAGGTTTTCTATCAGTTCTCTTTATTCCACCTAAGTTTGCTTCTGCTGATTTAAGAATTTCCTTTTTAACATTCTCCCATTCTTCTTCTACATTTTCTACCTTATCTTTTTACTCATACCTCTTGCGATGTCCTCCTCAAAAATCTTCTTTACCTCCTCTTCCTCAAGCTTCTCTAAATTCCACGGATTCATCTGACACCTTTTCTTCAGGTTTTTAAACCCCAATCTACATTTCATTATCACCAAATTATGGTCGCTATCAATGTCTGCTCCAGGGTAAGTTTTGCAGTCAATGAGTTGATTTCTAAATCTTTGCTTAACCATGATATAATCTTATCTGATACCTTGCAGTATCGCCTGGCTTTTTCCAAGTGTATATTCTTCTATTATGATTTTTAAATTGGATGTTGGCAATTACTAAATTATACTTCATGCAAAACTCTATAAGGTGGTCCCCTCTTTCATTCCTTTTGCCCAGCCGGTATTCCCCCACTATATTTCCTTCCTTGCCTTTTCCAATGCTTGCATTCCAATCTCCAACTATTATTAAATTTTCATCTCCTTTTACGTGTTTAATTGCTTCATCAATCTCTTCGTATACACATTCTATCTCATCATCATCATGGGCGCTTGTAGGCATATAGACGTTAACAATCGTTGTCGGTTTAGGTTTTGAATTTATCCTTATTACAATGACTCTATCGCTATGCGTCTTGAAATACTCCACTCTCCTTCCTATTTTCTTGTTCATCACGAAACCTACTCCTGCCTGCCCATTATTTGACGCTGAGTTAATTACTCTAAAGTCACCCGACCAAAAGTCGCCTTCCTCTTCCCACCGAGCCTCACTAATTCCTACTACATCCACATTTATCCTATCAATTTCCCTTTTTTAAATTTTCTAGCCTACCAACCTTTTTTAAACTTCTAACATTCCATGCTCCGACTCGTAGAATGTTATTTTTTAATTTTCTGGTGACCCCCTTCCTTAGTAGTCCCCACTCGGAGATCCAACTAGTTTACCTCCAGAATATTTTACCAAGGAAGGCGCCTCCATCATTGCTATATGAAAATGCAGAGAGCCACATTTTCTTGGGAAAAAAGCAGCTGTAGATTTCAATTGCTTTCAGCTGTGCAGTACTCAGAGGACTGAGTGATGTTGATATGGCCGTTTAAGTCATTCTGACTCACGCCCCTAACAACTACTGAAAGAGTTGCTGCCCTCTTTCAGGAATCATTCCTTAGTCTGGCTCTCAACAGATACCTCTCCGATATGGTTGCACCTTCGGTCCAGCTACTCTGATTAAAGCGGTCAAACATATAAAATAATTAAAAACAAAATGTTCCAAACTTTTAGTGTGATGCGAGTCCTTAGTAACACCAACTGGGGAGCTGATCGGTCATGTATGTTACGTTTTTACTATTCCTTTGTTCGTTCCCGTTTAGATTATGGTAGTGACTCGGATGACGGGTACAATGCCGCCCTCGGAGATCTGCTGGCGGCTATATGGCTATATATATGGCGGACGTTTGTGCGCGACAGCGTCCAAGAAAACAGCTTAAGGAAGTGACGGACAAGGTGGAACGGATCGCCAAGGAAGTACGGAGGTTATCTGGTCATTCAGGGCAGGCCCCAGAGGCGGTGGATTGCGGAACACAGACGGAGTCGCCACGACGTATTGATGTCATGGAGGTCCTGCAAAGCGGCACGGTCGAGGCTTTGAAGGAGATAACGGACCATGGCCCAGTGCTGCGTGGGCGAACACGACTGTTAAGGCCGGACTACCAGGCATGGCAGAAACGGGGGAAGGTCTTCATGATCAACACGAAAGGAGACAAGAATGGAGGCATGGTGGATCACCTGAGGAGGGTCGCGCCCGGGCCGTCCAGATGGATAGAAGGAGGACTGTTAACACCTGGGTCGGCGATAAGGGACGTTGCAGGGGTGGCAGTGCTGGGAGGTGACGAGGTCAACGTACCGGGTGACGCCTTTGCAGTTGTGGCTACCAGTGAAGATCAACACACGGTGGACCACATACTGGATGGGCTGGCAAAGGTGGTTACGACCTATGACGGAGACTTCGTTGTGGTGGCCCCGTACCAAGGGCTAGGAGAGACGACCAGGAAGACGGTCGAGTATTGGGCCAGGAGAAATGGAAGAAAGGTGGAGATCTTCGTGCCTGACCGTAAGTTATTGGGGGGGCACCAACGTGCCGACTAATGCCACTACGGTTGTTTTAAAGCAGCCGGGGGTGGCATATGCGGACCTACTGAAGTCGGTGAAGCGGACGGTAGGAGAAGACTTGGCGGAACACATCATGTCCGTACGAAAAGGAAGGAATGAGTCCCTAGAGGTCACGCTAAAAGAAGGGGAGAGAGTGGCCCCCAACCTTAGAGACAGACTCAAGGCGGCAGTACCGGACATCGTTGTCCAGAACAGGGGCCCACGGACGAGGTCTTCGCTGGTTCACGTAAAGGACCTGGATCAGACGGTAACCAAGGAAGAAGTCATGGTGGCGGTGACGAAGCTGCTGGAGGCTGGGGAAACGGCCGCGGTGATGTCGTTAAGGGCGGCGTACGGCAGCACGCAGAATGCGACCGTTGCGCTATCGGCGAGGGCTGCGCAGAGACTGGCGGTGTCAGGACGCATACTGGTTGGATGGCAGTCCTGCAGGGTAGAGTTACGGAGCCCCGAACAGACGTGCTACAGGTGTTGGGGTGCAGGACATACTTCAACAGTCTGCAAAGGCCCGGACAGGTCAAAATGGTGTTACAATTGAGGTGGGGAGGGGCACAAGAAGATGGAGTGCTCGTCCCCCGCGATGTGCTTAGACTGCGGTAAGGGAGGACATCGGACGGGCGGCAGGACCTGCACCCACAAATGGTAAGGTTCCTGCCAACTCAACGTGAACCGGAGTGCAGCGCCCCAGGATCTTGCCTGGGCAGCAGCGGTCGCGGGAGGTATCGACTTCGTGTTGGTCGCGGAGCCGAGTCGACGAGCAGCCTCCAGCATGAATTGGGTGAAGGATGAAGATGAAGATGAAGACTCGGCGGTCGGTCTGGTGACGACCACTCATGCTACATCTGGGATCAAAAGCGGGAGGGATTTTGTGGTGGTGGAACTATCGTCCTTCGCCTTCATCTGTGGGTACGTGTCTCCGAACTGCGGCATGGAAAGGTTTATCGCCTTCCTCCAAGACATCGAGGACTGCATCAGGGAGGTCCGGAAACCGGTTGTGTTAGCCGGGGACCTGAATGCAGAGTGCCAGGAGCTGGGGGGCGTGAGATCCACGACCCGGGGGTATGAACTGGCCGCCATGCTGGCGTCTTTGGACATGGTGGTGATTAATACCCCGATGGCTGCCACATTCATCGGCAGGGGCGAGGGCTCGGTACTGGACGTTACTGCTGTCTCGGAAGAGTTGCTGGGTCGGGTGGTCCGCTGGCGGGTACTGGCTGCGGAATTCGGCAGTGACCACTTGGCCATCGAGTTCGAGCTGGCGGCGACACATGGAACCAGAGGAAGGAACCCCCCCCCCCCCCGCTGGACGCCTACCGACCGCCAAAAGGATACCATTTCGGATATGGTCTTCGAGAGGATGGGTGACTCGCAGCCTCCCACGCCGGAAACGCTCATGGCGGCCCTAGTGGATGGGTGCCGTCAGGAATTCAGGAATGATGCCACCAACAGACGACATGTGTATTGGTGGACGGAACGGGTAGCCTCCCTGAGGAAGGCAGCCCAGAGGAAGAGGAGGGCGATGATGAGGGCAAGGAGGACGGACAGAGAGGACGCCAACGCACTGGCGGAAATGTACAGACTGGCGAAGAAAAGCCTCAGGGAGGAGATTCGCGACGCAAAGATCCAAGCCTGGAAGAAACTGGTGGAAGACCTGGAGTTCAACCCCTGGGGGAAGGCGTATCAGATCGTAATGGAGAAATTCGGGAGGCGCCTCCCCAGGTTGTCACGACGGCAGACTGAAGTGGCTGTCAGCTCCCTCTTCATCCTGGAGGAAGAAGCCAGGGCTGAGATCCCAGGGGGACCGGCAGTCAGGTTTTCTATGGACGAGCTGAGGTGGGCGGCTGCGAGAATAAATGAGAAGAAAAGCCCAGGTCCGGACAACGTGCCCGGGTCGGTGATCAAGCGCCTGGTAGCCCGGCATCCCTGGCTCGTATTGGGCGCGCTCAACGCCGCTGTGTCCAACTGCAGCTTCCCCAGCTGCTGGAAGACTGGTCCTGCTCCCAAAAGGCGCGCCGACGCCAGGGTCGGAAATGAAGTACCGCCCAATCTGTCTACTGAACGTCCTGGGGAAGGTGTATGAGACGATGATCGCTGAGCGCGTCAAGGAAGAATTAGCGGAGACTGGTGGGCTTGCGGATAACAAATTTGGTTTCAGGAAGGGCAGGTCCACCGTGCTTAAAATGCTGGATGGTGTACATCATGCTTTCCTTCATGTGGCTTGCCACAGGCGCGTTAACTCAAGCCCTGTCATTAGCTTACTTGTAGACTGTGGTGAACCATCACTTATTTTGCTCGTCTCAAAGGACAGCTAAATCACCGGGCTTTTGACTCAGTCCCTAGAAATCCTAATTTAGAAAAGTATGAGGACCGTCCACGTTGTACTGCACCTGTAGGTATCCGTACCCGATGTCTGCTGCAGCATATAAATGTTGACACTCAGTCGTTCTTTCCATTATTTCCGTGTTCCTATCCTCCGTGGAGAATAAACCTTGTAAATTTTACATTTGACCTTACAACATACGATAAACAATCAACACCACCTTCTGTTTTCCGGCAAATGTTTCAGTGTATTCTCATTGTTTATGCCAATGCGTAAAGCAGTTTTAATTCAACTTTGTATTTAACTTATTTTCCTCTAAAATTTAATGTAATGAATATTTCAATTATAAATAAGAAATTTTTCATACACTGAAATTTATGCATTCCATTCAAGATATATATTTATATATGCTCAGCTGATGTTTTCATTTATGCCTTCTGTACTGATTATTTCTTTAAGATATTTATTATTTCATGTGTGTATATCTTGAATGGTAATAAGAATAACTTTTAATTAAAACAAAAGAAAATAATCGTTTGGATTGTTGTATTGGTTTCTTTTCACATATTAAAGCCATGTTCTTTTCATTACACTTCTCTATCATGTATTCGACACTACACAATGTAAAAACTCTCTTGTTACGTTCTCTAAAATTGTTAAGTTTTCTTGTTAAAATTATATGTTTCAATTAATTCTGAAGTATCTTATGTTATGTTTTAATACTCATGAATCTTTATTGTGTATAACTCTGCTAATATTCTGTCATGTTATAATCCGTATGAATCTTTGTAATATTCTCTGTTATGTTGTAATACGTGAATCTAAGTTTATGTCAAAAATTCTTTAAATATTATGTTTGTGATTTTTCTTCCTTATAATTGTATGCTTCATTAAAATCAAAGGAATTCATGTCGACGTATATAAAATGCACGATTGTGAGATTACATTCTGTGCAAGTTAACAGCAAAATATTAATGTTTTTCATCTTACAGTAATTGTCTGTTAAACTTTCTATTATGTTAGTCCAGATTACATTCTGCGTAAGTGAATATTAAGATAATGTTTTACATTGAACAATAATTAGTCTGTTAAATAATAAGGTGATACTTTGTATCATTGTTATATACTTTGTGTAAATTATTATTATTATATACTTTGTGTATCTCAAGGAAATATTAAGGTAACAAATTTACCTATACTGTAATTGTATAAATAGAACTATTGTATATAAATTTATGATAATGCATTTTGCAGTTTTTATAAATATGGTTATATAATTATTTCATTCTGTAAAAAATAAATCCAATATTCTTTTGGCAAATACGAGCTATGTATAATTTTATTTTATGTAACTTGCCCCAACACTCACCAAGACGAACCCAGACGCGGTGATATACACTGATGGATCGAAACACGACGATACCGTTGGTGCTTTTGTTGTCAATGAAAGAACTTGACTCAGTTGTAAGATTTTCTACGAGTATTTTATCTTTCTTAGCTTCAATCTTATTAACATTAAATAACTAACATTAAGATAACAATAGTGTCATTCTTACAAACCGGATGTCCTTACTTTTACTTCAAATTCACAATTTTTAACTTACGACAATCAATTGTTATGATTCTAACATTTTA
Source organism: Lycorma delicatula (assembly GCF_047948215.1). Taxonomy (NCBI): domain Eukaryota; kingdom Metazoa; phylum Arthropoda; class Insecta; order Hemiptera; family Fulgoridae; genus Lycorma; species Lycorma delicatula. The sequence continues at coordinate 79,974,208 of NC_134463.1, forward strand.
TGATAGACATAAAACATAAAATTCGGTGTCGAAAATAAGTTTTTTTAGGTTTGTATTATAACAATAGCTTTGTTAAATGAATTTAATTTTGAGAATTTAATTATGAGAAAGTTAATGTAAATACAGTCAATAAAAAGCAAAAATCTTTTAAAACATAGATATTTTATTGAGGCAGACGATAAATAGACAGAAAAAGGTGTTATTTTTTGTATACCTATTCGAAACAAATTTCTAAAAATAAACCTTATTAAATTAACGACTGCTAGTTTTTACTTTACATCCTTATTTAATTTGTATTATACTAATCGCTTAATCTTTTCCAATGAGTGAAGTTTGCAGCTTTGTTTCAAAATATATTTTCTTTTAATCCAAAAAGTTAATATACAAATTATTTCAGTGAAACGAAAATATAAAATTATCAAACGAAAAAACGGAATGAATAGCAGGACACGTTCTAAAAGTAAAAACAAAGAAAAAGGTTTATATAAAAACATTGCTCTGGGAAAGGCTTCCTTTTCAAGTTACAGCTTGTGAAAGATTTCACCTTGATTTCTGATCCAGGCAAAAGTAGTAAAAAGTTAAAAGCAGTACACTCTAAATTTCCTTATAGTTAAATTACGAAAAAGTTGAATAAAACAGGTCCCGTCCCAGTGGAGCAAAAAAAAAGGTTTTGAAAACATTTAATGTAGAATAAATTACGTTAAATTTGTCATTAAACAAGTAAAGTTTTCAACAACAAAAAAGTGTGGAGAATTTAATCCAGAGAAAATCTATGTAAGTAACACAAATTATCATGAAGAAAATTAAAAAATGAGTTTCAAAGTTAATAAATAAGAATGTAGTACACACAAACGTACGTTCGGAAATATTAAATATATACGTTTATAAAAAAGAAAATGTTTACTCAAGTATTTACTCGATACTTAAGTTGAATAAATTGAGAGTAATACTTGAAAATAACAATATGAAAAATTGTTTAAAAATCTTTTGTAATTAAACAAAAAAAAAATGCATTTTCATATCGGTAAGCTGAGTAATCAAATATTAATTTTTATTAAGAAGAAAAAAATTTTTATCCGGACATCACATGACTTCCTTTGTACGCCTAAATTACATACGCAACGCATTTTTTTTAAAATGAAAATTACATTTTTATTTCATTAATAACTTCTGATTTTTTCATTTTTTTATTTCGTTTTTTTTATTGTTATTGAATTATTATTTATTAATTTTACAATCTGAGGTTATAAATCAATATATTTAAATAAAAAAAAAACGGTTAAACAAAAAAGGAGATGAAGTCTGATTCTAACAAATGTGCCCATGTAAGATCCAAATATTTCATTAATTAAAATTTAATTTGGTTATAACTCTGGAACCAATGAAATTTAAGTACAACTTACGAAATACCGTTGAAAATCTGTCAATGAGGGCTTATTACTACAATTAAAAGTCCCAAATCAAATTTTTGGGGGATTTTTGTACACTTTTGGTTCAGTCGGCTGCAATCAAAAGGGGAGGTTGCACAAGTAGATGTTACAACAATTCTAAATCCAAAATTTAAACATCTTACGCCTAATCGTTTTTGAGTTATGCGAGGATACGTACTATAGATATCACGTCGGAATTAACCAAAATGGATTCAGGGTTGGTCAAAATGGATATTTCCGTTATCACAATACTTCCGTTACTTTGTACAAGGAAGTAAAATAATTCAACTTGAAAAATCCCCTAAGCTGGCAAAAAAACCAGTTTTTTTCCCAAAAATTACACACATAAAAAACAAATTTTTTGAAGTTTTTCTCACGTTTAATACGGACGTAAATTCTCACACAATATGTTGCCAAAATTTTTCTAGTCTTCTTTTCAGTTTTTTAATGAAATGAAAATTTTATAGTTTAATACTAAGGTAAATAAGTATTAAAACAAAATTACACTTACACTAACTCATCGTTAAAAAAATAATTTACTATAGATTTACCCGTGGACCACAATTTTCCAAGTAATATCTAAAACAGTAGGCGTGTTTTCATGATTATTTTAAATACACAAATATTTTTTTTTTTTTTTTTTTTGTCTTCAGTCATTTGACTGGTTTGATGCAGCTCTCCAAGATTCCCTATCTAGTGCTAGTCGTTTCATTTCAGTATACCCTCTACATCCTACATCCCCAACAATTTGTTTTACATACTCCAAACGTGGCCTGCCTACACAATTTTTCCCTTCTACCTGTCCTTCCAATATTAAAGCGACTATTCCAGGATGCCTTAGTATGTGGCCTATAAGTCTGTCTCTTCTTTTAACTATATTCTTCCAAATGCTTCTTTCTTCATCTATTTGCCGCAATACCTCTTCATTTGTCACTTTATCCACCCATCTGATTTTTAACATTCTCCTATAGCACCACATTTCAAAAGCTTCTAATCTTTTCTTCTCAGATACTCCGATTGTCCAAGTTTCACTTCCATATAAAGCGACACTCCAAACATACACTTTCAAAAATCTTTTCCTGAGATTTAAATTAATTTTTGATGTAAACAAATTATATTTCTTACTGAAGGCTCGTTTAGCTTGTGCTATTCGGCATTTTATATCGCTCCTGCTTCGTCCATCTTTAGTAATTTTACTTCCCAAATAACAAAATTCTTCTACCTCCATAATCTTTTCTCCTCCTATTTTCACATTCAGTGGTCCATCATTGTTATTTCTACTACATTTCATTACTTTTGTTTTGTTCTTGTTTATTTTCATGCGATAGTTCTTGCGTAGGACTTCATCTATGCCGTTCATTGTTTCTTCTAAATCCTTTTTACTCTCGGCTAGAATTACTACATCATCAGCAAATCGTAGCATCTTTATCTTTTCACCTTGTACTGTTACTCCGAATCTAAATTGTTCTTTAACATCATTAACTGCTAGTTCCATGTAAAGATTAAAAAGTAACGGAGATAAGGAACATCCTTGTCGGACTCCCTTTCTTATTAGGGCTTCTTTCTTATGTTCTTCAATTGTTATTGTTGCTGTTTGGTTCCTGTACATGTTAGCAATTGTTCTTCTATCTCTGTATTTGAACCCTAATTTTTTTAAAATGCTGAACATTTTATTCCAATCTACGTTATCGAAAGCCTTTTCTAGGTCTATAAACGCCAAGTATGTTGGTTTGTTTTTCTTTAATCTTCCTTCTACTATTAATCTGAGGCCTAAAATTGCTTCCCTTGTCCCTATACTTTTCCTGAAACCAAATTGGTCTTCTCCTAACACTTCTTCCACTCTCCTCTCAATTCTTCTGTATAAAATTCTAGTTAAGATTTTTGATGCATGACTAGTTAAACTAATTGTTCTGTATTCTTCACATTTATCTGCCCCTGCTTTCTTTGGTATCATAACTATAACACTTTTTTTGAAGTCTGACGGAAATTCCCCTTTTTCATAAATATTACACACCAGTTTGTATAATCTATCAATCGCTTCCTCACCTGCACTGCGCAGTAATTCTACAGGTATTCCGTCTATTCCAGGAGCTTTTCTGCCATTTAAATCTTTTAATGCTCTCTTAAATTCAGATCTCAGTATTGTTTCTCCCATTTCATCCTCCTCAACTTCCTCTTCTTCCTCTATAACACCATTTTCTAATTCATTTCCTCCGTATAACTCTTCAATATATTCCACCCATCTATCGACTTTACCTTTCGTATTATATATTGGTGTACCATCTTTGTTTAACACATTATTAGATTTTAATTTATGTACCCCAAAATTTTCCTTAACTTTCCTGTATGCTCCGTCAATTTTACCAATGTTCATTTCTCTTTCCACTTCTGAACACTTTTCTTTAATCCACTCTTCTTTCGCCAGTTTGCATTTCCTGTTTATAGCATTTCTTAATTGCCGATAGTTCCTTTTACTTTCTTCATCATTAGCATTCTTATATTTTCTACGTTCATCCATCAGCTGCAATCTATCGTCTGAAACCCAAGGTTTTCTACCAGTTCTCTTTATTCCGCCTAAGTTTGCTTCTGCTGATTTAAGAATTTCCTTTTTAACATTCTCCCATTCTTCTTCTACATTTTCTACCATATCTTTTTTACTCAGACCTCTTGCGATGTCCTCCTCAAAAATCTTCTTTACCTCCTCTTCCTCAAGCTTCTCTAAATTCCACCGATTCATCTGACAACTTTTCTTCAGGTTTTTAAACCCCAATCTACATTTCATTATCACCAAATTATGGTCGCTATCAATGTCTGCTCCAGGGTAAGTTTTGCAGTCAACGAGTTGATTTCTAAATCTTTGCTTAACCATGATATAATCTATCTGATACCTTCCAGTATCGCCTGGCTTTTTCCAAGTGTATATTCTTCTATTATGATTTTTAAATTGGGTGTTGGCAATTACTAAATTATACTTCGTGCAAAACTCTATAAGTCGGTCCCCTCTTTCATTCCTTTTGCCCAGCCCGTATTCACCCACTATATTTCCTTCCTTGCCTTTTCCAATGCTTGCATTCCAATCTCCAACTATTATTAAATTTTCATCTCCCTTTACGTGTTTAATTGCTTCATCAATCTCTTCGTATACACACTCTACCTCATCATCATCATGGGCGCTTGTAGGCATATAAACGTTAACAATCGTTGTCGGTTTAGGTTTTGATTTTATCCTTATTACAATGATTCTATCCCTATGCGTTTTGAAATACTCCACTCTCCTCCCTATCTTCTTGTTCATCACGAAACCTACTCCTGCCTGCCCATTATTTGACGCTGAGTTAATTACTCTAAAATCACCTGACCAAAAGTCGCCTTCCTCTTCCCACCGAACCTCACTAATTCCTACTATATCCACATTCACCCTATCCATTTCCCTTTTTAAATTTTCTAGCCTACCAACCTTTTTTAAGCTTCTAACATTCCATGCTCCGACTCGTAGAATGTTATTTTTTAATTTTCTGGTGACCCCTTCCTTAGTAGTCCCCACCCGGAGATCCGAACGGGGGACTATTTTACCTCCGGAATATTTTACCAAGGAAGGCGCCTCCATTGTTGCTATGTGAAAATGCAGAGAGCCACATTTTCTTGGAAAAAAAGCAGCTGTAGTTTTCCATTGCTTTCAGCTGCGCAGTACTCAGAGGACTGAGTGATGTTGATACGGCCGTTTAAGTCATTGTGACTCACGCCCCTAACAACTACTGAAAGAGCTGCTGCCCTCTTTCAGGAATCATTCCTTAGTCACAAATATATAAGTGAAAAAAATAATATTAGATAATTACGCGGTCACTTCAAGGGGGTCCATGCGGGAGACTATCCCCGCGTGTTCCTTAATTCTAATGGTTATGAGAATAATACCGATAATTAAAATATTCCCGGCTTTATAGACCTTCCTAGGGATAATAGGGAGAATGTATTCTGAAAATTTTAAAGCATCAAACTGTTGATTCCCGCGTGATGCGAGAACAAACAGACGGACAGAACTCGCCACAAACTTCCACATTTATATATTAGATTATTATACAGATAACAGTTGGAATATTCACTCAAAACAATTTTTTTTTTCAAATTGAGTAATTTTTTTTATAACAAATTGTAAATTGACAGGATTCTTTTGTGAGAATTTTCCTTACCGTACTTTTTTCATGTTATGACAATGTCAGGTGAATTAACTTGCTTTTTTATGCGTTCAAAATGTTGAACTACATTATATACAATTTCACACCCTTGACCTTTTAAAGGTCTTCCTGATACGCTTCTAAAAGTAGTCACCGTACTGCTTATTAATGAACTTTATTTGACGAAAATCTGGCAACATATTTATTAACAAAAAAATGTAATTGTAATAAACGAGATTAAAAAAAACTGACAATTTAATATCGTTATAGGTTAGTTATAAAATTACTTTTACACATATTTACACTGCAAGACAAATACCTACATCACGGGCTAAGACGCGACGATTTATATAACCCACATAAATCCCGACTGTGGAATTAAATGAATTCTAACAACCTAGTTTTTGTGCCAGTAAATTATCAGTCACAATCAATAAATTATATTACCTCTGAGCATAAATAAATTACTGAAACATGATTTTAGTCGCTAAATGATAAATTCATTACATGTTTTGACAATTCGAATATAAAAACATTTCATTGTCATTATATTCAACAGTTTATAACAAATAAAAATGCATTCAAATGTTTGTGTAGCCTAATTATTAAGTAAAAATTATGACTAAACAGCAAAAAACACTTATCTGTAAAATATTATATTCTTTACTAGATTAGAATTCTATACTGGAACGAACAATAAGGAATTGAAAGAGCCGACTTAAACTAATGAAAGTTATTTTTACTTTATTAATTTAAAATTACAGTATCCGGTAAATTTATTGTTATTCACATTTAGAAAAGATAGAAATGAGCGTGAGAAAAATTGTTTTACGGAAGTAAATTTCATAGTTACTTAATTTTATAACGAGGAGTTGCTTTGAGCTATCAGTTGCAAAATGCCAAGCAGGTAAGCATCGGCAACCACGCGGATCATTCGTCGAAAGGAAAAGTGTAGATATTCCTACTTGCGCGTGATTGATGCGTAGCAGTCTTTTTAGAAAACATTTTCACTAACAAATATGGATATTACTTGCCATACCATAAAATACTATAGTAAATTATCACAACTATCAAACAAAATAATCACTAAAATACAATTAACTATAAATAATTAAATAAGGAAGGGACGCGACACGTGAATGTAAAGCAGTCCCTTTAATTTATGCTAATTTTTCTAAATAAGTTAAAGAATCATACTTTTAACACTAAAAACTATCGAGTTTAACTTGGGAGCTTGAACAAACTCGATTGATCACAGATCTAGCTTTACGATCTAGCTTTCTAATATAAAAACATACCTAGGAAGACGAAAAAAAATTCGTTAAAAAATATGCAATAAATAAATCTCCTTTTAATTTGTGGGGAAAGGGGAAATTTGTGGCAATTTAATAAAAATTATGCACGTATATACAGAGCTTAATATAAAGTGGGTCTGTTATCTTTATAAAATTAACACAAGTGGGGTTATGTTTACAAAATTTTGAGAGAATTTATTCCAAAATTTTACAAACAAATTGCCCCATTTCATCAAAAAAGGTTTATTCAGTCAAAAGTTAAGTTTCAAACATGCCAATAAATTACATATGTACGAAAACATTACCCCCACTTTTTTTTTGTTTTTGGAGTGTCTAATTCATGAAATATTGAGAAATGCAAAGCTAACCATACCCCAATTTTTTGACTGATTACCCTACTTTCTTCTTGAGCGCCATAGCTCGAGGAAAGAAAATCTAGATATATTTTTAAAATTATACGTACGAAAATTTTATTCAGGATAAAAACATAATTATCGTTCGCGAATACTAATAAGTCATATTTAGCAGGTAGCGAAAATTAAATTTTAATAAACTAGATAAAAGTGTTCTAGAAAGATAAAAGTGTCTCTTCAGAACAACGATCAGTGTTTTTTTTTAAAGTAGTCAGGGTTTGTTTTCAAAATGAAAGATTTATTTCTAATATAAAAAGAAAAACATAAAAAATTTCTGTTAAGTAAAATTAATATTTTACGAAACATTTTTAAGTAAATAATTATATTACTAATAAAAAGGTCTGCAACTAAAAAGGAATTAACAAAATAGATGTAATAAATATCAAATAAAAAGCCAGAAAAAATATAATAAAAAATAAATTTTAAATAAAAATGTTTAAATCAATTACAGATATGTTGCATTTTTAGTACACTTGCGGTCTTCAGAAATTGAATCATACCTAATATTTATTATTAGCTTATAACCACAACTTTAATACAACAATGAATAGTATTCAAATTAATTTCAAAGCAAACAGTTGGCGTTGCTAACGTAATTTTTCAAAGATCTAAATTTATTATAATAAAAAACAGCTGTTTTTAATTTTTACAGATTAACAGTTTTTTCTCATAGATTTTATTACATCAGTTTTCTCAGAATCAAATTCTCTAGAAGTTTTGATAATAAAATATTCGCATTTATTAGTCGTTTAACAAAGTTATTGTACTTCATACTTAAAAATGCGTGCTTTACTACACTGAATTTGTCTTTTACGTTGGATATCATGAAAACTACGGGGTATACAGTTATCGAGGGGATCTGAATAGTAATTGTCCTATATTAAAAAGCTCTTAATAGTAATTATTCTACGAATATATTCAAGATTCCCGACTGCATTTAAATATTTTCATTGAAGGACAAAAATTTCTTATCGATGTAAGACCTGGTGAGACCGAATCATTAGACAACCTTAAATGCCTGCTATTTCTACAACATGAAAATATATTTAAACAAATTAAACTGTCTGAAAGTTGATTGGTCACCCGTTATTTTATTTTATTAAATACTGCATAACGATGTTTAGTCCTTTATTTTCATATCTTGTTTTCTTTTTTTTAGTTATCATTCTTTTTTTCTTTATCATTGTCTTTATTTTATTTCAAGCTCTAGAATCAGTTCCCAAACTATTTCCTTTTCATCTGAATACCTCAGTATAAACAGGCGACATTTAGTCGCCTTTAGACAAATTATTTTATTTTTTGAATAGGCTCACAGTTATACATTTAATGTTGTACAATGATAAGAACAATTAGACTAATAAATATGTAAAATTTAATAGACTAATATACTGGTTAATTAATAAACAGCTTATTTACTGCCCTCCCGGAGATAGCAGGGGTCCTAGAATCGCTGCCATCTATGAGGATGCGGGGCTCCTGACGGTGTGGTGAACAACGCGTCCCGGGTTAATGACATCGAGGCGGGTACTGGGGCGCCTTGTTTCATAGGGGGAGTTGTTTTAGTGAGTTCCCGTCTCTGACCGGAACGTTATAAATAAATTCAGTAGTACGGGCTGCTGGACGTCTGGGCGCAGATTTTTCCTCTTCCTGCACAAAAAAAGACAAGATTTGACTCGAAATGTAAAAATAAATAATCCAAAAACATAGTTTTATCAGTGTAACTGAAGCAGTTAAACAATTGTTCCGTAAAATCAGAAAAAGTATTTTTTTATTTTAACAGATGTAAGATACGTTATATCTAAATATTTGTGAAACATTGTAAAAAAGGCTGTCTGTATACATGTATTTATTTACTTTTATTTTACTGAAGGAAAGAAATAAAGAAGACAAAAGAGGAAATTAAAGAAGACATAAGAGGAAATGAATTTAGTGTGAATAAAAAAAAAATTCCTTAAAAACAAACAGAACAATGATTGGTTTCGTTAAGGAAACTAAGGTTACCAGCCTCTAACCTTTTTCTTTGTCGTACAAGAATATAATTTAGAGACCATGGAGAAAACTGAATAAAGAATTAAAAACACTTAACTGAGAACAGTTAAAAAAACATTTCTTAACCGTTCAAAACAAGATTTTAAAAGTAGGGGAAACAAGAAATTGCACTTAACATTTATAAAACCAAAAGAGACTTCATAAAAAAGAGCTAAGAAGCAATATTTTAGTATCTCATAAATAAAAGAAAGCCAACAAGGAACTAAAACCAAAGGAGACAAAGTACAAAAGAAAACTTAAAACAGTTGACGCAATTATAATATAAGGAAAAGATTTTTACAAAGTAAACGAAAACTAGCATTAGTAAAAGAGAAGTAAAAACAGAAATGGTAGAACCGTAACGAAAGCGGAATGGTGGGAATAAGTGATATATGGTGGAGGGCACCCGTGCCAATTCAAGAGCTTAATTATTTTTTAAAGAAAAAGTAACTAATGAAATTGTAGAAATTTACGAGAGGTTGTCTCTGAAGTAAAGATCGTTTCATTGTAAAAACTTTTTATTCTGAAAACATTATACATTTTTTATTTCTCTTAAACTGCATGCATACCTTATACTGCTTCGCTACATAATCGCCACATGAATAAAGACATTTATCGCTGCGATACAACAGGTTCAACATAACCCCGTCGTATTCTTCTTTAGCCACTGTTTAACAGCATTTTCAAGTTCATCGTCACCCGCAAATCGCTTAAAATTCTTACAATTTCCCTAACAAATGGTAATCAGAAGGAGCTACTTCCAGACTATATGGTGGGTGATCGTAAATTTCCCATCTAAATTGATTCGAATCAATCGGACCCGTAACATGTGGCGTGCATTATCGTACAGCAGGACGACGTTGTCGATCAGCCGCCCACGTCGCCGATTTTGAGTGGCGCGCCGTAACTTACGTAGAGTTTAGCAGTAGGCTTCTGCATATATAATCTTTCCATGTGGCGTGAAAAATTAATCAGCACTATGCCAAACCGATCCCAAAAGACTGTGGCCATCAGTTTGCGTCCAAATGGCTGTGGCTTGACCGTTGTCGGTCTGGTTGGTGATCGAGGATGACGTCGCTAACAAATTAAGGAACTCATCTCTTTCTGTGTACCGTATCAAAAATTTCGAAGCAGATCGCATTCGGATTTTTTGTGACGTTCCGTTTAAACGTGCGGCAACCAACGTGCACAAACCTTTTTGAAGCCTAAACGGTCATGAATAATGCGACCGATAACAGCTCTTGAAACATCAGGAAAAAGAAGGGCCGGTCGGAAATCGTTGAGCGACGGTTTTTTCTGATTTCATCATCGTCGCGTTTCAACAAATTTTCGGTGATCATCGAGGGCCTCCCCGAACGTTCATCGTGCACATTAATTGTTATTTCTAAACCTTTCATACAATTTTCGGACGTTTCTTTCATTCATTACATTATCACCGAACACAGTAACCAAGTACTTATGTATTTCAGCCGGCTGAACGTTCTGATGGTTAAAAAACTTATGACCACGTATTTCACAGTCGGCGGCAACATTGATTTTCCTATTCATTTTATAATGTAATAACTAACACGTAAGCAAAGCTATTGCAACACGACAACTTACATAAAACAATGCAGTGTGTACATTACTAGCGTGGCCATGAACTACACAGGTACCCCAATCTTAAGGAGAGAAATTTCCTAGCGGTCTTTACTTTCGAGAAACCCCACGTATATGTATCTGTATGTAACACCATTCGTATCGATAGTATTTTAGTTTTTAATATTCTGATTATGTTTTAAACGGTACGTACTTTTATTAGTAGGTGATTCTAATATTTAATCGTTTAAAAAACAAAGAAATCTAAAAACAGAAAATATTTTTAAACGTTTACCGAAATCTGGTTATGTTTATCATTACGAAGTTTAAAATTAAATTATTATTAAAACACTTTCACAAATAGATTTTAATAAAACTTCATTTTGGGATGATAAATTATTCTAGTTTTCTGAAAAACATTAATCTCGGAAAGCTTGAAAAGTTTTGAAAACCAGTTAAACTAAATCTCATTTACCTTACTTCCATTTTTATTTAATATTGTTTTTTAATCGTAAATAATGTTTAAATTATTTTATATTACAAATGTTTGGAGTCCTTCCGCTCCATCTTTAAGTATGCAATACTCCATACTACATAATTATATATAAAACATTTACACAGAAACGAATCAGATCGACAAAGGCTGTTAATTAATGACACTTAAGAAAATACTTTTTAACAGTTTAAAAGAAAGGTTTTAAAACCCTAGAGAAACAACAAATTAAGTTTATAAATTCTAAGTAAATGTAGAAATAAAAAATAAAATAAACTAAGAAATCAAAAAACAATAAATGAAGGTGATAAATTAAAAGATAAATTTGAATAATAAGATAAATTTGATAATTTTTTATTTCTTTATAAATGCTGAAAAATTACTTGCACAGCTTTAATTCATTAAAAAATAGTGTAGGGGAAAGTTACAAAAATAAAATTACAGATAACTCGTTTTTGCCAAAAGAAAATTGGACTTTATTTTTAACAGAATGAAAAACAGAATTGTATAACCATATTTATAAAAACAAAAAATGCATAAATACATTATTACATAATTGTTTTGTTAAAACAAATGTTTTGCACAAAATCTCCTTATGCAATATTTATATACAACAATCGTTAAGTAAAGTACAGGTAAACTTGTTACCTTAAATATTTCTTTTACTTACAGACAGAGTATAATAATAATATCTTATTATTTAACAGAGGATTACCTTAATATTTAGTAGACGATTACTGTTTTTTGTTAATGAAAAACAATATCTTGATACTCACTGGCACAGAATGGCACATAATAGAAAATTTAACAGACGATTACTGTATGATGAAAAACATTAGTATCTTGATATTCACTTACGCAGGATGTAATCTGGATTATCATAACAAGAGAGTTTAACGGACGATTACTGTAGAATGAAAAACATTGACATCTTGATATTCACTTGCACAAATTATAATCTTACAATCGTGGATTTTAAATATGTCTACATAAATTCATTTGGGTTTAATATTTTATCATACAATTATAGAGAAGAAGAATCACAAACATAATGTTTAAAGGATTTTTGACATACAACATAGATTCATAAGTATTAAACAAAGAATGTTCGCAGAGTTCACACAACAAAGATTCATCGGTATTATAACATAACATAAGATACATTCAGAGTTAACTGAAACATACACTTTTTAACAAGAAAACTTATAAAAAATCTTTAAACGTACAGAACAAAAAATGAAATGTACCTTACAAACGAAATGTTCACAAAGACAGCTTAACAAATTGTTAAAAAATATATATAACTTAATGTATGTACTTGTATACTGTATGATGTGTAAATCTTGACTGAACAAAGTCTTCAAATGATAGATTGAGAAGAGAATAGACTAAACGAGACGAGAGTGACTGATCAGAGAGAGGCTGAGAGAGACTGATGGTCAGAGACAGACTGATTGAAAATAATGGGAAGCCGGCTTATATAGTGTAGATGGAGCCGAGTGAACTGTAAAGAGCCGAGTGATGTCAATAGAAGCCGAGTACATCCGAAAGGAGCTGTGTGAACTGTGAAGAGCCGCTAAATCGTCAGGAGCCGAGTGAATACAACATGTTAAACATGAAATAATACAGAGATAAATCTTAATAAATAATCAATACAAAAAACAAATAAAATTCAGCTGAGCATATATTTATATGTACGTTGAATGGAAAGCATAAATTTCAGTGTATGAAAAAATTTCTTATCTATAATTAAAATATTCATTTCATCGAAATACTGTTAAATTTTAGATGAAAATAAGTCAAATACTTAACTTAAAACTGCTTTACGCATTGGCGTAAACAAATAGTATATTAATTCCCCAAAAAAAATTACCGTGTCGTCAGAGATTTCTTAGGATTTATATTACGACTCCTACAGAATCGAAAGTACGTATGAATTGCAGTATATCTCGGTCACAGTCTGGGTTCTATATTCTTTCCAGAGATTAGCGATTGTCTAAAACAATCAACATGTTTTTTTTGTTTTCAGTCATTTAACTGGTTTGATGCAGCTCTTCAATATTTCCTATCTAGGGCTAGTCGTTTCATTTCGGTATACCCCCCCCCCCCTACATCCTACATCCCTAACAATCTTTTCTTTCTTTCTTCCTTTTTCCTGTTTAGCCTCCGGTAACTACAGTTTTAGATAATACTGCAGAGGATGAATGAGGATGATATGTATGAGTATGAAAGAAGTAGTCTTGTACATTCTCAGTTCGACCATACCTGAGGTGTGGTTAATTGAAATCCAACCACCAAAGAACACCGGTATCCACGATCTAGTATGTAAAAATAGCTGGCTTTACCAGGACTTGAACGCTGGAACTCTCGACTTCCAAATCAGCTGATTTGGGAAGACGCGTTCACCACTAGACCAAACCGGTGGGTTACATCGTTAACAATCTGTTTTACATATTCCAAACGTTGCCTACCTGCACAATTTTTTCTTCTACCTGTCTCTCCAATATTAAAGCGACTATTCCAGGATGCCTTAATATGTGGCCTGTAAGTCTTGTCTCTTCTTTTAGCTATATTTTTCCAAATTCTTATTTCTTCATCTATTTGCCGCAACACCTCTTCATTTGTCAGTTTATCCACCCATCTAATTTTTTTTAAATTCTCCTATAGCACCGCATTTCAAAAGCTTCTAATCTTTTCTTCTCAGATACTCCGACCGTCCAATTTTCACTTCCATATAAAGCGACACTCCAAACGTATACTTTCAAAAATCTTTTCCTGACATTTAAATTAATTTTTGATGTAAACAAATTATATTTCTGACTGAAAGCTCGTTTCGCCTGTGCTATTCGGCATTTTATGTCGCTCCTTCTTCGTCCATCTTTAGTAATTCTACTTCCCAAATAACAAAATTCTTCTACCTCCATAGTCTTTTCTCCTCCTATTTTCACATTCAGTGGTCCATCTTTGTTATTTCTACTACATTTCATTACTTTCGTTTTGATCTTGTTTATTTTCATGCGGTAGTTCTTGCGTAGAACTTCATCCATGCCATTCATTGTTTAATCAACATGTAAAAGTAAGAAATCAATTAATACATAGTTTCAATGAAATTGAACCGTACCCGTTGTACTTGATAGGACAAAAACTTTCTAACATGATGTCTAAACTCTGAACTATCTCAAACAACATTTAGAACCAAATCGGTAGGATTACAACATATGAGATTATATCGGCATACAAATTAAAATTATACAAATATAATTTCATATTTTTAACTTTCATGGTTTTACTTTGATGGTTAGGATTCAATTAACTACACTGGTTGTATATAAATATATATATATTTTTTTTAAATTATACTACATACAACAAATTGTCACTCGCACGCTGTTTCTTATTTCTTTAAACGTATTATTTCTGTATAATATTTAAAAACATTAATACGTAATAATCCTAAGGTAGATATATTAAATAAAAAAGCCCTTTTTCGTACGCCGAAGTATTGCGTTGAATTATATTAAAAGAGTTTCGTAGTATATTCTTATTTTTACTTCCTTGTACGAAGTAACGGAAGTATTGTGATCGCGAAATATTTCGGTTTCCAGATTTCAACGGAAATATCCATTTTGATCATCCCTGAATCCATTTTGACTAGTTTCGGCGTGACGTCTGTACGTACGTATGTACATATCTCGCAAAACTACAAAACGATTAGCCATAGTATATTGAAATTTTGGATTTATTACTGCTGTAACATCTAGTTGTGCACCTTCCCTTTTGATTGCAATTGATTGAACCAAAAGTGTCCAAAAAAGCCTAAAATTCAAAACAATATTTGGATCCATTAGGGGAAGGCACATCGGTTCGAATCAGACACATCATCTTCTTTTCCATTTTAACATTTTGTTTTTTTTTAAATTAAATATATTGATTTATTAACAATTATTAACCAATGTTTATTAAAAAAAATTACAATAAATAATTATTAAATAACAATTTTAAAAAAATATGAAAAAAAAAATGAAGTTATTAGTGAAATAAAATTCTATGTTCTTGTAATTTAATATACATTATTATATGTATATATGTAATATAGAGTTTTTGAATCATCTGATTATTCAATATTAATTGAAAATAATTTAGAATCGTATTAGATTGTAAAATGAAAAAAAGTGGTACAAGGGTTATATTTAATCAATTCAAATAATCAAATATTGTATAAAGATATGATTAAAAGTTATGGGTATCCTAAATTTATTTATGTAAACGAATTGAATATAGATGAAGTGCAACACTCTGAATTATCAATAGACCTTAAGCCGTTAAAATTTAAAAAAATTAACTTAATTGTCGACAGTCAGGAAAAATAATATGGTCACAAGTGATATATCGATTTGGGTAATAATATTGTACTGTACATTAATTGTAATTATTATGTTTTTATACGATGATATATTTATAGGAAAACACACCTGTTCCTGATAATTTGATATTTAAATTAACCATGAACCGTAAACTAACTACTTTTTTCTCTTAAAATGGTTGAAGACCACCAAGTTCATGTCATCTTACACCGTTAGACTCTTCATCTTAGGGAATTTTGAAAAATATTTTCTCTCATTACAAGATTTACACAAACGTAAAAAACCGCTGTAAATAAAGTACGAGTAACGGGAAGCATTTTGAGCAATTCTTGTAAGGTTTATAAAAAAATGTATAATTAATTTTACTATCTATAAAAAATGTATGTCGATTTAAAAGCACAACTATTGTTTTCAGCTTTTGAAATAGACACCATATTTTCTTTATCAGAGTAAGAAACGGAAATATGTACCAGTTAATTTTTTATTTTTAAAAATTATCTTCTAATATTACTTAAGAAATGGTCCGCAACTGAAAAAAATATATATTTTAGAAAAAAAAAACAGAGAAAAGATTAAAGAAATGATTATGTTGATATTTTTTTTGTTATAATTCAGAAGGTCGAAGATATCAGATAATAAATAAAATTTATTTATTAGGAAGAATATACCGGTTTAATACATCAGCAAAGAAAGGTATGACGCAACTACAACTAGTATAGTACAAAAATTATCGTTTAAAAAAAAGTGACATCGCAAGAGAACCAAAAGACATAAATCATTCTACATAAAAGCAATGAATCATCTCTTATAACAGTAGACAAAATAACGACAGCTGTCCAGTAATTACTAAAAAAGTCAAGTATTGATGTTTTGTATCTCACGAACATGTGCCATACGTTTTAATGTATATATATATATATATATATATATATATATATCTGTGTAACTAGAGACAGTTTTTTGTCTATGCGATCTAATCGTGCGTCCATTATATGCTTCAACACATACATACACACGTACACATATAGGCAAAGCAAATAAAATATTTAGACTGCAGAATTAAAGGAAAGAACTGTTGTTATAATAATTTTTATACTACGTTATCTATCAATACAAATATTAATTTTATAAATGTGTTTTTTTTTATTTTTGCATTTTCAAGCATACAACGTAGAAGGGATACGAAAGCTTCTAAAAAATGAAAAGCTGATAAATTTTTATTAATTTACTATTTTTTATTAATAATTTTTATTACATTTAACGGAGTTATTACATTTAACGGAGATAGAAACGGACAAAAAAATTATCAGCTTGCATTTTGGTGCAAATGCGTACTGCTTGGATAAGTGTCTGCTATAACTCGATTGTTTGTCAACAGAATTTTAAAAATGAGGTAGTATAATTTTGTTCAAAATAAAATGCTTAATAAATGTTGTAATTAGTAAAAATTTTATCAACAAACTATTACAAAGATATTGAAGGATAAAAAATTAAGAAGGCCGCCTTTTGAAGGTGATATTTTCAAAACTTTTTAAAATTATTTTATTTTGTAAAATAAAAAATTTAATTTTCCAAATTAATGTAGGTTTACCCGTTCCTGAGAAATAATTTTTTTGTTGAAAATCACAAAATAGAATCCAAAAAGAAAACAAAGCAAAGTAGAACTTATGTCGATATGAACTTTTTTGCTCATTTTGGTGTCCTGAATCAGTTTCTGGATTTCTGTGAATAAATCCCACAACTCTGTACGTATGGTCTAATCATAAATATAACATTAAAATTATAGAGAGCTGTATGTTCTCATACATATTATAACTACCTGTGCTCATCATTAAAATATGAAATTTTATATTCCATTGAATATTTTACATTCAATTTACACCGACGTGATTCAGATAAAATACATTTAATTATGCAATCGATCTTAAAATTATAAATAAAAGAATCTGATAAAATAATAACGAATCTTAATTATAATATATTTATAATAAATGTAATGTTTATAAAATATAATTTGAAGATAAAAATTATTAAAAAAACGATATAACAAGTAAACTGCTTTCAGAATTATTTACAAAAATGTTGGAAATGTAACACATAGATTTTGTTTTGCTGATACATTTAGGAAAAAATAATTACATACTTTGTAGTAAAATATCAAGAAAATATTTTAAATATAAACTTTAAGAAATTTAAATCCTTTACTGTAGAAGAATATACATAACAGCAAAAAAAAAAATTAACCTCAGTTCTATATATATACTGAACCAATCATTACGGAATTTTACCTCCAGCTTTCTTATGACACCCGGAAAGTTAACCGCAGTTAAATTATTTTCACAACCGAAATAGTATATTTAATGTAATTTTATCTCTATAAAATATACAAATAAATCTTTTATTTTGATCGGTACATACTAATACATTAAAATATTCAGAATTTTTTGATCAGCATCATTTAAAAATTAATTTATACAATAGTATTGTTTTTATTAGAAAAAAAAAATGTTATTTGTATTTTAAATAAATCGGTGGGAAAATCTTACAAATGCTTCGGTAATTTATTAAAATGGTAACAGAAGCATAACATCTTTTCTCGTAAGTCGAAATATTATACTGTGTTTTATTTAACAGTTTGATGTTTTATTTAATAGGATATATTTTTACTTCCTTGTAGCGAAAAATTTCGGTTTTCAAATATCAACGGAAATATCCATTTTGAGCATCTCTGAATCCATTCTGACTAGTTTCGACGTGACGTCTGTCCGTATGTATGTACGTACGTAGGTATCTCGCATAACTCAAAACGATTAGTCGTAGTATGTTTAAATTTTGGATTTAAGACTGTTGTAACATCTAGTTGTGCACCACCCATTTCATTTATGTTGGGAGCGCAGCTTTATATGGAAGTGAAACTTGGACGATCGGAGTACCTGAGAAGAAAAGATTATAAGCTTTTGAAATGCGGTGCTACAGAAAAATGTTAAAACTCAGATGGGTGGATAAACTGACAAATGAAGAGGTGTTGTGGCAAATTGATGAAGAAAGAAGAATTTGGGAAAATATAGTTAAAAGAAGAGACAGACTTATAGGCCACATATTAAAGCATCCTGGAATAGTCGCTTTAATATTGGAGGGACAGGTAGAAGGAAAAAATTGTGTAGGCAGGCCACGTTTAGAATATGTAAAACAAATTATTAGGGATGTAGGATGTAGGGGATATATACTGAAATGAAACGACTAGCACTAGATAGCGAATCTTGGAGAGCTGCATCAAACCAGTAAAATGACTGAAGACAAAAAAACGTGCAATTAATAACATCTCTATAATCGAATCTTCAATTTATGGTTATTTTTTTTATGCATAAAATTTCATACAAGTATTACACATATGGAGTGATGCCCGAGCTGAAACAACCTAAAAATTAAATATAAGTTTAAAGTAAAAAATTTAATCATCTTTAAAAATAATTCCAAATTTTCTTTTTTGAACAAAGGACAGTTCAGAAGTATAACGATACGAAATAGAAATTATATGGCGCTTCAACTCGAGTACAAAATCTGACTTTTTCTGCTCGCAGAAACGGTAATACTATTTTATTCAATAATTTACTATTAAATATTCACTATATTCGGTTGGAGGTTGTGTAGGGAAGTACGGTATTGAAATTATATTGACATTCGTGTTCGCGCGCTTATTTGTATTATAGACGGCTGGCCTGTACTGTGAAATACGGTAGTTGACTTGAGGTATATTTGGAAATAATCGTTTTATATCATAATCCCCTTATGTACTATACATTAATATTTTTTATTATATGTATTAAAACAAATGATCCTGTTGATTTTTTCTAATTTGTTACTAAAGACGATATGGTCTAAGTTGCTGTAAAATTGTGTTCAGATCCTGACAAGGAATCGAGCCCGGCACCTTTGGTGTAACAGGCAAGCTCGCTACTTTTTGTGACACTAAAGTGGTGACATATTTAGTAAAAAAGAAAAAAATTATAAACAGGCGCGGACTGTGATTTTTTTTGTCAAAGTGCAATTATAAAGAATACGTGAGTGTAAATTATATTAGGTAAATAGAAATAATTGATCACCTTATTACCGTTTGGATACCTTGGTTACGTTCCTTTGTTAACGTGTACATAAATAAGTTAAGCGAAAATTTGGTTTCGATTATTATTTTGTATAAATATATATTATCAAACCTGGAAATTAATTTTAAACTGTCGGTCGGTTTTTATTGTGAGAGATGAAACAGTGCAGTGTCCGAAGTGCATTTTAGAGGGTGCACTTATTTTCATAATTTATTTTGCTGTGTCGTTGAAGCGACGGTAGTTGGTGGGGAGCGACAGAGAAATTACGTATGACGTAAGAACGAAGGTTATGGAATCTAGCGGTCTTTTCGGGTAGATCGCAAAGTTCAGTTTAGATCGTCGTGTCTGTGGTCGCTCTTGTTTATTATTATTATATCTTATGCATTTATTTTAGATAAATGACCCTCGTTATTGATTGAGGTAAGTATTTTTTATATTAAAATTATTTTAATATTGCTTAAAATAAGTATCATTATTTTTGTTTGCCTCTTGTGTACATACTTATCACGTAATGAATTTTATAATGAAATTTGCACTCTTATTTTTATAAAATAAATTAATAACTATTTATTTCGTATACCCAAACATTTCTAACATTGTTTTCAATTTATAATACCGACGAAATAATATCCCAAAAATAAACAGAAATGAAAAGTTACGCGACTGGCTATAAATTTTAGGTTATCGACCAATAATGTAATTAACCGAGGAAATAAAATTATTACACAAGCTAAATGTACTGAACTCTGGCGTAAGCAAAGTGTGGTTTATGTGTTAAAAACAATTGTTTTAGATAATTTAAAATCTTTCTCAAATATCAATTATTCTTCATTATTTTTATAATTAAAAGAATTTCTGCCTTCTTCCTTGTTAAAGTATTAAGTTGTTACAATTCAGACGACAGCTGACATTTACTTACTATTTCTTCTCATAAATCTATAAATAGATATACTGTCTCGTTACTCTTTTGTAAAGTAAATAAATTTGTTCATTCAGTTAGCCTATTTTATCAGCTGATAAATTTTGTACTCTTATTCATTATTATTAATGCAGTATTGTCAACATACACACTCATTAACATACATCTTTTTCAACAATGTAGTGTAAAATTATTTAAATGTTAGCATGTAATGATCATTATAACTTATTAAAATTAATACTTAATCATCAACTGGACAATGTCTTTTATTTACTACAAAACATGAACCAGCAGAGTTAATATGTAGATTAATTACACCTTACACCGAATCAGAAAGTTCGAACATATTTTTGTCCTTGACCATATGGATATTGAAGGTTCTAAAATTTAGTACTTCAATTCATAATTAATACCAGAGAAAGGATATTGGAGATTCAGATATTATTCATCATTGGAATTGGCGTTTGCAACAATTCATATTATTTTAATTTATTCATATTTAATTAACTTTATTATCAAAAAACTGCTATTATCAAAAACTTTAATTGTGGAATAAGCAAAGATTGATACTGTAAAATGTAACATTTTTTCAGTTTTTTCATTTGCAAAATTATTAACTAGTTTAAATACAAGGATCAATGCCACTTTCAAAGGGATATCTTTTTAATAACTGTCCTTTCTACAGTAGTAATCGTGACTTTGTAACTAATAGTAACTTATTGAAATAGGTTTTATTGTGTGAAACAGAAAAGTCACATAAAAATGAAATCAAGTGTATTGAGAATGGACCTAATACAAGGTCCTCTGATGTTTTCAAATAAGTTTTCTTCTAATTTATTCCCATCAAGTATTCCATATTATATTCCCTACACGTATTTCAAAATTAAAAATGATTCAAACATGGAATAGTATAGAATTTAAATATTTTGTTCAAGATAGAAAAGCCAATTGCAGAAGATGTCTAAAAGAGATGTTCAAGCAATTGAATGTAAACAATTTCTTAATGCTATATCATTTGCTGTTATTGGCAATTATGATTATTACAAACAATGTTTGTAATAAATTCAGGGTATTAGAAGTATTCAAGAAAGCTTACATTAGTTCATTGAAATATCTTGACGTCTGTAAATAATCATTTTTCAAATATCACATTACACTTGTGTTCAGTTCATTCAGGAGTTGCCCACCTAATTGTCAATTCATAATCAGATGAATACAAAAACAAGAATGATAAAAACAAAATCAAATAATTTTTGGATTTGAGTTAATGATTGATGGTAACAATTGAATTGCTAAAATGATCAATCTTTAATAGTATACAGAGATAGTAACAGTTTATAAATGTTACTTTAATCTGATTATAATGTCATATTTCATTATAGTATTGCAGTACGTTTCTGATACGTGTAAACTTAAATGTTTTTTATTTTGGTAAATCAAAGTTTAATAGGTGCTTTAAATTTAAATAGGTATTTCTCATTTATATATAGTACCGTGATTACTTAAATTACTTAAATTTATGCAATCTATTTGCAGCATCATTTATCACGTAAACTTTAAGTTGGAAATTTGGTTTTGATTAACAAGAATACTTTATCATGCATTGGATCAACACACATCCACATTTGCAGAGTTATTCAGGTTGACAACCTAGCAGGGTTATTTATTTAAATTCTGTTAACGGTCAGCTCTGAAGACCTATGCATAAATTGTTTGCTGCCAGTGTGACAAATAATTGAATATTTCTTTTTTTTTCTTTTGCCTGTTTAGCCTCTGGTAACTACAGTTTAGATAATTCTTCAGAGGATGAATGAGGATGATATGTAACAGTGTAAATGAAGTGTAGTCTTGTACATTCTCAGTTTGACCATTCCTGAGATGTGTGGTTAATTGAAACCCAGCCACCAAAGAACATCGGTATCCACGATCTAGTATTCAAATCAGTGTAAAAATAACTGGCTTTACTAGGACTTGAACGCTGTAACTCTCGACTTTCAAATCAGCTGATTTGGGAAGACTCGTTAACCACTAGACCAACCCGGTGGGTTTGAATATTTATTAATTAAAAAAACTTCACATTTTACAAATTGAGATGTAAAAATAATTTTGTTGATTGATTTATTGTGCTTTAATTATTGTATTGTATAAATATGCTTTAAGTTGTGATTTATATTATGGTCATAAACCCACATGCGCGCACGTGCCCACACCCACACACACAAACTTTCATGAATGCATACATACAAAACACAGATATTGTATGTTAATGTGATAAGTCACTGACTGTGAAATCATTACTTACACTTTTTATCCAATGGCAATTGGACACATCTTTTGTTGAATCACACACATTTAAAGAACACATATTGTTACATATTTATGATTATCACATCAAGATTAATGAATCTATACAGCATTTACATGACATTATTGTATGACATATTGAAAAAACAAATCAAACATTATTTTCATATTTCATTTTAATGTTATAAAAAATCATAGCATGATTTTTGGCAGTCAGTATGTTCAAACTCAAGTATCAATTCTTAATTATTTTTGTAAGTAAAAGAATTGCTGCCTTCTTCTTACTCGTTAAATAAGTTGTCTCGTTCTTCTTACTCTTTTGTAAAAGTAAATAGATTTGTACATTCAGCTAGCCTATTTTATCAGCTGATATTTTATATTAGCAATTCATTATTATTAATGCACTGTTCAGTTTAAATTTAGAGCTCTTACTGTCAACATACTCATTAACATATTTTTTTCAACAATGTCATGTAAAATTATTTTAATGTTGATATGTAATGAACATAACTTATTAAATACAAAATATGATCAAGAAAAGTTAATATGTAGTTATGTTAATACCTGAGGTATTACACCAAAGCAGTTTAAAACATATTTTGAAGTAAATAAGCCTGCCTGATGTATGCTTAATTTACTACACATTCCATACAGACTGGAGGTTGTATAAAACACATTCTTTCCTAAGAAAAGAGCTCATTAATTCATCACATTCTTTCTTATGATTGTGATTAATGTAAACCGTCTGCGGTGTAGGTGGAACTAATAATTACTTTCTTTGATAGTAATGATGCTCGATATTATACAGCCTTCCCTGCGGTGAAGGAAGTAAAAGTGACATTTGTACGACTAAACATTTCTGTTTTCAGAAGGTTAGTACATTGTAACGCGACAACGTATAACGGGAAACTGCTTCTTCCTAATTCTCATTAGCGAATTCGCTAGCCGTAACTCGATAAGTTTTCGGACATATTTGTAGAACTTTTCTTAATTTCAAGTTCTAGAAATTGAAATTGACAAATTCTTGCTATTTCTGAGGTACTGATGTTTTAAACAGAGATGATGCGATGTGATAGTGATTACGATGTTACATTTGCTTTCCAAGAGCGACTCATTGACCCGACTAAATTTTTTCATACTAAATTCTTACAGTACTTAGTATTTCATTTTATTCGCTTGTGAAATATTAAATTTCGTACGTTACCAGAGTGATGAATTATAATACTTGTATTTACGAGAGTAAAAGGTAAAAAAAATTGTTTACTGTAGTAAATTAATACAAATTACTACTGGGTTCGAATTCCGGTCAGAATTTGTTTTTTTATACGCTTTATTAAAATTTAAAAAAAAAGTAAATGACGAATTGGATGTTGGTGTATTGTCGATACAAATAAATAAAAACGTATTAGGAACAGAGTTAGGAGAGTAGCATTAACAAAAATATGAAACGACTATCAACCGGAGTTAGCCGCGGTACTGTGGAGAAAACACAGACCTTCCTAAGACTTAAGCAGTTGAGTTAAGCCTGTTGAGAGTTAAGCAGCGTTCACCAAACACATGCCATACACGCTGCATTATAAATCCATATTTGGATAAATAATTAAACGAGCCTATAATATACATTAACTAAATTAAAAATTCCAACCGTGTGAGATCAATAAAACTGTACCTTTCAAACTGGATTAAAATAATACACCAACGGTACAAAAGGGGATGATGCTTTCTATTATTTAATCAGATCTAATGCTCCATCTGTGTAGAACTGTGTACATGTCTTCATTAGCAATGCAACAATTCACACGCATATGCATGCGCGCAAAGGGAGAAATCTGCTAGTAGGTAATTTCAATTTTTGCCTTTTAAATTAAAATGTGTATTTCATAACAAAAGTTATGCACAGATCAGAATTTTTAATTTACTAAACATTTTACAAGAATCACAATTACCGGTACAAAACAAAATTCTGAAGAGCCCATTTTAGTATATTTTTTAGTAAACACAAATATTTAAAAATAAACACAAAACAAAGCACACATCTCAGGGATAGTCGACCTGCGACTGACTACAACTTCATTTACGTTCAAACATATCCTCATTCAACCTGTAAAGTAATACCTTACGGGGATTCCAGAGGCTAAACAGAAAAAGAAAGGTGAATAATGACTGGCAGCTGTCTAATGAACGAGCGATCTTCCGATTACTAAGTTGAATGTTGGCCGTTACACTGATGTCATTGTTTATTTAAGTTTGTGAAAATTCTACGATGCAAAAATATGTACGCCAGTCACATTTATACTGTTTAACTAGTTGCAGATCACTTTCGAGATAGCACTAGCCCATTGTCCGAATTCAAATCCTATTAAGATTTATTCTACCTTTAACAGACTGAATCTAAAGCCCGTGGATTTCATGGGATATGGACATTTTCGTAGTGATCAGAGCTCATGAAATCCACGGCCAATCGTATTTAATTCCGTTATAAATTTCATACAGATAGCATTCGTTGTTACGCGTCATCGGTTCGTTTTTTAATTTATTTGGAATGGTTCGCTTGTTTTATTCCGCAATCTGCCGGATATTTTTTAAAATATCGAGTATAAACTATAGGTTTGTTTGAGGTTAGAGGTGCAGTTTGTGCTGTATTGAATTGGTCGTAAACAAATTATGTTTTTTTGTGTAATCGTTTATTTTTATTTGTAAGTAAAAATAATTATTATTGGCGTATATTTTGCTAAGTGCCAAGTTATATCGTTTGCTGTCCAATTGTGGATATTCACGAACCCAAAACATTCTAATTCGTGAAATGTTATCTGAATCCCATTCTTATGAAGATTTGGACTCTGAACCAAGTAATAATATCTGAATTAACGTCTTTTTTTATCCATTTGATCTCAGAGTATCCGGCAAGCTTTTCTCAAAAGGAAAATTTGACAGTTGATGAAGGGATATTTGGATTTAGAGGCAGGATACGATTTCGTGTTTATGACATTAACTATATATTGTTGGTGATTCGTCAATTGCATTATGTACTTCAATATGAAATTTTCGCCGGTAAAAATAACAAATTCCATAATTTCTTTTCTCCAAAGACTTCTTTCTGATTATCTTGACAATCTTTTTGTTTTTGTGGACAAAAAACAATTTGGCGTTATCGCCCGGGATTATCTTGACAAGGAACATACAATATTCATGGACCGGTTTTACAGCTCACCAGTTTTTTTTTTATTTTTTGTGGCAGCGACAGTAAAGTTGGATGCCCTATAGGAAAGAGCTGCCAAAAATAAATTAGTCTGTTTACACAAAAAGAAATCATCTCCTGTGTGTCAAATGGAAATACACTAGAAATGTATTCGCCTTATCTTCAGTTTTCAATGACAAAGTGAATTACATGTGCACTCTAAGGAGGCACATGTTAGTTTTTGATTTCAAAAGCTAAAAAAAAACAGGTATAATTATCAATTATAATAAAAATAAAACTGGGATGGATAGAAATGACCACATTATTTCATATTATCCATTCAAATGCAAGCAGATAAAATGGTGGAAAGATTTTTTCCCCATTATTTATGTCAATTGCCATTGCCTTTATTTTGTACTGGGAATCACGACTCTTGAGACATAAATGTCATTTAGAAAAATTTATTAAACATTTTAACTAAAATCTATTTTTGCAACTTAATGTTACTTTCAGTACATCTTCCCCTTATTAAATATTTTATCTCCTGTAGTTGTAATTAAATATATTTTATTTTACATTTGTGTAAATAATTTTTAGTAACTACTTAGGGCGGTATCATTACTATAAGTATGTGTCCGTGAGTCTTGTATATTCATATTACATTTATTATCACAAAATAACATTGAAAAGTATGAATGAAATAATTTTGTAATAAATAACTATCACTCATTCAACAGAGTTAATTTCAGATCCAATTTGCCATTGCAATGTCAAATATTTAGTAAATTCTCTGTCTGGAGTAAAATGTTACAATATAATTTTTTATATATCATTACAAAACAAGTTTTTTTGTTTATAACACAAGTGTTTGGTGATCAATCCAAAAATGAGTGGCCTAAAATTAATGTATAATTTCTGTATTGCATAGCTTTTTAAAAAAATAGTTTTACATTTCAATAAAATGAATTAAAAAAATTTGCTTTTAAATGAATTATTATCAAGTGATTAAAGTTGTTCTAATGTTCCTGAATACTGTAGATGTTTATACTTAAACTAGAATATGGTATTATAGGTGATAATACTATTTCAGGATATTGTAACTATAAGAATGACTTTTAGTTTTATGTTATCATCAATGTACCATGAAGAACCAGTTGATGTGGAAGTAAGTAGTATTTTCAGTCAAAAGTACTGTTAAGACAAATTAGAATGAAGAAAAAATTCATATGTAAACAAATTCATATGTAAATTGTTAAATTTTGTTAGGCTAATATCTGACACCTAACAATTTTTTTTCAAGATTGCTTTTATTCTCTGTTTAAGATTACCTTCAACTCCTGTATTGGTTCCATTGTTTTTATATACTTGAATTTTCTTATTTAATTACTGTACATGTTGTATTGTTTAACAGATAATTTTTGTTTGGTACATAAATTATACTTACACAAAAAATTTCATTTTTGATTCGTGTGGTAATTTTTATTAGTTATTTTTATTGTGCGTTTAATATAAATTTATTTATAGTAGTCTTCTGTGGAGTCCCGATCCAGTCCCTCTTATATTATGAACCATCAAAAATTTTGTTTGCAAAACATATTTATTTACTTTAAAATAAGTTTGTTTTTTTTATTTATCAACTATAGGTATTTTCATTGTTTTTGATGATATTGTCTGCTAAGATCCTTAGCCACAAAAATATGCCAAAAGCATCTACAGAATTATTTAATGATGTATTGAATTTTTTTTACATTTGTATCAATTTTACTTTTTAACAAATGAGGTAATTTACAATTATTTTCTCTTCAAAAAACATTACCATTTATAATACTTTTAAAAAGGTACATTCATTGTAAAAATTTCACAATTTATAGTGACTCATTCATTAAAGAGTATACAGGTTTTTGATATATTTTCAGTATTGCAAAACAGGCTGTTATAACATATAGTAACAGACTAATAACAGTTATGTATGTAAAATGATTTAAGCTTATTTCACTGCTTATTATTTTATATAAAAAATAATTTTTTGAAGCAAAGCTTCTTAATGCAGGCTTTGGGATGGGGAGTCAACTAAGAAAAACATGAGTTAACTGTTAAATATTACTAAAAATATATTAAGTTGCTGTAAAAAGATAAATATCTTCTTTTTTTTATAAAGCCTGTAGGTTTGTTATTATTGATTTTGCAGGTATTACTGTTTCAGGATATTGTAACTATATAAAAATGACTTTAGTTTTCTATTATCATCAATGTACCATGAAAAACGAGTTGATGTGGAAGTAGTATTTTCAGTCAAAAGTACTGTTAAGACAAATTAGAATGAAGAATTAATTCATATGAAGTAATTCAACCAAAATATTTTTGGCTGCTTCCTATTTATTTTATTCCCTAATATATTGGCAGTCCAAAACATGTCTTTTTCCATTCTCATTCCAGCCTGCTTGTTTAGCAGCACTCATTTTTGGCTGTGCAGACATTAGCATAAACTGTAATATAATTTTGGACTGAATTATGCCAAAACATTGCAACATAGAAAACATTTACTTTTCATCAAATTCTCCTAATTCTCCTCTTTAATTTTTGTCGTTTATATTAAAACCCCTTAATAAGTCTAATAAGTAAAAATGACACCAAAATTTGATATCCAATAATAATAAACTCCTGTTTTTACAGTTTAAATTTGCAATGAAGGGGTGAAATATCAAGTTGATTTTTTTTTATTACCTAAGCCACCCCATACTCACCGTAGCTAGAGTAAGAACATTGATAAGTCTTCCCTTTTTTTTTTATTATTTTTTTTTAATTTAAATTTAAACTTAAATCTTTTGAAAGTTTGAGGCTTTTTATCTCTGGTGGGGGGATTGGGACAAAAATCGAATTTTATCACATAATATGCATCTACGTAAGAGCAAACAACAGTAAAAATTGCAATATTTGATTTCGAACAAAGTTAATGAATTTTCAAAATATGCAGCAGAAATCATGTGCATTTATGCCATTATTAACCACTCCAAAATTTAAGTAATATTTATTTTACAAACTTAAATCACAGAACACTTAGTTTATAAATGTAATATTTCGTTTTTAGTACTGAGTAAGCTTTAGAATTAGTCTTCAACATATCTAATTTAATTAATAAAAATGAAAAGTTAATTAACCAAATAAAAACTACAAGTTAAATAAAAAGTACAGTTTGAAAAAATTAAACTAATTTGAAAGGAATTAAGAATAAGTATAGCACCTAAGACAATAATGACATTTTGGGTAGCAAACTACCAGTAAAATACTGGAAAACGTGGACAAGATTTTGGAACTCATCTGTGAATTATCTATTAATTCTGTAATTTGGTTTGGGGTTTTCTAAGAAAAAATTGTAATCAAAAACTTGAGCATGCATCATTCACATGACTGTGAAGTTAGTCCCTCAGATACTGCCACTCAAAAGCAGCAATGTATTCAAGAGAAAATGTGCCTGTTTGTATAGTATAATTTGTCCTTTAGACAATTTTTTCCCATTTTTAGACTTTTTTTTCAGGATATATTGGATATAACTAGTTTTAGAAAAAACTAGTTATCTTACATTAAGTCAAACTAAAGTTAAAAGTGTTACTAAAACCTAAATTAAATTATAACTTATTTAAAATAAAATAATGTAATTAAAATGTAGCAGTTCTGTTCATTTTAGTTACTTCATCTTAGTGTTACTGGTTGTTTGGAGCTCCAAGTTACCACTTGATTTAAGTGTTTGTGACTACAAAATACAGTGTATTCCTTTTAGTCAAGTTTTAAACAACATGTTAAGTATTTGATTTTAAAGTATTTCCAAGCTATACCACAGTTAATGTTATTGTGATTTTGGTCGGTATAAATTTAAATGAAATTAGGTCAAATGACTATTACATATATCTTTACATCGTTTTGAGAGCCTTGCAAGAAATTTTAGTTTGATATCTGGTAATAGTTAAGGAATTTTTAAATTGCATTAGGAACAAATTATAAGCACATCAAATTGAGAATTTTTTGTTCTTTGAAAGTCTTAAAATATGACTATTTTAAAGTGTTCTGATTAAAAATATATTTGGGTTTACGAACCCAAATTTTATTGTTGGGTTTATGAACTATAATAAATATGTTTCATCACTTTCATAGGCTATATGATTTTGGCATGATGAAAACTTTCAATGCCAATAATGAGAATTGATTCTGATTTGTTTGTGATGAAGTTCTGATATGTGAACACATTCTTAATAATAATGTAATTAAATGGATACATCTCAGAGAGATTCCAGCTTTTGTAAATTGCAGTTGGGCCCATATCCTTACATTTCCTTACTTACCGATTTTGTCCTCCTTTTGATATTGACCTCAATACCCGTCACACTCTTCAACATATTTTCCTCTCCTTGTCTCTTAGATTGCTCTTTCATCTTGTCCAGAATACTTCCAGTTTTCATTTCAGGTTAGTTCAACAAAATTTTATAGTAATATCCCCAAAGACCACATTTGCATTACATGTAAATCTCCATTACATGTGCCATCCTTTCCTCACACTTGTACTCTGGTGCACACAGTTTATATTCTGCTTTTGAATTCTTTACAACTTTTGTTCTTCAAAGAAACTCTTCTTCAAATTTCTTGTCATGCTCTCTCCAATAAGAAAGCAGTGTTATTTACAGAAAGTAAAAATGATAGTTTTGGAAACCATTTTTGTTGTTTAACTATCCTGTATTTAATTTATCTGTATTCTATCCTCTATATTTATCAAGCTGTAAAATTATGCCAAATGAAGTGATAAGGTCTTTGTAGTTTTCCTTCAATGATCTCATCATAAATATCATTGTTTTTCTGCTTTTCAAAAATATGCAAATTTATTAAAGATGACAAGAAATTTGCTTCGCGTTTATTCACTTTTATAGTAAGTACTTTTTACATACCCTCAAAGGTATTGTCTTACTATTTTTTATTTTTAGTTATTACTTACTTACTTAACTTACTTTTTATTTAACATGCGGCTAGATCTATAAAAGCATAAACAAGTTTGTAGAAATGCAAAATGAGAAAAATTACAGAGAAATAATGTGTAATGAGATTGTTATCAAATATAAAAGGCTTTCTGAAATGAAAAAATATATTATTTTTCACGCAACTATCATAATGAAATCAGGATATTTGTCGTTATAATAATTCACCATTAAATAATGGCAGGGACAAAATAATGAACTATTTCTTCAGATTGTCATGTAGACTTTTTTTAACCTGCAGCACCACCGTTAGGTATTACTTCAGTGGATGAGATGAATGACAATTTTTGTAGCATTTGAAAATTCCATGCCTGACCGGGATTCAAACCTGGACCTCCTGATAAAAGGCCGAGCCACTACCACTTGCACCACAGAGGCTGTCACTTCTTAATTTATCTGAACATAACTGACATGACCATCGGAGGAAGTTCTTTAAAATAGAATTTAGGTCTGATTGATGAGGAGTGTGAAGCCAACATATATACTCGTACATATTCATAGATATTCATATATAAATTTCATAAAAAAGTTTTTTTGTTGATTTCAGAGTTTTTTCTGTATATTAGTTAAAAATAAAGAAAAACCTTTAATTTGATACTGGTAGGTTTAAAGAAATATTTATATTATTTTACAAATATTTTACTATTTGTAAATTTAATAATATGTCACTATAGTTTAGTCACTAAAAGAAGAAACTAGAGTTTGAGTTATAATTTTATTACTAAGTGCTAAAAAAAAAAATCACATTTTATACTCTTTTAATGAGACTAATTTAAACAGCAAGAAATAAATTATATTAAAATACAAGTAAAACTTATTGAAATAATACATTCATAGAAGTACATTGAAAAACTTGATTCTCATTCCGTTTAAATCTTTATATAATCTTTAAATTTTCCTATGTGAAATTTCAGAGCTTTATAACTTTTACATATTATGTTTATAAAATACTAATTTCAAGTTGTTTCAGTGATTATTTTGAAGATAAATTGGCCTTATAAAAACATAATAGCTGTGTATTTATTGTTTCAAAACCTTTCTCTTACTTTTTGGAATTTTATTTCTCTTGCTTGATATGTGCAATTTCTGAGCTGTATAACTTCTGCTAAAGTATTCTACAAAATATCTAGTTAATTTACATTAAAATCTGGAATTCTATTAGTTTATATCCTAACAATTATTTGTTTGAGGAAACTGGCGTTTTGTCATTGAATTAATTACATTTTATAAAACTAAACTGTTTACACCAAATTAAGCAGTTATCATTTAGTAGTATTAACAAACATTAAATTTTCTAATGACAGTGTAGTTTATTAAATGGCTATTTTCTTTTATAAATTAATGAGTCATCCAAAATAACAAAATATTGAATGTTTTTACATTTAATTAAATTGTTTTACAGTGATATTTGTGGTCTATTCTAATATATTATTCTTTCAGAGAATAAACATTTTGTATACAGCAAAAATTATTGGATCAAAAGTATTTTCTTTTTAAGTTTTGAACCAAACTTAAAGCACACGAAAGTGCAACAATAAATCAATTTGTATGTAATTAAATTTCCTACTTGATATTAAATTTCTATATTGAAGGTAATGTTGCGATTAATAATATTGTTGAACGATGCACTTTGAGAAAATAATTACCTTGAATAAGGCCTCATTCATTTGAGAAAATCATTGAAGTAATACCTTACGGTGGTAGCGGAGGTTAAACAGTAAAAGAAAGATGGTTCTAAGTAGTGATCATTGTAAATTGGAAACTGTTATTGTACTACTGACTGTGAGGTATGTGATGCGATTACTTTTGCAAGTAGGACATAGAAATCCATCAAGAATTATGTTGTTTTTAGAGTAATAATGTTATGAGTAACAGCACTGAAAGATCAATATCAAAAATTCCAAGAGGATGGATATGTAAATGAGTACAGGGAAACATAACATAAGAGATTGATAAATTCTCTTAAAAAGAAAACATTACAAAATTAAGAACTATCTATACGAATTTTGAAAATGATTGTTTTTTTAGGAAACAAGTGAATGTAGAAGAGATCAAACAACAGCTTGAAAGTTGTGCATGTTCATTACATGACAAGGTAAATGCAGTGGTGGCATAAACAAAAATGTATAGATACAGTGATTTGGGATAGCTAGGTAATTTACAGACTGAATTTGTAGAACCGTAATAGAATCAGAAGTTTATTTTAAAATGCTGAAGAAGCTATGGAGTAATATTTAAAATAAACGATGCAGGATATTCATTAAGGATGTTCATATGTATGAAAAAGCATGGATGCAAGTCGTGCTGAAAATTGAACAGTTCAAATGAGAGATTTTCACCCATTCCCTGCAGCTCAGATATGATGTCAGGAGGGAGTATCATATCTTTAAATGTGATCGGCTAAGTATGCCAGATAAGGAATACTTTTGTGTTTGTCCTCAAAAGTTTGTTACTTAATATTTTGGTAATATGGCAGTTGAGGGTTATGACTTAGTGGAGAAGTGAGTTAGTAGTTTTGTAGGTAACATGTGTTTAAAGAATCTTTTTCTTTTCTTTATCAACCAATTGGAAGTCAGTTTTCGAACAGCCCTTGTACATAGACTGGTGTTTAAGCATCCTTGAATACCCAAACCTAGTGGAAGATGCAAAGTCAGAAAACGAAGAGACTGACAGGCAGAACAGGTATTAAAGCCTTTTGATGATATTGTCTCGTATAATTAAAAAAAAAAAACTGTTAAACTATGTTTGTATTTTCTAGACTAATCCTAAGACTTTGTAGAAAAAAAAATTATTGGTCTGTTATATTTTTATTATCCAATGTAGATATAATTTATTAACGTAAAATACTGCACCACATCAAATTGAATATATTTCTGAAAATTCTAAAATTACTTTTAAGTTTTTTTTCATCACTGGTCATTTAATACAGTTTATGTTCTGGATATTGTTAAAATGTTTAACTAAGTGGCTTCATTAATAGTTTTTCTGCCCTTTAATGATATTGCTTAAAATTCCTTTTACTTTCGGGTCAAACAGAAATAAATGGCACCTGACAGTGACCTAAGAATTTCCTTTTTGTTTTGAAATAGTTTTTAATTGATTCTACATTATCTAAATTATTTGAATTAATTTTAGTAGTTTTATAATAAGTCCTTATCTCATTAGTTACAACATAATAAAGAAATTTATCACCTCTTGCTTATATCAGTTGAGAAATATCGAGGCTATTCTCATTTACCTTACTGTCTTCTTCAGACAGTAGTAGAAAAACCATCTGGCATAATATTTTTTTTTTACCCAAATTATTTGTTGAAGATTTCATAAATTCTTTGAAAACTGCCAAAATGAACTGCATTATTCATATACAGACAGAGAATCATTTTATTCCTATGAATTTGATTGTCATATTTTTTCTCTCCGATAACAAAAAAAGGGTCGTTGGACATTTTTCTTTTCTGTACATTTGATTTCCCTTCATTGAAGGATGAAGGAAAAATTCTTGAATCTGATTTATTTGTAAACTCACCACCCTATATTTTAATTATCTACTTATAAATTATTACTGGCCTGAAGGTTTAATTTGTTCAAATCGGTTTATAAATGACTAATGTATGGGTAAAATTGTTTAATACATTAAATCTTTCAATGTAATACAAAAAAAAAATTTGGGTATCAGTTTATAATTTTACGTCGTGATAGTTGTGTAAATTTATTGACGACAATTCTATTAAACAGATCACACTTGTCTTTATCTTAGAGGTAAAATTTAATTTAATTATTTTAAAAAATGTTATTAGTTTTATTTATTATATAATTTTTCTAACTAAAATGTGAAAGTACTAGCATTTCAAAGGCAAGGAATATTTACTGTAGTGTTTTTGTAGTTTATATGAAAAAAAAAAGACAGCCAGTTTACCAATGTTTTAGCTCCGTGTCAGCATGGTTTTGTGATTGAAAATATACAATCGACAATAATCAAAATCATCAATCAATCAGTCATCAAGTAGTATATTGATAATTGCTGCAGTTGATTCAAATAAATAAAAAAGGCAGTGGTAGACTACTTCATTAGTCACATTCCTTTATAAGAGCAGGACATGGGATGCTGGTAATTCTTGTTAGGTCTGTAAAATTATTCCATTAATTTATTATTTTATTTTGTTCATTACAGAATTTACATTAAGGAACTGTTCAAAAATAAAGACAGATGGTTTTGAATATTTAGCGTCACTAGATAAATTGGAGAGATTAGATTTATTCAGAACTGCCATTGAGTCTGCACCTTTAGTTAAAATATTAACAGCATAACCACATTTGAAGCATATTAATCTTGGTAAGTGTCGATTAAAAATAATTAATATCTAAAAACATTAATATACGGATAGTATTTTTATTAGTGTTAGAAGTATCTGAAACTTAACTGTACTAAGTTATTGTGGACTTGAAAATTAATATTTCCTGCCATGATGGAGCATTTTCTTCTATACTTGGCCAAGGTTTTATAATTTTAATTTTACAACTGGTTTATGGTTATTTTCCTTAAGAGATGAAAGTAAAAAAGAATATGTATTAGTATCATCAATACTTAGGATATATATTCAAATCGTTACTTTTTTAAAGTTTTACAGTTATAATTGAACAAATATAGCAAAACTTTTGTCAGTAACAATTTAAAAAGTTATGGGAATAATGATATTTGCTTATCATATTTTTTGTATAGCTAAATGCCTACATGAATTTGTTAATCCTGTTTGTGGCAATGCTATCTTGTAGAATTGGCATGTATGTTTTGAGGGACATATCAAGCAGCCTTTTTTGTAATTACAGAAAATTCAGTTTTCATCTAATGTAGAAAAAATAGTGCAATAAAATTTAATGTATTTGTGTACTAATAATTACACACATTAAAATAAGGTAGGTAAATGTAAAAATTAAGCTAACAATTATGTAGCTGCTGTAAGTTGATTAATCACTTATGGACATTACTTACATACTTGCCCAAGAGTTATGGGTATGTGACTCTTGATGATCAATCTTCTACTTTATCTAAATTTAATTATTTATTTTATTGTATTCATTCATTTTGAAATTGATCACCCTATTTTTTTACTTAAGGGTCATGTATTAGAGTTTCAAGTATGCATGAAGTGATGCATTAGGCACTTATAATCATGAATAACATACTGTTGATTTTTGAAAAACATGTAGCTTAACTACGGTTGATGTGCGTGTTTTAAGTCAATATTCACAACTTGAAGAAGTTGTAGTGAATATCGTTATTCTCGGAAAAAGGCTCGAGATGGTACTTCTTGTATAATGCCAAAAATTAAATCTATCTTTTATGTTTTGCAACAATGCATCATATATTCCGATTAGAATATTTTATAACAAAGTACATTCTATTTTTGGATAAGATCTCATAAATGAAGATTTATAGGTTACATAAAAAAACAGAATCTTTTTTTTTCATTATAGACTTGTTTATTAATATTTAATATTATGTTATCGCTCTTATGCAATACCAAACTATAAAGTTAATATGTGCATGTTAGCATCTAAAAAGGTCAAACATAAAAGTTCAAAATCAAACAGCTTTTAAGATCCATTACATTTTATAATTTTTAGGCTTATTTTATTTTTCAATTTTAATTTTGTATGGTTCCTTCCTTATTAAATGATTTTTTGTAGCTCATCACATAAACATGAAGCTTATGTGTGGGAATACAGAATGGAATGAAAGGATGTGACCTTCTTATCTTTCTGCCATAGGAGCTAGATAATTTCTTAATATTCTTTATCTGTAACTGGTACTAGCAGTTACCTTCCTATTATGGATCAAATTTATCTTGGTGTTAACAAGGTCTGCTTATAATTTTTTACTTCATCCAACCTATGTTTTTTTGCTACCTGAATAACAAAGATAAAAAAATAATAATTATGTGGGTAATACTAGTATCACCATGTCTTAATGACTTCATTATCTTTTTGTTAACTAGATAAATCATGTGAAGGTCAAGAGATTTCAGTGAAAATTGTTTTTAAAATTAACATCCAGTCCCGTCGGTGAACAACAGTGGAATATGTCATTAGCAGAGTTGACCAGTATTTAAATTAACAAGCTGTTCAGTATATGTAGATCATTGAAGAAGACAAACTAAAGCTACATAACACCTTACTTTACTTAGAAATGCTGGTATAGGATGTCCAATAGTCTGACTAGACATGGTGCCATTGGATAGAAAATGTAAAGAATGATGACTAATTGCACATTTAGTGTCTTACTGCATCTAACATACATACAATGTCTGTGTTGTATGTGTGTGTGTATGTTTATGTTGTATGTGCTGTCTGTGTGTATGTGTGTAGTATATATGTACATGTACATGTAGTGTAATAGTCAGTAGAGTAGTGTTAGTAGAGCATTTGAGTAAGATATATATACAGAATATTACATTAATAATATTTATGACCATAATATAAATCACAATTTAAACCACATTTATAACAATAGATAAATTACAATAATAAATATATTAACTAAATTATTTTAATATTCTCAATTGGTAACATGTCTCCAGTACACAGAAGTGGACAACCAATAAAAAAATGTCCAGGTGATAATGGTCCTGGGTCCCTATGATCTGTAGAAACAGTAGAAATGGGATGAGAATTAGACACACTTAAACCTGTGTTTAAGATTGTTTGTCCTACAACACAACATAGATATTTATGCTTTTAATTGCGCCCTCCCATAAGCCACCAAAAGTGGGCCGACGAGGGTGGAATGAATGACCAAGATATGTTTTGTTTGGATGAAAAGACAAATGTTTGATTTTAGATTTTCTAAATTTAAAAATTTAAATAGGTCATACAAAATATTCTTGGCAGATCGGATGGAACCATTATTGGAAAGGATTTGGGTAGGAATACCTCTTCGTTAAATAAATCCCTTGAGAGTTGCGGTGAATGACTAGTCAAATCAGAGATTTAATTTTATTGCACAGAGACAGAATGGACGAAAAGGTACTACTCAAAGAGAAATGATTTTATTTTGTTTTCATTTGATATTTGCATAAGCCATATGTTATAGTTGTAAGTGCAAAATGTTGAAGTTAATCTGGAGATTCACACCACAAAATGCTTTGTAAATACATAAATCCTGTTGTACAACAGGCTCAACTAATGGTGTATCATTGAGAAATCAATTAGTTTTTATCTTACATAGTATTCTTGCATAAAGGTCGAATATTCCCCTTTAAGATTAGTATTGTTGCAGTGTATATTTATTTAGCTGGAGTTGGCAAAATAAGATTTAAATAAAATTAGGCTTCGATTAAAATATAAGTATAAATATTTATGCCTGAAGTAGGTAAATTTTTATTGAGTTGAAGTCCCGATTTGCAAACAAACATATGTGCAAAAGTTTAATTGATTGCCTGAGTAAAACAAGACTACACAAATGAGAATGACCAAAAACATTTACATAATTACCTAATTTAAAATCAGTTTTATCAGTATGAATGAGTGTGTTGTCATTCTTACTATGACCTTTGTTAAAACAGACAATGTTCTGTTTCATAAGTCTCTTCATTCATCATCAGATAAATTTTAAAATTTGTAGCATTTTTTTAACTGATGGTCGAGCTTACAAAATAAACAATGTTTAATTAACATTATTTAGTTTATGATTCTTGTTACAATACTGAATTGTGAGGTTGTAGTACTTAATAAGATTTTCCAGGATGTCATCTGGTCTCAAATTCTAGGAGCTCTTGAAAATTTGGACAGCTTTTATTTGATAATCTTTCCTTCCATAGTCTGCCAGAATTATAACCTCACTTTGAGGTTAGAAACTGAATTACAATAAATTTAAATATAACTGGAAGTTTCATTGCTTGAAGTGAGTTGACAAATGAAATGTGATTCTCTTTTCATCGTTTTATCAATAAATTGTGATTTTATAATTCTCATTTGTTAACTGGAAGATTTTTAGCAATGGCTACAGCTTTGTCTCTTAGAAACAAATGTAAATAATGTAATTTTTGAATATTTTTTAATCTTTTCGAGTGTGGATTAAGTCATTAAATATTAAGAATGTCACGTTTAAACAACGGTAAATTGATATGTTGCAATTGCAATTGTTCAATAGCTGTCTACAGAATCTTCTTGATTACTTAAATGTTGCCGTACATCCTATGTTGCATAAATTTTCTTGTTCACAATCTAAAGCCAAATTATCAACATTCATTTGTAATTGTGACTGAATGGAATCAATCGTATTTGCAGTGAAGTTCAAGCAGATTTCGTAATTTGACTTGCAAGGCGTAGCTGTCACCTTGTGACGCATCAAATTTGCGAATGTTCCAGTTCTTGTAATGGAGGCTTTCATTCATATTCTTTGTCTTAAGAATTGTTCTTTATCCATAAAGATAACAATAACTAATATGGCCAAAAAAAAAACAAAGGAAGACTAAATTACACAAATAATATTATCTAGATAATGGTGTTGATGTAAATTACAAACCAGATCCAATAAAGTGACATTTTTAATGTTTTCAATAACGTTTTAAGACTTTCAATGAAGTGATATTTTTCGTTCAATAATAAGATAATTATTATTATTGATAATCGCCAATGAAGATTGAATTTGTTAAGCTGCAGTGTATTTATGTATATCACAATATTATAACTTAATTATTCGGTCTATCCTATTTAAGTATCTGGCCTGGAGGACCAAAATTAATGTACAGCCATGCCATTCCAGCTGCGGTGTAATATGTTGGTTGTGGTAATAGCATACACTAAGTAATTGCCAGATAAATAAACCATGGATAATTTACACTTCCTTTCTTAAATTTACATTGAATTAGTTAATCATATTAAATCCCAATAATTTAATACTTTAGTTTACACATTTTTAAATACATGTTAAACATACTGTCTAGCTAGAACAGATATAAAATTAGTAATGTTTTGTGTAACATTTTAAAGGAAAGTAAATCATAAGTTATTAATTGCTTAACAATATTTAAGCTCAGCTGGTTTATTATTAAAAAATAAAATGACAGGATATGTTTACATTTATCAAGAGCATGAAGAAAACACCTGAATCTGAACACATTGGATTCCATTCAGGTCTTTCCTTGAACCTAATTTCCAAAAAATTCCAATTGTTTACGCCATTTGCAATTACTTCAAAAATTAATGCAATCAATTTGCAGCAACATCATTTATCTTGTAACCGTTCTGTTGGAAATTTAGTGTTGATCATCAACAACAATACTTCAACCGTGCATTGGAATCAACACACCAGACCTTGCATAAATTGTTTCTGCCAGTGACTAATAATTAATTGAATATTAATTTAAATTAAATAAGTAACTTCATATGTAACTGAGAATGTTAAAATAATTTTGTTGGTTGATATTATACTTAATCATTGTGATTTAATTATTGTACCATATGAATATGCAATATTAAATATGAAATATATTAAATAGTGATAAATGTTGTACATTGTTATTAATGTAATGTTTATTTTCTATATTTCTCATATGTTCTTCTAACACTCTACTGTAGACTAATCATTATACTAGGTTTACATGTATGTAAATACTACACACACATGCTGACAACATACAGCATGCGCACATGCACACACATGTGCGTGCACGCACATGTATGAACACATATACATTCATGCATACATATATATAACACAGATATTGTATGTATGTTAGTCATTAAAGTGCACTAAGTCATCATTATTTACTTTCTATCCAGTTGCACCATGGTTATTTGGACCATTGGACACATCTTCTGCATCACAAATACATTTAAAGAAATCCTAGGTGCTATAGATTATAAGTACAAGTATGCAAGGAAATATATATATATTTACTTATATTACAGGTTGTTAATATTATGGACAGATTGTTCTTATTGTTACATATTTAGATTATCACATCAACATTAATGAATCTATATAGCATTGTATATTGTATAATACATTCATTTACATCATATTCTATGACATACAGATAAAACATTATCTATCAAACATTATTATTTTCATATTATTGTAACATTTAATTTTAATGTTATAAAAAATGATAGCATGATTTTTGGCAGGCAGTGTGTTTATACTCAAGCATCAATTCTTAACTATAAAAGAATTTCTGCCTTTTTACGCAAAGCATTTCTCTTTTGTAAATGTAAATAAATTTGTATATTCAACTAGCCTATTTTATTAGCTGATATTTTATGTAATTAACTGGACAATGTATTTTATTTACTACAAAATATGAACCGGTAAAGTTAATATGTAGATTAATAATTACACCTGAGGTATTACACCGAAGCAGTTAGTTATTCGAACGTATTTTGAAGTAATTAAAAGACTGTCTGATATAGGCTTAATTTACTGTACATTCCTCACAGACTGGAGACTGTGTGTAACACATCATTTCCTGAAGAAAGAGTTCATTAATTTGTTGATTAATCACTTATGGACATTACTTACATACTTGCCCAAGAGTTATGGGTATGTGACGCTTGATGAATCAACTTTCTACTTTATCGAAATTTAATGATTTATTTTACTGCATTCATTCATTTTGAAAATGATCATCCTATTTTTTTATTTAAGGATCATGTATTAGTTTCGAGTACGAATGAAGTGGTGCAAGCATTAAGCACTTATAATCATGAATAACATACTGTTGATTTTTGGAAAACATGTAGTTTAACTACAGTTGGTGTGTGTGTTTCAATTCAATGTTCACAACTTGAAGAAGTTGATTTCGGGTGGTGGTAAGTAAATTTTTAAATAATTTGTATTTGAGATTGTCTCCGTAAATGTATAATCTACGTTAGGATGACCACAGTTACTGCATAAAGGATTACTTATATATGAGAGGTGAACAAGTGTATTAAGATGGATTTCATATCTTTTTACTACAATTATTGATGTAAGAAATTTACATATCAATTTTTTAAATAAAAAAAATCTGCAAATTATACAATACAAGTAGAATGTGGTTTTAAATGAATATAAAAATAAGATACAAAATTTATATTGCTATTAATAAAAATGTGTTAATAAAATTTGTGTTTCTAAAAATGTGCAGTGATTCATTTTTTTTAGTTTAGCCTTGTAGTTAATTCTTTTATTGATTTTATTATGAACTATCAACAAAATTTTATTATGGAGAAAATGTTTGCGTGTAAACTATTGCTTACTATGTGATTATTGACTTGTACTGGTTTACTGATTCTTGAAATGGATGTGAAAATTACTGTAGTCATCAGTCAGATACTGAAAATAGTTTTCAATATTTTAAGTTAACAACACTAATTTACTGTAAGGTAAATAACATTATTATTTAAATGGTTCCTATAGAGTAATGATTTGACTATCTAAGCTGTACATTCGTGACATATCCTAACATGATAATCTGTAAACCACACATTACATTGTGGAATGATGGAAATTCTGTTTTTGATAATGTATTTTTTTTCTCGGCAGTTAAACTTTTTTATTGAGGAATTCATTTTAGTTTTCACTTGAATTGAAAACTGGAAACTATTTCTGAACAGATAACATCTATTATTTATACATTTTGATTCACAAACAATATTTTAGTATCCAACTTAATCAAGGCCAATTTGAAATCAGTCAATTAATAAACAATAAATGGTTAAAAATATTTTAACCATTTATTTTGTGTTTTGAAAATGCTCAAATTTTGGAGTAGGTCTCATATTTAAAAATTTAACTCAATAGAAAGCTTTTTTCTTTTTTTTTGAAACTATAAAAAGCATTAATAATCTGTAAGGATTTTACAATTTTTTGGGTTGTAGCATACATAATAATTAGTTTTTTCTTTTTTTTTGTAATATATTCATTCCAAACTATGATTATAGAATGGCAATGTGCCAGGAAGTGGATTTACCTTACAAAGTTTAAAAATTAGAGAAAGATGATAAAAGTATGAACAATTTTCTTTTAAAACAACGTCTGTTGTTTTAATCTCAGTCAGTAATTAAAAAAATGATGTGGTGTATGCTAAAGGTAACTGTTTGCACTCCATATGTTCGTGGGTAAAATAAGCGAAATGTGGGCAATTAATATATTTCTTTACTTTAATATCCTTTGATTATCTTCCAGATTCTTCTCTTAGTACAAAATTTGTTTCTTTTTCAAGTGTCATAATTATTAAAGTGCACTTGTAATATGATCTTCATTTTATATTAGTGATTTTTCATTCTACAGTATGCTACTTATATAATAGAAGAGCCTGCCGAAGTAGAAAAAGATGCCCATCTAAAAAAAAATAAGGATTTTGTTTCAGAACTCAAGATACTGAATGGGTAATATTATTTACTTTAAGTGAATTTGTTATAAATTATTGAAATATGTAGCCCATTTGCTTACTTTTGATAAATATGGCTTACTATGAATTCACAGGTCTCATTTCTTTGATGAGTCGCGCATTAAATCCCTTAAACATTAAAATATTTTATATACTACTATTTAATCGATTTAAATTTAAAAAATACATTGTAAAATGGTTTGGGTTACCAGTTTCATTACAACACATTTTAGTCAGTCATAATTCACGTATTTTATTTTTTGTTTCCTAGGACTTTTTGTATGACCATTTTTTCTATTATTTATTTATTGCTCATTTTATAACATTTTATATACTATGATAAAATTATTTTACCTTACTTTTGTTCATTTTCATGCACAAAATGCTTGAATTTATCACAAAGAGGAATAATAAATTATTTTTTAGGCAGAAAAAATGTTATTTCCAATCCAGAATCAATTAACACAAGAACTGCATGTATTTCTTATGCATGTATTGTAATGTACAATTGATTTAAATGTATTTTTTTTTTTAAATTTTCAAAATAAAACAAATGCAGTATTTTAATTAATTTTCTTATTGCTTTTTGAAAAACTAGTTTTAATTTATGCAGAAAATAAATACATAAAAAAATAGTGGGTTTTATGGGCAAAATTAGTAAGCAAATGGGTTAAATGTAATTTTTTTAAATCGCGGTTAAATAATTGATATTATTAGATATCGTATTTATTTGTTGTGAGAATAGGTATATCGTAATATTTTGTTAAGTTCTTTCCACTGAATTATGAATTTTCTTTTCTGATGTTTTTTATTATTAATCCTCTGCATTGTATGTAACCTTTATAAGGAAATTGAATTACTAATAAGTAATCCAATTATTTATTGAAACAAACTACTGTTCTTTCAGGTGTAAAAACATAAACAAAAAAAAAATAAAAAAACAGTACCATTCCAGAAATATTTTGTTTTATTGAAAGTAACCCATCAGCTAGGTCTAGTGGTTAATTTGCCATCGTAAATCGGTTGT
This sequence comes from Lycorma delicatula, assembly GCF_047948215.1. Classification (NCBI taxonomy): domain Eukaryota; kingdom Metazoa; phylum Arthropoda; class Insecta; order Hemiptera; family Fulgoridae; genus Lycorma; species Lycorma delicatula. The sequence continues at coordinate 80,018,907 of NC_134463.1, forward strand.
TTAACAGCTGATTTTCGAGGTCATAAATTCTGAGGTTCAAAATTTCATAAAGTCGTAGCTCCAAGGTTCAAATCCTAGTAAAAGCTTGTTGCTTTTTGACAAATTTGAATGTTAGACAGGGGATACCAGTGTACTTTAGTGGTTGGGGTTCAATTTATCACCTATCATACGTCTTAGGATGTTCGTCCTGGAATTGTACTAGACTACATCTTATTTACATGTCATACACATCATACTCTTCTCTTTGGGCCGTGGAGGGATTTCTTATTGTTCACTAGTTGAACAGATTGCAACGTACACATTACGAAAAAAGAGAAAAAAATAACTGAAAGTAAATGATTGTTTATTCATGGAGTTCGTTAAAACTTCATCGGTAAGAGGCAATGAAGACAACAAACTACATTCTAAACATAACCTAACCTAACAGTAAAATGAAAATGGGGGAAAAACAAACGTGAAAACATTATATTTCAGTTCAATTGGATTAGTAATAAAGAATACTTTCAAAAAATACCTCAAATTAAATTATGATCAGAATTAAATTCAGATGGTTAAGCAGTTTCTGAAATTTATGTGGCAAACTTTACATTGCCATTTACATTGCAAACTTGACATTTGCAGATTTATATGGGACACCCTGTATATACATACATATTTAAAAAAAATATATATATGTATGTATATACAGGATGTCCCATATAAAACGCAACCCATTAATCACTCGTCCATGAAATTTCAAAAGTCAAGCTTACTCCCCTACTTGTTACTGAAATGGACTCGTCCAACATCTGAACATCGCGGTGACGCAGTAGAACACTACCTACAGATAGTAACAACAACGCAATGATAACGTTCAGTGTATTGCTAGAGACAAGATGGTGTTTTCGCTAGATGAACGTGCTTTCATTGTTGAGTCGTACTTCAATACGAAATCAGTGGTTGCAGTGCAAGATTTGTTTCGCCATAAGTACCCAGATAAACCAGCTCCTAACAAAACATCAGTATTAAGGTTAGTTGCAAAATTTGGAGAGACCGGTTCTGTTAATAACAAGGAAAACAAAAGATCTGCGTCAGTGTTGAATACAGATACAGTCACTGAAATCAAAGACCGATTACTCGCCTCGCCAAATAAATCGATCAGACGTTTGTCTGCTGAAATTAATTTGTCTAAATCAACTTTTCATCGGACGACCAAACGATTACAATTACGACCTTATCGCATTCAAACGGCTCATCGACTTCTTGAGCCCGACAAAGAAAAACGGCTACAATATTGTCAACGGTTCCGTCGATTTCTGCGTGAGGGAATTAATGTTATGGATTCATTATTTTTCACAGATGAAGCACGGTTTCATTTGGATGGCTACGTAAACAGCCAAACAGTAGAATTTGGAGTGCTGAAAATTCTAACGTTTATCACGAAAAACAATTACACCCGCAGAAGTTGGGCGTGTGGTGCGCGATATCGCGAAAGAAAATAATCGGTCCTATTTTTTTCGAGTACACCATTAATGCAGAACGATATCAGGATATTTTATTTCAGTTCATCGCACTCTTGGAAGAGGAAGACGGACACTTCTGGCTACAACATGACGGTGCGACATCGTACTACGCAGGTTCAACTTCTGATTTCGTTGAGGAATTCTTTGGTAATCGTGTTATCGGTCGAGGCTTGTGGCCACCAAGATCTCCAGATTTGACTGCGGCGGATTTTTTTCTACGGGGTTACCTCAAAGAAAAAGCCTACAGCAAAAAACCACGAACAATTGAAAGTCAATATTGAACAAGCTGTATTAAATATCCAGCCACAAACTTTGAAAAAAGTTGCAAGAAACGCTGTAAAAAGAATTGAAGCTTGTATTCAAGAAGATGGCGGCCACTTCCAACATTTACTCTAAATGTAAGGTAATGGATAGTAATAATAAAAATTACATTTACATTTACACATGCCTTTTCATTATTTCAATACCTACCAATATAAGGTTGGGTTGCGTTTTATATGGGACATTCTGTATATATATATGCATGTTCAGGTAAATTTGATTAATCCAGTGATTATGCATACCAGTTAATCAAATTAATTACCTCCAATGTTGGAGAATGTAAAAATTTTATTATTTCAAGTACATTATCAAGTTTTTGTACGCTACCTAGTACTATCAAGTACTGCTATCTATGGTGCAATTGGTAAAGGTACATTAAAAAAATGAATAAAATGACGTATTCAAGCCCTGCAGTTCATCAGATTGGGAGAAAAACGTCTAACAAAATTTGAGGTATTTTTTGAAAGTATATTTTACAAAAACTTTATAATGTGCAAATGTCAACTTTGAAATGAAAATGGCAATGTAAAGTTTGCCCCATAAATTTCAGGAACTGCTTACCCATCTGAATTTAAACTTTTATAAGTATAACTATATTTCTTATCATTTTTAAATAAATTCAGACATAAGTTATTATAGATAATTTCATAATTAAGAGAGAAGTTCAATTTAAATTGAACACGAATAGAATTTCACAGCACTTAAAATAATACACACTCGTATTGTTTGTTACAAGCTCACGTATCACATTTGAATTTGTTGTGTAATGTCATATTTTGAAAGATTGAGTACATCACGTTTCATTAGAAACCTATGGGCTACGAGTGAAATTTAAAAGCTTTTTCAGACTTTCATTTATCAAAAGTGGACAATCCTGTCTGGAGGTAACAGAGATTTAGTAGAAATGCTTTTACTTCTCATTTTTCTATGTAGGTAGGTAAGTAACAAAATTTTTTCAGTGCTCTCTCTATCTACTACTTACGTAAATACTATATACAATCTGTTCCTGAAAAACTTTGGGAATGGATTTCTTATACAAACATGTAACTACAGGGTGACTCAAAGAAACGGGAAATTTAAAAAATTAAATAACGTTAATGAAAAATTTTTTTAGAAAATGAATTTTATTTCATGTAATTGTACAAATGTTGCCATTTTAGGATACATACATTTTAGTTTATTTTGTAAAGATGACATCTTGCAGGTGACCTCCTCTTCTACGTAAACACTCACGAAGTCTCTTTGTTAAATTGTTCATGGTTTGACGTAACATCTCAACTGGAATTTTTGCAACTGCTTCTCGTATCTTTGCCTTCAGTTCTTCCGTTGTAGCAGGTCTACTACATGTGGGTGACCCCACAAAAAGTTTCACAAGCTGAGAGATCAGGCGATCTGGGAGGCCATCTAATGTCACCATTTCGTGAAATGACACGTTGTCCAAACAATCTGCGTACAGCTGCCATCGATATTCGTGCAGTATGCGATGTTGCTCCGTCTTGTTGAAACCAGGCTGTGTTAAGAATTTGTGGAAATCTCTTTTGTTGTTCCACAGCAAAGGTTTCAAGCACGGCTACGTCACTGTAATCGTAAGACCGTTGTCATCCTCAAAAAAATAAGGGCCTATAACACCGTAAGATGACATAGCACACCACACGGTCACCTTCTGGCTGTGCAACGGACGCTGGTGTAGCTGCGTAGGATTTTCTTGTGCCCAGTATCTGGAATTTTGTTTGTTAATAAATCCACTGAGGTGGAAATGCGCTTCGTCTGACATCCACAGTTCGTGAACAAACTATTCGTTATCATTTATATTCTGAAGCATTACATTACAGAATTGTGCTCGCACAACTGCATCGTTCGGTTTCAGTTCCTGGACGATCTGCAACTTGTATGGATGGTATTGCAAGTCCTTCACATTCTTCGAACACTTGAACTATGCAATTGTAAAGATGCTAAGAGACGACGGATTGACTTATGTGGACTTCGTGTGACAGCATCTTGTAAAGCTTGAACATTCTGTGGTGTACGGACGGTTCGCTCACAGCCTGGAGGTTTCTTTATCATTGCCGAACCAGTTTCTTCAAAATTAGATATCCATGTTTTAATTGCATGTGCTGATGGAACACGGTCATGCCGTCCCAGATTAAAATGACGGCGAAATTCTCTACGCGCTCCCTCCACACTGTCATTGTTTTTGTAAAACGCTTTAATAGCAATTGCACGTTGCGCACCACTCTCCAATGATCCATGACAACTAAATGGCAGGTTAGGTTAGAGAGGCTGGCGCCGCTTATCAAGTGGTATCAATCGCCCACGGCTACCAACACAACTTTCAAAATTTCCTGTTTCTTTGAATCTCTCTGTATAAAAGTTTTTTTCTATAAACATGTATTAAGAAATACTTTGAATTTCATTTTGTCAGTGTTCTTATATCTTTCTCAATAAAAATGTATATGTCAACTGGTTGAAACAAAACAGGGAAATCCAGTATTCATATTTAAACAGATACTCTATAAAGAGAAAAAAATGTACTGTTTTCATAAAAAAAATTCCAGAATATAATATTGCACTCGTTTTAAAATTTAAAAATTACAACAGTCATTTTTTTTCAGTGGTTACTGCTTTGGCAAGTGGTTTTTATTTTTTTAAGTTCAATTTTATTGCGAACAAAATAACGCCTCATCTATTTACTTTAATTTTAAAATAACAGAGTTATTTAGAAATACATTGTAAACATTCTAGTTTCAAATCAAAAAATAATCAGATACAGTAATATTTTGTCATTATTTAAGAATTATATACTAGCTTTTTGTAACTTTACTCAAAGCCGAAAAACATCAGATAGAAGGGCAGATACAGATATTATGGAAAATGATGGTAGTAGTAGAAGGGCAAATTAGAACCGTTCTAATTTTACTGCTCAACAATCAAATTCCATTTGCTTTTTATAAAATAAATATTTACTTGGACTTTTAACATACGAGTAAAAATTGAATTAGCAGTAATCAGAACAATTTATCAAATTATGTAATTTTTTTAGAAATTTTTTTACCTCATAGAGGACATCTTCATCTCGCACTCCCCGCTTCTTCATAGGATCGCATCACTCATCCAGCTCCTCCTTGGCTGACCTTTCTTTCTTTTTATAGCAGGAATCCAGGATCAAATTTTCTGAGTTATCCTACTCTTGTCCGTTCATTAGGATATTACTCACTCTAAGTGTCAGTTGGCAACTTCTTCTCCAAAAACTCATCTCCATAGTGGCCATTCTACTTCCTAAGTCTGGGAAGGACAGTCCATACTTCAGACCCGTGTGTGGAACAACATTCAACTAAAGAGCTGAAGATTTTTGTATTATTTGATATCCAAATATTCCGTAAAATAGGACTTTAGAGGTTGGTAGTTTTTCTACTACTACCATCATTTTCCATAATATCTGTATCTGCCCTTCTATCTGATGTTTTTCGGCTTGCACCACTTGGACAAGACGAGGATGGGTAACTGATACTGTAACTGTACTGTCATTAGAACTGAATGCAGCCTACACAGAATGAATCAGTTTTATAAAAAATACCGTAACTTTGTTCCTATCGATAATATGAACAGGATGTTAATAATTAAGGATGTATTCTGGATAAGCAGCATCCGGTATTGATAAACGAAAGCCTAATGTAATTATATTTATGTGATTGAACTTAGGTACTTCTAAGAAAACGTTTACTTTACATAAGTTATCCTGGCTAAAGGCTATGTTTCAAGTAAGCCCCGCACCCTTATTTTTTCTCTCCAATTCCAAGAAAAAAATTCCGGGGGATTCTAGAATAAATACAGTAATCAGAATAGAAAAGCCAATAAAGATTAAACCAATGAACAAGACACTCCCTCTTCCGTATCAGAGATTAAGTTATCATTTAACTTAATATCTCACAGTTTACTACGGTAACAATATAATCAGAAGAGAAAAGCCAATAAAAAATAAACCAATGAACAAGACATTCCCTTTTTCGTGTCTCAGATTACATTTATCATTTAATGATACATGAAATACATAACTTATCAAGCAAAAAAAGTTAGAATTATTTTGATTTGAATTTAATTTAAATAGTGTAGTGTAGTCAACTTATATAGATTATTATAAATTTTACTACATTTCTGGCAACTTTATATTTATTATAAGTATGGCGGACCTTGAAAATAATTATAAACACAATTTCAGTAATTATTTTCTTGATTTTTTTTTTTAATTTAACAATTTAAAAAATTTTTTTTAATATTAAAAAAAATAATATTGCCAAACCACTGCAAATAACACAGAGAAAATAATATAATTGTTAGCCAATACTCGTACTAATCAGATATATTTTTGTCATTTTTATTTTGTTCCATTTTTTCAAAAAAGTTTTTTTTTTACCGTATTAATTTTGTTGATTGGGAGACCTAGAAATGTATTCTATTTTGTTGTTAATAACCAGACCTTTGCAAAGATTTGAGCCAGGACCTTCAGTATAATTGTAAGTAATAAAACATTGAAAACTGAGACAGTAAAATAAAGGGCAGAAATTGTTTTTAAATTATTTTTTATTTACTTTAATCACATCAATTTGCTCAAAATTAAATTTTTCTACAGACTTAAATAACAACAGAGATAAGCTTCCAGAACCAATTTTTTTTATCTCTTCAAGTAAAACTAGTTAAAATTATATCATAATTTATAATTGATAATTTAGAAATGAAGTATAATACTTAAAATTTGGAAAAAAGTTTTCAGGAATCATAACTAAAAAACAAAACATTTTCAACTGTAAATTTATATGAAATTTCTTTTTAATTTTGACTTTTAGAATAATTCCTGAAATAAGTCCATTTCTGTATGGAACATCTATATAATCAATGTAAGAAAGAGAATACAGTTTTTACAACACAAGTAATAATAATGATTTACGCATTCAATTTTACTGCAAGAAAAATATATTGTATCAATGTTTTGAATGGAGAAAAACATATCAATCTCCAACTAATCTGTGTACTTGCCATTGCAATAATTTATATACTAAAACGTTTACAATTGTGTTTACTTCCATGAAAGAAACTCAGGAATAATCTGGACCCTCAAGTGGTGGATTTTTCTGTTTGCTATAGATTTAATAATTATATAAAGTTATTCTCATAAACAAAATATTTTATCTGTCATTTAAACAAAACGTTTTAGCATTTGTAAAATATACTTACAACAATCTTAGAGAACTACTACGTTAAAATACAATAAATCTTCATGTGCTACTTAAATTCTATTCAACTGACAGAATTGTACCTTTAGGAGGCCTGAAATTCTTCCGTGGTTGCTTAATAATTTCTGATGTAAAAGTAAGTTTTGTAACAGTATATATTTAAGAAGATAATTGCAAAATCATTGATTGTGTTGGTACACTAATTTCCGGAAGGGCCTGTGTGTAGTAGACAGTGGCTTGCAAGTGCAGTAGAACAGCCCTCATCTGACCTCTGATGGGGTTATTTACTTTGCGTTGCAGTTACTTCAAGGGTAATTCTTTCCTTTTTATCGTCTATTTATTACTTTTCCTGATCATTGATCATCTTTTTCTGAATTTGGGTTCTGTTAGTGTTAAAGATGCTGGGATCTTTAGAAACAGGGCATCTGTGATATGGCCGTTGGTGGGCTGCTGCCTGTGATTCTTTCTAGAATCTCAGTTTCATTAGGCTGTGTAATAAATGCAATGGCTGATTTGCTTACTGATAATGCTAGATTTCTTAATCCTTTTTATAATACAAATCTCATAAATCTGTCTACTGTTAGTATCTCATATAATTTGGTAAAGGTCAACAGCAGGGTGATTTTTTAGATTTTTTGTTTTATTTTTAATTTTTAATAAAATTTTATATAAATACTTTTATATTTTAATTTATTATAAACTTTATACATTACTAATTTTTAATTATATATATATATATATATATATTTTTTTTTTAACTTAAAATCATTTTATTATTAGGAACAGATTTAGATTCAAACTCTTTAATATTTTTTGACAGAATATAAAATATACTCCATCAATCATATTCTATTTTTACATAAAAAATGTGGCTAGATAATAAACCCCATTTTTTTTGTGATCATAATAACTCATCATAGATTAGATACATAATAAAAAATTAAGTATTTTATTCAGATCGTTGTATAATTTTACCTTATATAAGTCTAGATGTATCAGATTATCTGGGCACACACTCATATAAATACAATGCAGCTACAAAAAAATTAACTGCTGTGGTTGACTTAATAATCGTATGTTGCATAGCATGTCTGGTTAAAAAATTTACAAAGAGCTGCTATGAACTCAGTTATTGATAATCTTTTACAACAGGTAGTGAAAACGTGTTAACTTAGAAATATTCTGTGTCTGTAATGGCAAAGTTGAAATTATTTTACTGATTATAAATTAAACTAATTGTACTTGAAATTATTATGAAATGAATTCATAATATTCCTTGTAGCTAGTAATCAACAATATAATTTATAATTCTATTGATATATGAAAGCAACTAGTTCAACTTCATTTAGCCATTATAGAAAGTTATGTATGTTTTATGCATACATAACTTGTATATTTGTTTATAGAACCTTTTACCCTTGTCATATTTTTTGCTACATTCATTTATTCATACATGGATTTATACATATCAATAATAATCATATGACTTATAAATGTTTGATTCAACTGACAAACTGTACTCTAACAAGTCATGTATCTGTATACAACATGCCACAAATCACGCATCTGTATACCCTTCATACCGCAACAACTCAGAGCTTGGATTCATGTGCTACAGTATTGATATAAAACCTATTAGTCATTTAATCTAGTTTGCACTAGTAATTCAAACAAGTCTGAGTATATTTAATTATAACAATAAATAATATTTTAATTTACAATAAATTGTCTATTTCTTCTTAAATTCCCAATTAAATCTACTGAATGTATACTACATTATGTAAACACACAGAAGAAGCAATATAAGGATGTTACACTATTAATAACTTTCTATTTCCTTCTTTTATGACATTAATTGTGGTTTACCACAAGCTGATAATAAATTACATTATTTGGTGAGTAAACAATGTTCTTAAGGAATTATTATTATTAATTTTATAAAAGAATAAAAAATATTACAATAAAAAAGATATAAGTAACCAAAAAAAAAATGTGTAACCAACTCTGATTAAAAATAATCTAATGTCAAGAATATTAACAATGATAATCTTGTCAGTATACGATTACCCCCAAACTAAAATATTCATAAACAGAAAAGTAATATTTTTGATTGTGACTTTTAAACAATGTATTTTATTTAAATTATTATTGTAACATTTATATAGTATATGTTGATATAACTTAATTAGTTAGTGAGCTCTAGTGGTATTTTATAAAAGTACGTAACTTTAAGGATTGAATTAGACTAGTGTTAATCTTAATAATCTGTGGAATGTTTATTGATATGATTTAAAGTTATCAACTATTTAGAAAACATATAAAATTCCTTCTCATAATAAAGGTAATTAAGTAAGTGTAATAAATGAAAATAATAAAGGTAATTTAGTAAGTGTAAAAAATGAAATAAATTTAATATAATATGTATAATAAATGTTTTTATAAAAAAAAACAAAAGAACCTTTATATTGTTTGACTTGCCTTTTGTTCTAAATCAAGCTTTTTCAGATTCATTTAAACTCAAGATAAGTCTCTGAAGAAGACTGATAAATAAAAGTTAGTTATAAAACTTTCATTTTAAATAAAGTACTGTGTAAAAAGTGCACAATATTAAAAAAAGAAAAAGAAAAATCCGTACAAGCAGATACTAAATTCAAGTTTTTGGTATAAATTTTAATTCTTAATAAATTTTTAATTTAATTTCATTTTATTTTTACTTTAATTTTAGATTTTCATTGTTCTGTTTTGTATATTTTTAATCTTAGTACTGTTCTTTGGATTATAGTCAACATCCCATGCTTGATTTCCTAAACATAAGATTGTTTCACGTGCAGCTGTGACACTCCTGTCCAGAATAATATGTTGAAGGACCATATGATTAAATTATGATTATGTCCTGTATTCATCAGAACACCATCTAGAAAAATTCTCATTTTCTCTATATTTTGTCAGGTTATTTTTACTTAGAAAGTTTAATATAAATTATAATAGCAACTCCATGTTTTTTTTTTATTTTTTTTTCAATTTAAATAGTATAGTAAAGTTTTCTTTAGAGTTCTATAATACCTTTGCCCCCTCCTTAATCTGGTGCCCGTCTGTCCCAAATCAAGCATGGTAAGGCAAACTGGAGGATATCCAAACACATTATGCAGAGTGATTCAGATAATAGTATATTAATTAATTCAAAATAATTAAAATAATCTGTAATTAAAAGATATAATTTGTATATTAAAAGATATTAATTGAAGTTTAATAAATTTTATTGGAATTATTGTAGAATCTTAAAAACATATTCTCAATAAGTTACATGTGTGAAAGAGTTTTTTGAGAAGTTATTTCTTAGAATTTACAGATATAATTAACAATCAAGTATAACTTTTTTCAAAGAATTTTTCAAAATAAACGTGTTTTTCCAAAGTGGGGGACTAAAACTAAAAAAAAAAACACAGGTGCCATGCCATGCCATGCCCAGTTTTTAGCAAATATAACATTTAAGACATAATAATAGTTTGTCTTAACAATATGAATTTTTTATCACATGTAAATTAGCTTAAATGAAATTATTCATAGTTAATAAAAATGTCCTTTTACATGAAAACCCAAAAACATGATTTTTAAGAAATAATTGAACTCAACATTTTTAAAGTGGAAAAACTAAAAGAGATAGAATGGAAATTCATTTTAAAGAGCTAATAAGACTAAAAAAGAGTTTTAATTTAAGGTTTAATTCTTCCTTCAAATACTAATGGTTACAAAATGGCATATTTTTAGTCAATTTAACGAATTTCTTAAATTCAGCATAAATTATTGGAAAGAAATTTAATGGCAATATTCCTTATAACGATTCCTCCTTTATGTAGACATATTAGATGGGTGATATTTATAGAGAATATATCTTGGGAAATCATGACATAAAATATATTAAATTGATAAACATACTTAATGTACTTATGCAAAATACAGAACATTTATGAGTATATCAACCAAGATTCAAACAAAATTATATAAAAATTTTTGGTTAAGAGGTTATCTTTATTGCTTTTAAAATTTCAAATTAAACAAGATCATTTAATCATTAACAAAACTTACAGTGACGAACACAGTCCAGGAAAACATATATAAATTAAACTGCGATAACTGCACCACAAATATTACTCTGGCCACATTGGATACACATTCACCCCCACATACAATAGAATCAGCTTGTAGAAGCAGGACTTGTAAGCAGTTAGTACACAATGTATATGTATATATATATATATATATATATATATATATATATTACATGAAGCACATAAAAACAACAAACTTATTTCAAACATTAAAATTAACTAAATCTGACAATAACAACATAACCCAGATGAAATATACTACTGTGTCTGAATTTATCCCAAGAGATTTATAATACCCTTCAAAATGGGTGCACAACCAAACAACAGTGTGAAGTATAATTCCACTGATGAAAGAACTACGTAATATAATTCCAAAAAGACTTTATTTATAAATAAGTGATTTTCTTTAAGTTGTAGGGTAAATATATTTTTAATGTACATAAGATTTTCAAAATTACACAACTGTTCCAGATATAATGAAATCATTAACTAGTAAGGAACACATCAGCTAGGAACATATCACTTTACCCAAGTAAAGTTAAAAACTATAAAATTCTTGAATTAATTGTGTGATGTTTGTTTTTATTATTTATTTATTTTTTGTAGAAATCCTTCTTCCACTGATGATTTAATTTAATCCATGAGCTGAATTCTCTCTAAACTTAGAAGTAAATATGGTTAAATTGGCAGTTCACAACTGTTGTGGTTATTCACTGAAAACTGGTTCAATAATTATCGCTTGGTCATCATTTGTAAGTGTTTTGTATACAATTTAATTATCATTAATAATGATAATTAAAAATAATAACAAATAAATCTATATTATAGTAATAATAATAATTATAACAAATTAATAATAATAAAAATAATGAATAAATCTGTATTTTAATTATTAATAATATTACTTACATATTAAATAATCTATTAATTAATGTAGGAATGTTGAAGTTAATATATCTTGAATGAGTTATATTACAGAGTGTAGTGAAAGGTGACTATTGTTTTAAAATCTTGCAATCACATTACTGCAGATCAATATTACTGAAGAATACATACTACAAGAATTAATCATTTGATTTTTTCTACTTTATATCTGCATTATCTATTTTCTGCTGTTTGCAGTCTGTTTTTTTTACTGTATAATATGTGGGCTGCAGGTTTACCTACATATAATTGATTTCAAATAACCCAAAAATATTCAGATTAAAAGGAAAATACTATAATCAGAAATTTTTTCATGAAATGGATGATTTTTTTAAAGAAAATAATTAAAAAATAAATAAGATGCAATATTTTTTCTGTATGATTTTCAAGTTAATCCTCAAATTTATAAATTGATTATGTTAACTAATATATATATATATATTTTATTTTTTTGAGTTTGCCTGATTGAGGATTTTGTTTCCTTGTTTATCCTTCAGAAATCACCGTCAGGTATTACTTCAGAGGATGAATGAGGATGATATGTATGAGTGTAAGTGAAGTATATGTAGTCTTGTACAGTCTCAGGTCAACCATTTCTGAGATGTGTGGTTAATTGAAACCCAACCACCAAAGAACATCGCTATCCATGATCATCTAGTATCATGGATTCTTTATCAATCCTTTACTAGGATTTGAACATTGGAACTCTCGACTTCAAAATCAGCTGATTTGCAAACACACGTTCACCACTAGACCAACCCGGTGGGTCGCCTGATTGAGGACTACATGAAGCCATCATTTTGCATTCACTTCTCTTTCCTCGGATGTTTTCTTTCCTCGTCTTCCAAAAATTTCTTCAGTCTTTCAGTTTGCTTTTGCCTTCTTTTCTGATCAGATGTTACTCATAGTTTCTTTCATTTCCTTCGCTTTTCTTGGAAACCCTTGTAATCTTGTTTCAGTTTCACCTATTTTTATTGGTCCTTGGGTGTTTCTAAAGATTTTCCTTTCTTTTTTTTCTGTTGGTTTTATTTCCCCTGATTTTAAACTGAAGATGCAACTAATACATACAGGCCTATTGGTTTGATTATCATATTGTTAGTTGATAGGCCAATTTCAAATTTTCTCATTCTTGTTTTATTGTCTTCTTTATCTAAACCATGAATTGGAGAATTGGATTAATTTCCCCAGATAAATTTAATTAATATACATTACACTTACATAAATATTTTTTTTCATATTTATTAAGTTCTACTTTTATTATAAACTGTATATTCAAAAACGTACTAAAAAGACTTTTGCAAAAAAAAATTGTCTCCTATTCCTAAAAAGTATCCACTTCACCAATACAAACAACATACATTGGGTAAACCAGCACAATAATTTCATGTTTGAGGAAGCATTTTTAAACTTTCATAAATTATGCTTAGACCTTCTATTTAATGGTCTAACAATCCATTAATTTTTTTACCTAAAGTAAAAGTTTAGTTAACCAATTTTCTTTTACGGAAGTTAAAATATTATTAGTCTATTGAGCTTTTAAATAATACAAATTAAAAACACCTGAATTTCCTTCATCTCCCATTACAAATATATAAAAAATCTATTGCCAGGATAATTTCCATTAATACATTTTATCTTCTTATCTTTATTTTCTGTAAATCTTCAATCACTTCTATTTTTACTTTCCAGGCCATGGTGACATATGCTGCTGTAGCAATTAAGGCTATAATGGGAAAGTAAACTAACTGATCAAAAAGATCTAAAAAAAATTGAACTTTTTTTAAGTTTTGTGTTGCCTTAACGAGACATTTAAAAAAAAATTTAACAAAAAAATAGATTTAAATAAAGTGTAAATAATCTATGAAAAAAAAGGTTTATTTCAATACTCCCAAGTCCAAAAAATTTATTTTTATCACACAGATATTAAATTAAATATTAAATTAACTGCATTTTATCAAAGTAAATTCTATAGTTAAATGTTCAATTCTACATAAAAGTAAAATTAATGTACCATTAAACTGCAATCTGATTTCTTGTTCAGTAAAAAAATAAATAAATAAATAAAAAACAAAGAAATACTGGAAACCCGCCTACCAAATAAGAAATTCTGAAAACCATCATACCACTCAAAAATAATAAAGCTTCACTCTCACAAACACAGTCTCTTAAGTTAAGTTTATAGGAGAAATAAGTAAATCTTTTCTAGTCAAAACGGGGTTGAGGCAGGGTGATAGGCAATCACATTATTGTTTAACTTGGTTTTGGGCAAAATAATGAAAGCCTTTTGGTAGATGAATGATAAGGGTGCAAAAATTGGATCTAAAAATCAAAACATCAAAATAAGATGCGTAGCTTTCGCCGATGACCTGGTTCTTTTTGCTGAATTGAAAGAAGATACAGTAGCACAAATAGAACAGTTAACAGAAATAGCCCAGAAAGCAGGTCTACAGGTATCCTTTACCAAAATGGAAATCATGACAAACATAAAACCATTCACACAAAAGGTAATTAGGACTAAGTACAGAAAGATAAAAGTCACCAATCACTTTAAATACTTAGGAGAGATTATAAGCAGGACTTGAACAGATAAAAAAATCAATTGAAGATGGAACATCAAAACTGGAGAAGCTTTCATTTGTTACCAAAGACATCTACAATAAGAAGAATCTTTCCAAGGCTGTGAAACTGAGACATTCTATAACTACTGAAGTAAGACTAGTAATGCTGTATGGGACTGAAACATTACACCAAACCAATCTTGAAAAATTGCTCAGGATTGAAAGAAACTTATTAAGGTGCATATTCATGGACCGAAAGTAACAGAGGAAGGACACAGACACAGAAATCTTACAAGGAGATCCACCAAAATCAAGAAGCCCTTGAAACAGCAATAAGGAAGAGAAGGTTAAATTTCTTGGGACATATGATCAGGATGAATCCAGACAGGTTAAATAAAAAAATCTTTGACAAGCTGTGGAACATGAAAGTAAGTCAAACTACCTTAAACAGATGGAAGAGGACCTTCTAAGGATTGGCTTGAAAGAATAGGACTATTACGATAAAAATAACTTCCAAAGAATAATTTACAATGCAAAGGTTCTTGTGACAGAAAAAAGGAAAACAGAAAGGAAGTGGACAGATGAGGAAGAGCGAAGCCATTCTGAAAAAATGAGAAACGCATGGAAAAAAAGGAAAGAGGCTAGGAAGAAGTGATATTTATGTGGTCCTAAGTTGAAGTCATATTTGTGGTCGCATAAAAAAGAAAAAAGTAGATAAAATTAGAAATCAGTTAACACAGTGATTTTAAATTATTTACTTTTTTAGTCACCTTTAATATTATAGCTCTTTGTGTGTATTTTTTTTATAGTACATTTTATGAATTAATTTTTTATTCTAAATAGAAATATCTTAATATCATAATCATCTTACTGAACAAAAACCAGGAAAACTTTTAAGAATATAGGTTGATAGCATGGGTTATTTATATTTATAACAAGCATAATATACTGTAAAATCATAGCAAGGTTTCAGAACTACATTTTTATACTATTTCAACTACATGCTATGTGAACAACTAAAATCATTTCATGAGACATTTAGGTGCAATTTGATGTGGTTGTCATTAATTAAACTACAGACATCTAAATGATTCTTCAGATCTGGCTATACATTATGAAATATTGGGAATAGATTTTTGTATTCTCCTGGTAAATGGATTTAGGATCAAATAATCTCTGGTAATATTAATCAAATCTGTCAACACTTGCATGTTTTTGAAAAATGACATATCATTTTCAAAAGTCACATATTTAGAAAGGTTATGGTTAAATTAACTCATTTATCTAAACTTTATTGTGCCTTGAATAGTGAAAATAAAGAAGAAATTTGATACATTTTGAAATTTTACTATAAAAAAAGGAAGAATGCGGCTCAGGCTGTAGGTAGGTATGAGAAGGCTCGTTCAAGTGTTTTTAATCTGGAAATTTTGATATTAATGATGAATCTCTCTATGGTCAGTCAATGACTAAGAAAGTCAATGAAATAATGAAAAAATTGACCAAAACCTGTACAATAGCAGTCACATGATTTAATAATCAAAAATCTAATTGATCAAATTTCCATCTATGATACGCTGCAAAAATAAAATGAAATTGAACCATTTTTGAAATGGCTCATTATGGGTAATGAAAAATAGATCACGTATGACAATAATGTATAGAAAAGACAGTGGTCAAAGCACGGTAAAGCTCCAAAAACAGTGACAGTAATTTTTATATTTATCTGCTTCTGCTTTATTTTGAGTTATCTTAACAGATGTATGCAAATGAATACAACATTTTCATATTCATATAATTTAATATTTATTATAGTAACCTATTAAATGATTTATTTTTACAGATATCAAGCATAATTGTTTTACTATCAGCAATATTTGTGGTGGAAGAAGAATTAGAAAAAACATTGCAAAATAATCCTAATGAAATTACAGGTAATAAAAAAATTTTATAGAGTAAGAAATAATAGTATCCATTTATTTAACATAGTTACACTTACAAAAAAAATTATTTTTAGTGGCATTGATGGCTACATTCATTAACTACCAATTTATACCAATAGCATTAGTGTACACCAATAGTATTTATGGGTTAAAAATCAAGATTATTTAATCTAAACTTTGCTGCATTCTTTATAAATGATTTACATGAATTTTCGGATGGGAGAATAAATATTTGCAACTTAAATATTACCATATTTATTCATACTGACAATGTGGTAATTTTAGTTGTGTATCCAGTCAAACTCCAGAACATGATTAATAACTTGAGGTGGATATTTTGGATAAGAAAAAAATGGTTATCATTCTTGTTATATTTACTTTTTGTCTTTTTCAATACCCTTCTTAAGATGTTTTTACAAAAACATAAAATAACAATTAAAAAATTACAATATTGAATTTGTCTAATCTGCTGGTTTTATTTTCTGCTTACTGTGCCTATGCTATGTTCATGTTAGGTGTTACTAGTGTGTTGTTTGTTTTCTTATTATTTTAGTGTGAATAGCTGGTAAAAATTCAGTGTGAGTAACAATGGAAAGAATATAAAATAGTAAAAAAGCTTTGTCAATCAAGAACAGAAGTATATAAGAAAAATGGGAAGGCAAGCAATGAAAACTTCACAAAATGTTGAAGTCAGTGAAAGTAAGATAATGCCGGTGACAAGTAGTAGTACATTTGAAAGTATTAGCAAACAATGGTAAGTACATTTGAAAGTGAATTAGAAGATGTAGACCCACAACCTTCTACTAGAGTCTATGTTACTCCAACTGGATTTGCTTTGTATGACAGTTATTACCCATAAGTAACATTGATTCTGTTGCGTCCGTATATACTCTGGTTGATTTGAATAGATAATCCAAGTTTACGTCTAAATTTCCATGGAAGGAAAGTTATTCAAGAAGTACTGATGTAAATACTGATGTTCTCACTCCAAAAGGTTATGCTAATTTTCTAAAAATCTCTTGTTTTTCATATTGTGCAGAATCAATCTTTGACACATCTGGTTGTGTAACTGAAAATGAATCAACTAGAAAATCTTTTAATGTAAATCAAAGCTTTTAAATGAATGGGAAAGGGGCACAGAGCATTAGAAACTTTCAGTCGGTATGTGTAGAAGCATGAAAGCAGTGCAAAATGAAACTTATAATAAACATATTTTTCATCTTGATAATGCTTATAAACAAAATGTTCAAAAATCATTTGAGAAGGCACATGGTGAAGTTAGAAAAAACTATGGAATACTAGATAATGAAGGCCAAATAATTGACATTACTGTTAACTACGATGAAAGCTGGAAAAAACGTAGCTTTACATCCAAATATGGTATTGGATACTGTATTGAAGTTGTGACTGGTATTTTATAAATTATGAGTTATGAAAATACTGTTATACATGTGAAAAAAGAAAACAGAATTCATTAATGATTCAGAAGCATATATAGCGTAATAATTAATAATACCTTTTTCTCTATTTCAGTTGCTCTTCCTGTTGCTTTCGTAATAATTATTCTATATGGAGCATTTGTGTTTGGAAATATAACATTTATATTTGGTGTACATAAGGTAAGAAATAATAAATTTTCTCAAATTGCAATTATCTACCCTGAGAATTGAGTCTTAGACAACTGTTTATAAAGAAAGATTGATGGAAGTTCAGGAGATTATTTGCAAATGTTGTCAAAGCAACTTTATCTGTTTGTTTAAAAATTTTAGTAATTTTTGTTTTTTATATTAGCACATCTTAAAATTTTTTTCTACAATAGTTTTATAATATTTTTTTTTTATTTTTTGTTTTAAGAATTAAAGAAATTTAAAGGTTTAACACCTGTATTTGTGATACTGATAATTTACAAACTCAACAAAATTATTAAAATTGTTATTTAATTGATACTGAACACAACTTTTAAGACCTACCGCTATCACCTCTACTCTGAATAACATAAACTGTATTTTTGATCAATTATGCCATTGAATTCAGTAAATCATTGACTACATAAATAAAACAAATTCAAATGAAATTACTTTTTTCTGCATTAAACTCAATAATTTGTTCAAGGGCAAAAATCATGCATTACTTGAAATGAAGATCAACAGATATAATCAAAGTTGGTGAACTCAAAGATATTTTAAAGAACTTGGAGAATATGAAAATAAACAGAATAACCTTTAGCTAACTTACAGCTTAGCCCCAAATGATATTTCACAGCAGTATTAAAATAACAAGTCATATCAAAGAAAATCACAAAATCTGGAACCTGGTTTTTGAAAGTACTTTTCACTTTATGGCTATTTTCTGAATTTTTTTTTTTTAAAGTAATGATTTGAAAAGTAGAAGTACAAAATTAAAAGTGAAGAATTCAAACCAAAAAGTAGGGAGTAAGAAGTTGTTTGTTTTATAAAAGCTTTAAACTTTTCACATATTGAATTACGAAAAGTGAAGAGTGAAGGGTTGCTTTGTTTTTTTTTCAAGTTTTTCTCACTTTTCAGAATGTATGTTTAAAAATAAAATTTTGAAGATTAGCCTAGAAAAATTAGGATATAACTTTGTATGTTATTCTGTTAGTTGTTTTGGTTGTATGTAAACATGACAAATAACGCAAAAAAAAAAAAAACTTTAAAAAACCAAGAAATAGCAACCTTGAACTTGAAGTCATTTCTAGTGCAAGGAAGATATTATTTCCAAAATTTGAATATAACACAACCTAAGAAATGAAAACTAAATCATGAATTCAATGGATCATTTTTTTAAGCTGAGATAATCAATTCAAACGAAACTAAGAAAAATATTATGTAATTGGGACATTTGCAAATACATAATAAACTTTTACAAATAATGAGCAGAGGTGAAGAGTAAACGTAAAACTTTTCAAATAACTAATGTTAAAACAGAGAATTCAGAAAACGTGTGCAGATTTCTCTAATTTTTCACTTTTAACCTTCTACTTTTCTTTAGAGTTTTCTGTTTTATGAAGAAAACTCTAACTTTTCACTTTGCATTGTTTACTAATGGTAATTTTGAAAAAGTAAAACTAGAAGAGTTAAAAGTAAAAAAATTAGAGACAGAAACTATTTGTGCTACTGAGTAACCAGTAATGCACAAACAAATTTTTTTCCTGAGCAAAAAAGAATATATAAAAAGAAAAACTGAGATTGGATTTATGAATTACAATTTTTTATGGTTATTCAAAATTGTTTCCTTATCCAAAAAAAAGAAGTATTTTGCCTTCTTATAAGGTGATCTGCTTGCTAATCAGTTAGGAATGTGGGGAAAAATTATTCATCTTAAGCTCGCCTGCAAACAGTTTTTTATTAAATCTTCAAACTTCATGTTTATTAACTTCAACATTTAATGTTGGTAGTTTAATGTGGTCTTAATCATGGAGGACAGAAGTAGGAGCAAGTTGTATAATTGTTTTTGTTCATGTAACTGTAAAAGTTATTTAGTTTTTAACATCTATTGTCTTTATTTCATTTTTAAGTGATTAATGCAAATAAATAAAGTAAAAAAGTGAAGCTTCACACATGCTAATAACATTTATTATGTGTTAATTACTAGAACAGTTGAAGCAGCTTAAAACAAAAAATAATTAGATTAACTGAGAATAGACTTGTTTCTCTTTTTTCCAAATTTTTTTCTTAATATTGTTTTTCATTGTAGCATTATTAAAATTAGAATGTTACTAACAGTAGCAATACCAGACAGGAACAGTATTGCCTCATTTTACATTATGTGTTTTCCAAACCGTATCAGTTTAATTTTAGAACCTAATAAGTAATTATATAATTATCCTCTCTAAAAGCACTAGAGACAGTTTAGACTTAGATATTTAGTACACAAATTAGACATTTTACTTTTAGGAAATACTTTTAAAGTTTGAGATTCAGTGAAGGGAATATCCTGATATTCATCTCCCTGTGGTAGAGTAGGGAAATGATTGTATATATTAATAACTGCTTGTATACAAGCAGCTAGTATACAATTAAAAGCAGCTAAAGAATGAAAGGACTGAGTTACTTTCACTAGAAGGAAGATTTCCTCTATTACATTGGCCAACAGCCTCCTCAAAGGGCCAATAAGCAGTTGTAGGTATAAGGTATCCTATTGCCCTTTTTTCTTTTTCTGTTTTAGCCTCCATTACCACCGTAAGCTATTACTTCAGAGGATAAATGAGGATGATATGTAGGAATGTAAATTAAGTGTAGTCTTTTACAGTCTCAGGTTGGCCATTCCAGAGATGTGTGGTTAATTGAAACCCAACCACCAAAGAACAATGGTATCCACAAGTAGGAAACTGCTCATACAAAACCAGAGAAAATTTTACAGAAGTCAACGATATTAGAATATGGAAAGCAATAGGAAACCACCATATTATAGAGCTTGTTGATAATTCCTTGTATTACACTATGATGCTGGATTCTTCTGTTAAATGTTCTGGAGTTAAAATAGCTTCTCATTCAGATCTCTGGAAGAAGTAACAAAAAGGTTAAAGGATCAAATGGGGACAGGAACTAAAAATGTCAAGACTTTACAGATGTTACAGAGTAGAAAACTGGAGAATCTCAAGAGGGAAATGAATATAAATAAAATGGATATATTAGGACTGACTGAAGTAAGGTGAGAAGGACAGGGTGAAATGAAAAGTGGATAAGTTATACCATATTCTATTCTGAAAGAAAGAAAGGAAAAAATGGTGTAGTAATAATTATTAAAATAAAGTAACAAAATGGGTGCAGAAAGTATGTTGTATAAATGATAAATTATATCGTTAAGAATTGGAATGTTACCAAATAATTTAGTTAAGAAGGTGGTATAACAGTTAGACATGAGAAAATGAAAAAGTGTTGTGTTTCAAATTAAACAATGAATAAAGGAAGGAAACAAAAAAGCTAGGGAAAGGTGATTACAGGAAAAATACAATGATAATGAGGATTAAGAAAAGAAAGCTCAGTATGATACAATTTATAGAAAGGTGAAGAAAGAAAGGTTTCATGGTAAAATGGAAAGGGATTGATGAAATGAGAGAAACTGATAATAAAGATAATAAAATCCTATTTCAGAACAAAGAAGCAAGAAAAAGATGGGAGGAATATGTGGAGAATCTATATATGACAAAAGAGAAACCTGAGGAACTAAACATAGAAAACGATTGGAAGGGCAGCTGAAGTGGAAAAAGGACCATCTATATTGAAATGTGAAAACGGAAAGCAATTAAAGAAATGAAATATAAAAGATTGACTGGAGTAGATGAACTTCCCATACAATTTAATAAATACTTAAGGAGGAAGGAGTGGAAGAACTCTTAGAACTGTATGATATACAGTTTGAGAGAATAGCCTGAAAACTTTGTGAAAACAGTAATGATACCTATTTTGATGAAAACTGTATCAAAAAATATACAGAATAAGTTTAATAGCCCTTGTTGTTATTTTTAAGAGTATTAAAACAGAGGTTGGCAATAGAAGAGAATGCAGGAGAACAATTTGACTTCCGGGAAGGGAAAGGAACCAGAGATACGATCTAGCTAATAAGGATGGTTAGAAAGAGATATTTGGGGAGAGAAAGAGGAATGAGTCTGTGTTTCACAGATTTAAAAAAGCATTTGATAGATTCAAAGGAGAAAAAATGTTGAGGCTTAAAGAGAAAAATGTATAATGGAAAGACAGAAGGTTAATTAAACAATTATATATGAAACAAACAGCAGTAATGAAAGTAAACAAGGCTTTCACTGACCAAGTCAGTCTAGGTCAAGATGTTAGGCAAAGATCCTGCCCCTCACCAACTCAGTCTACATTTACATTGAAGACATAAAGAATGGATTAGAAGAAAGAGAAGAAGGAATAAGTATAGGAAGATGAAAAATAAGATACATAAGGTTTGCTGAAGATATGGCAATTCTAGTTGATGGCACACACACACACACACACACACACACACACACACACACACACACACACACACATACATGCACGCTTCAAAGATTGTTAACAGCCCTGGAGAAAGGAATGTATGAGTATGGAATGAAAATAAATACAAGAAACATTTAATGGAAGTAAACAAGAGAGGCTTTAGTGAAGGAAGAATAGAAAAAGTATAAAATTACAGATATTTGGGTACTATGGTGACAGAGGTCTGGAAGAGCATAATGGAAATAAAAAGAAAGGTAGTGATAGCAAAGATAGCCTTCAACAAGAAGAGAAAATTACTATTAGTAAAAGTCTGGATTTAAAGTTAAGGAAGAGGTTGGCCAAATGCTATGTGCTGCCGGCCTCCGAGGCACGAGTGATAACATCTCGAACGTTCATCCAGAGGTCTGGGGTTCAAATCCCCAGCATGGCATTTTCACACACGCTAAAAATCATTCATCTCATCTTCTGAAGCAATACCTAACAGTAGTTCCAGAGGTTAAAAAAAAATTAATTAATAAATAAATAAATATTTAATCAGCCAAATGTTGAGTGTCCTTTAGTATAGAACTAAAGCATGGAAAATGAGGAAGAGGTTGGAGGAACTGGATTGATGCTTCTGAGAAGTAGATATGGAGATGAAAGAGAAGACTTAACACAGAGATGGAAACAGCGGTGACATAAGGGAACTCACTAGGCAGGACACCAGTTGATGATGATAAAGTAATTATAAAAAGATGGCAAAGGGTTGCATAATTCCTACTTTTGCCTTGACAGAGTTTTTATTTCAAATACACCAAAGGATTTTGAAATATTAATAACTCAATTCTGACATACTGAAAACACAACAGTCAAAAAGATCAAAATGTTCAGTAAAAAAATTTGAGTCCAATTTGAACCCCTTGATCAAATGATGTTTTACCTTAAAAATTATGCAATGTTAAAAAAATAATTGAGAAAAGATTTTAATTCTCAATCAAGAATTCTTCATTCAAAAATCAATGGGTCCCAGCAGACCCCCTTGACAAATGACACTTTTATCATGAAGATAATACTGCATTAGAGTACAATTGCAAAAACAATAAAGTTAGTAAAAAAATTTGGGTTCTATTTGACCTCCTTGCCCAACAAATATAATATAATAGCTCCTAGCTCATAAAATATTTTTATTAACAGCCACAACTTGAAAAACATATAAATGAAATTATAAAAAACTCAGAAAGTTCCCATGTTCTTTATATTAATTTAAATTAATTTGTTCTTTATATTAAGTTGCATTTTATATCTTGAATAATTTTTTTTTAAATTGACATTTTAAATACAGATCACATTCAGCACCCTGCTTTTTCAGGCTTAAAATTTATTTATTGGAGTAAATAAGTTGGCCCATTTTGTCATTCAAGAAGGCTAAAAAAAATTATATAGTTTATCAAAAAAAAAGGGAGGGATTTTGTGAGATCCTCTTGTCTGATGGAGTAGAAAATCAAGCCAAAAGTGGAATGTATATATATATATATATATATATATATATATATATAACCACTTCAGCTATATCAATCCACAGCAGGATAAAGGCCTGTTCAGCATATTGTCTTGTGCAATCTTTTGCCAATTCAGTCCAATGTACTTTATAATATCATCAATGTAACAAGCCTTTGGTATTTTTAATGGGCATTTAACATCTGCATTCAGTTCTTCTTGCCATATGGCCTACCCACCAACATTTTAATTCTTTAGCTTTCATATCATATACTTTAGCCTGTTCTTTGATCTATTTACAGGTCTTCCTATCCTGTCTGATAATTCCAAGCAAACATTGTTCCATATTTCTTTGAGCTACCCACAGCTTCTGTAATGATTGAATGGTTAATGTCCAAGTTTCGCTTCTATAGGTAAGGACTGGCAGGATGCATTGATTGAAAACTTCATTTTTAAGGCAAAACAGGAGTTTGTTCTTGAAAACTATGTAAGTCTCCTGAATGCCTGCCACCCAAGCTTAACAGATCAGTTAACTTCTTTGACTATATCACCCTCATTTGAATTTTGTTGGCCAAGATATTTATAATGATCCATATATAATGATGTCCAGAGACAAAAATCTCTCTTTTCTTGGCAAACTTGTTGAACATAACCTGGCTCTTTTTAAGGTTCATCCTTAGACCATAGGGTTTGTGAGCCACCTGCAGTTCCTGTATGTGTCTGCAGCTCTTCTCGTTCTTGAGAGAAAAGAACTATATCATCTGTGAATCTCAGTTGGTTTAGATATGTGCCATTTATTCATATGCTCTCTTCTTCGCATTCCAGCTTTCTAAATACCTCTTTGAAGCAGGCTGAAAAGAGTATGGGGTCATAAGTTGTCACCTTGTCATACACATTTTTGGACATTTATATCTCTACTTTATGTTCATTGACACATATGGTAGATTTTGCTTCTTTGTATATCAACTGTAGCAAGTTTATGTAGACTGTGTTTACACCCTGGTTATGTAATGTAGATATTATGGTTTGCATCATAATAATGATTTAATAAATAAATAAATAATGACTGAATCAAATGCCTTTTTATTGTGAATAAAAGCCATACATAGGGGCAAGATATACTCATCGTGTCTCTCTATGACTTTCTGAATAACTTAAATGTGATCCATTGTGCTAAAACCACTTCTGAAGCCTGCCTGCTCCTTTGGCTGTGATTCATTCGGACTTGTTAGTATTTTTTGTGCTATAATCTTGGTGGAAACCTTGGAGGTATACTGAGAGGAGGCTTATTATGCGATAATGCTTCAGGTCTTCCTGAGTTCCTTTCATGTATAGAAGAATCACTGCAGCAGTTTTACAAGTGTTGAGTACAACATTTTGCCACCAGCTTTCAGCATCTTGACAGTAATTTATCTGATCCTGAAGCTTTCCATTTTTCATTGACTTTGTAGCTGTGCTACTTCTATTAAACCATCTGGTCCTTCTTTTTCTGCAGGGAACTCTAATTTTGGTCCTTGTATAAATTAAAGTAGAATTTTTCAGTTATTTCTAATATTTCCTGACGCATTCTGCAAATGGGACCATTTTCTCACTTAAACCAAAAATGTACTTTCCGGTTTATTTTGCTTTTATTAAATTTTGCTTTTTTATTAATCAGTTTATGTTTTGTTCTGTTAATTCCCTTACCTTCTTCCAGCACCTTCTGCACTAGTTTCATGTTAAACCAACACATTTCTTCCTGGATCTGTTTCCTTATGGTCTTATAGAATTCAACATATTCCAATTAATTAATAAACTTAACTGAATTATTCATTGTCTGCCGTTTTTTTTCATTAGACTAGTTTCAGTTGGGTTTTTGAATCTCTACTATGTTTGTTAATGGTGCAAAGATTTGGTAGAGTCAAGTATACTGTTGACAGTTCCTTCATTATGTTTTGATATGTCTATATCTTCCAAATCTTGTGGCAGAGAGAACTGATTCAATAGATTAAGCTCAAAACGGCTCTTATTTTCTAACAGCTTTTTAGTGTTTATTTTATTTTCCTTTAGGTTTTCATTAATTGTTTACGTTCTTTTCTTAAATCTATTCTCACTTTTGCTCTGACCATTCTATGATCACTTCCAACATTGATTTGGTTGAAAACAGTGCAGTTACATATTATTGCTTTATTATTTTGCATGATATAATCAATTTCACTCACGCAGCCAGCTGGGCTTTTCCACATCCATTTTCAACTGCATCTTAGATATACACTTGCGTGTGTGTATATATACTCAAACATATATATATATATATATATATATATATATACATTCATATACATAGCCAAATATTTGTGCCAAATTATTTTACATATCAACTTATTTGGTCAATAAACTTTTGAGATATGAAGTAAAAACTGTTTAGAAATAATGCTGAATATCCCCTTACCCACATATCTGATTAACTTAAAACTTTGGAATTTTAAATAACTTAATAAATATTTTCATCATGCTAAAGCTAATTTTCCTTCACCACTATATAAAAAAAAATTAAAAATGGCAAAAACACCTTTTTTAATTTTGTCTAAAATTTAATACCATCAATCTCCCCCCATATAAAGAAATTTTTGAGCCGTTTTCAAAGAATTTATGTTCAGCCAGTCTGGGGATCTTAATCAAAATGCAAGTCAACAAATGTATATATCTACACACATCTTCTGAAAATGTCTATAACATTTTTTTGTTTTTGGATTAAGGATGTCTTGAAACATCAGCATTTCCAAATATCCTGATACCCAAAATTTTGGCTGATCATTATGTTTTCCCTTTATAACTGCTACTACAGCAGCAATCAAGCTGCAGCCAGCAAAGTAAAATTCGGTTAATATATAAACATTAACTTAATAAATACCATTTTTATAATAAATTTATTTTAGAAGCAGTTACTTTACTGCATTAATAATTTTCTAAATAGAAAAGATAAATATTTAACAAATAAAAATCAAGGAAAGTAAGCACCTACAAAATTCTAACTAAATAAAAATAAACAACTTTAATAAAACAAAAACAACACTTATTAAACAAAATAAAAAATTTGATTAAAATATAAACAAACTACTGTCTACAAAATAAAGACAATTTACTGATAAAACTATCACTAATGCTTTCTATTTATAAATTTCAGGAACATCGTGGTTATATTCTTGTATGGATCATTACTGATACAATATTCAGGATAATACACATTCCAATTGTACTATATTTTCTCATTAAAAATGAATTTCACTTATATTATATTCCACTCATTCTTTATCCAGGTTAGTGAATAATATATTTATTAATATAAATACACAAGTTCTGCTTAACTGTAAAAAAAAGTAAAGTGTGGAAAGAAATAATGAGATTAAGAATTCCAGAAAAATTTACTGCGTAGATATATTTAAGTGAAAAGAACCAATCATAAAGTAAAACTTAGCACTTAAAACCTTTAATCTTCAGATTGTCTTGTGAAATAATATGACAGAATTGATCATTTATTCTCTCTTTCATTCACTCGTGAACAAACAGAAACCAACATTTTTCTTTTATTTAACCATACACTCAAAATAGTTTTCCACATATTAATATACATATTAATTTTTAAAATTATAATAAAGAAATATAAAATTAATTTAAATTTAAATAAATATTTTCGAATTAATAAATTGTATTACTCCCTCTATGAATCATGAGACTATGCTGATGGTGAGGGGGCTTGAGTGCTCAGTAATACAGAGTAGCTGGGCCGAAAGTGCAACCATATCGGAGGGGTACCCTATTCAGAGCCAGACTAAGGGATGATTTCTGAAAGAGGGCAGCAGCTCTTTCAGTAGTTGTTAAGGGCATATAGGTCAGGACAACTTAAACGACCATATCAACATCACTCAATCCTTTGAGTACTGCGCAGCTGAAAGCAATGAAAAACTACAGCTGCTTTTTTTCCAAGAAAATGTAGCTCTCTGCATTTTCATATAACAAAGATGGAGGCGCCTTCCTTGGTAAAATATTCTGGAGGTAAACTACTAGTCCCCCATTCGGATTTCCGGGTGAGGACTACTAAGGAAGGGGTTACCAGAAAATTAAAAAATAACATTCTACGAGTCACAGCGTGGAATGTTAAAAGTCTAAAAAAAGGTTGGTAGGTTAGAAAATTTAAAGAGGAAAATGGATAGGATAAATGATGTAGATGTAGTAGGAATTAGCGAGGTTCAATGGGAAGAGGAAAATAACTTTTGGTCAGGTGATTTTATAATAATTAACTAAGATTCAAATAATGTGCAGGCAGGTGTAGGTTTCATAATGAACAAGAAGATAGGGAAGAGAGTAAGATATTTCAAAAATTCATAGCGATAGAATCATTGTAATAAGGATAAAATCAAAACCTAAACCGACAACGACTGTTAATGTCTATATGCTTACAAGTGCCCATGATGATGATGAAGTAGAGTGTGTATACAAAGAGATTGATGAAACAGTTAAACACATAAAAGGGGTGAAAATTTAATAATAGTTGGAGATTGGAATGGAAGCATTGGAAAAGGCACGGAAGGAAATGTAGTGGGTGAATATGGGCTGGACAAAAGGAATAAAAGCCTAATAAAAGAGGATCAACTTACAGAATTTTGCACAAAATATAATTTAGTAATTGCCAACACCCAGTTTAAAAATCATAATAGAAGAATATTCACATGGAAAAGCCAGGTGTTACTGCAAGTGTTCAGACAATATATTACAGCTGATGGATGAACTTAGAAAATATAAGAATGCTAGTGATAAAGAAAGTAAAAGGAACTATAGACAATTAAGAAATGCTATAAACAGGAAATGCAAACTAGCGAAAGAAGAATGGATTAAAGAAAAGTGTTCAGAAGTGGAAAGAGAATGAACATTGATAAAATAGACGGAGCATACAGGAAAGTTAAGGACAACTTTGGGGTACATAAATTAAAATCTAATAATGTGATAAACAAAGATGGTACACCGATTTATAATACGAAAGGCAAAGTCGATAGTTGGGTGGAATATATTGAAGAGTTATATGGAGGAAATGAATTAGAAAATGGTGTTGTAGAGGAAGAAGAAGAAGTCAAAGAGGATGAAAGGGGAGAAGCAATACTGAAATCTGAATTTAAGAGAGCATTAAAAGATTTGAATTACAGAAAGGCTCCTGGAATAGACGGAATACCTGTAGAATTACTGCACAGTGCAGGTGAGGAAGCGATTAATAGATTACACAAACTGGTGTGTAATATTTACAAAAAAGAGGAAGTTCCGTCAGACTTCAAAAATAGTGTTATAGTCATGATACCAAAGAAATCAGGAGGAAATAAATGTGAAGAATACAGAACAATTAGCTTAACTAGCCATGCATAAAAGAATTCTGTACAGAAGAATTGAGAGGAAAGAGGAAGAAGTGTTAGGAGAAGCCAGTTTAGTTTCAGGAAAAGTATAGAGACAAGGGAAGCAATTTTAGGGCTCAGATTAATAGTACAAAGAAGTTTAAAGTAAACCAAACCAACATACTTTGCATTTATAGATCTAGAAAAGGCATTCAATAACGTAGACTGGAATAAAATGTTCAGCATTTTTAAAAAATTAGGGTTCAAATACAGAGATAGAAGAATGATTGCTAACATTTACAGGAACCAAACAGCAACAGTAATAATTGTAGAATATAAGAAAGAAGCCTTAATAAGAAAGGGAGTCCGACAAGGATGTTCTCTATCCCCGTTACTTTTTAATCTTTACATGGAACTAGCAGTTAATGATGTTAAAGAACAATTTAGATTCGGAGTAACAGTACAAGGTGAAAAGATAAAGATGCTACGATTTGCTGATGATATGGTAATTCTAGCCGAGAGTAAAAAAGGATTTAGAAGAAACAATGAACGGCATAGATGAAGTCCTACGCAAGAACTATCCCATCAAGGGACGAATCCCCCCACAGGTCACTCACTACACGCATGGTATATTTCCTATAGTGTCTGATTTAGGTGCGATTGATTGGGTCACCTCCAATCGTTATATCACACAGTTTCTCTCCGAGCATGGTGCCTTTCGGGCGAGTTTGGCGAGGTTTCGTTTGGTGGATTCGAGTCAATGCCCAGATTGCGGGACTGATGATACAGTGGATCACGTCATCTACGTGTGTCCCCGATACGAGGTCGAACGTTCACGAGCTGTTAGGAAACTTGAGAGAATACATTCCTTTCTGGATCTCCGTATTAACTGGATGATCCACAATGAGTGGTCTATAGTGCCTGGTTTTCTCCGCGCCCGTGTGATATGTAGGTCTGCACAGGGAGTTTAATCGAGGTACTCGACCGTGGTAGGATCCGGGGTGGCTAGGGTTCCGTCTTCGGCATTGGAGGTAGACGCATTGGCATCGTTCCACGGTTATATTGGTATTGTGGCCGCGCCGCCGGGGTATGTTAACCCGTGCGACCGGGGGTGTGGCTTCCCTCCGCCGGTGGCGGTCCTGATCGTGACTTGGTAATGCCACGCGAGACATCGATGACGGGACCGGGTGGGGTACGGGGTTTGTCCCTGGTTACTGCACGGACCGGAATGAGGCTGCGTTCTCCTAGTTAGGTGACCTAAATTGGTCGACTGATTTGGTTGTAGGTCTGAATTTCTGTTGCGTAAGACATAATTTTGGTTGGTACATTGGAGTGCTACATTTTGATTAGTATGAGTATATTTAACTTTAAACTCGTTCGTTTTCTGAGGCATTCACAATCACGAACGTTGCTGTCAAATCTGAACTAGACGCGAGGTTCGCGCTTCCGCGGTTTCGGTCAGTTAGTCTGAGGGAATCACGTTAGGTTGGATGTAAAGATGTGTTTGAGCCCTACATTAAGGCGAAATTTGATATGTATTTTACTGATGCAAATGTCTGCCGAGACATTTACATCGGTGGCATCCCGATCGAGGCCTGGCTGGTGACTGTGATATGTATTCAGTTAGAGAGTCTAAAGACGACCTTCGGTGAAGCCCCCTATGGCTCGGAACGGAGGGAGTGGTGTGGCGACCAGTAACGTTACAAGGTGGGTGTCTTCCCTCTACGGGGTTGGGGTATACATTTATTATTTAGTTGTTTATTTACTTTGATTTTAGTTTTATTCTGTTCTCAGTATGAGTGATTCGTATGACTGGCATCCACGTTCTCCGTGGAAAAAGGGAAGGAGAAAAGGGCACAAAGAGGATATGAAAGAAAGATATGTTACGAGGAGGCACAAAGTAATAGGCAAATTAGAATGAAGGAAAATCAGTATCGAGAGAGAGAGACTAGGGAGAAGTCTCAGATAGCCAGAGAAGTTTAAGAGGAAAAGGAGAAAACGACTTAAGATAGGTCAGAAAATTCAATTGAGGCTGTAGCTGCTGAAGAAAGCAGTGATGAACCCGATGGTGGATCTGTCGATGCTGTCACTGCAGAAGGTGTCAGGTCATCATAAACGATAGCAAGAGAAACCTTCTGGGAAAGCAGAAGCAGCTGGGGCAGCTAAGGGAGTGGTTAATGTAGTGGCAGCTTATTCATATAGGTAGGTTATTTGTAGATTATGAATCTTGCAAGATTAAGGATTATGTTAGAGTGAGTCTATGCTTCTTGTGCTCCAGATTAGGGCATGTGGCCAAAGCATGTAAGGGCAAGGAGCTGTGTTCCTACTACAGCAAGGAGGGACATTATGCAAAAGACTGTCCAGTTAGGAAAGCAGGTGGTCCTCCTAATTGTGCTACTTGATCTCTCACAAGCTTGCGCGTCATGATTGTAGGTCAGATGAATGTCCTGCATATAGCCATGAGCGGCTGGTATTGTGTACCAAGATTGATACGTAGATCTAGGTGATTGTACAGGTGGTTTTAAGATCTTTTACATCTATGTTCTGTTCATAATTATGTTTCGTTAGGTTTCTACGTTTTTGTTTTTGTTAATGTGTGCTATCATACTGCTTCTGTTGTTTGTGTTGTCTCTGTTACTGTCCCAGCTTCTTGCTTCATGATTTTCCTAGTATTTTTACAGGTGTTGTTCTCTTCTATGAATACTTTTATAGTTTTGATCTTTTATAGTTTATTTATTTGTCTTCTTGTTAGGGATTCGGATGACTGGCATCCACATTCTCCCCCGTTTTCTACTGGATTTCTTAACTGGAAAGCAGATAAGGAGGAAAGGGCGCAAAGAAAGATATGTTACGAGGAGGCACAAAGTAATAGGCAAATTAGAATGATGGAAAGGGAAGAAAGGGAGTTACTTGTTTTTTTGTGTGTTTTGATATTTTTATAGGTGTTCTCTCGTCTGAATATTTTTATAGTTTAGTTATTTAATTGTAGTTTTATTACTTTGTTTGGCTACTTTTCTTCTTGTTAGGGTTTAGTTAGTTTTGTTATTGTGTTTGTATTTTGTTGTTTATTTTGATTTATTTCATGTCTTTAAATGCTTTGATTGCTTTTGTTTTCTCATTAGCGTCTTCTAATTGTAGGTTTTGTCTTTTGATTTATTACTTTGTTGTTTTGATTAGTGTTTTATTATTCTGGTTTCATGTGTATCTCGTTCTCACTGGTGTTATACGTTGAGCTCATTCTCCTCTCGGATAGGTCCTGCAGCTCAATCAGTGTGGTCTCATTTGAGACTGATAAATGATATCAGTTTGGTGTTAGTGTCCATGTTAGGCAACATACACCAATGTGAATGTCACTTGTGGTATTTGCATCAGTGGCACTTTGACAGTGGTCAGACTGAAATGTCTTGAGGCTACTAAAGATGACCTCCGGTAAAGCTTCTAATGGCTAGGTATGGATGGGGTGGCGTGGCGGCTGGACCCGTCACATGGTTGGTGTCTTCCCCATGTGGTCAAGTATACATCAACAATTGCCCATAAGACAGTCATGGAATCTGAGCAAGAACATGTCAATATTCTGGGCTAATTCCTTATTAATGGCATATAGTTCTGGTGATGCTGGGAAGGCCAAACATGTATGTTTTGTTGCCAACCACAAAGCCACAACCAACAGTTTCTAGAGCCATCTGTATAAACTGTAACATTAGAAATCACGCTATTTATAATATTATAAAATTTGTTTTGTTAGATAACTGGATTTGTGTTCTTTTTATTATACTGACAAAGATCAAAGCAGTAATTAACAAGAGAAGGTTGTGAAGGGGGGTAATAACATGGAGCAACAGTAAGGACTAGAGGTAATTATATATTTAGAGCTGAAAAAAGGCACTGAGCTCTGCTGCCTAACGGAGCAGTAGGTCTTGGCTGTTCCTGGTATCGATTAACAAGCTGGTTTGAGAATACCACATCAAAGGTTGGATGAATTGGTTGTGCTTTAATGCGAGCCACATAGGAGCATATCATTTGCTTCCATCTATTACAAAGAGATGGCTCACCACTGTCCACCACCAAACTTATCGCAGGGCTTGACAAAAAAACACCCGTGGCAAGACAAATGAATGAATGATAACTGTATTCACAGCATCTTTAGAGCGGCACCACTAGCAGGACAAGTACCAATCAATATATTGGTTTTGAACTATTACAAAAGTTCAGTTTCTCTTTAATAAACTGCACAGATATATAACTGTTTTACAAGCACTAAACAACAATACAAAACACTAAACCACATTACACGAGTCCAAGAGCTGAAATACAAGTATAATTAAATATGCATAAAAATAAAATTAGGATTACTGAATGGCCTATTATGAAATAAATAATTCTTATACAAAACTATTAACTTCTATTACTTCCGACTATTTCATTGCAATGTTTTCGTCAGATCAAAAGAACTATAAGACAGTCTGGTGATTCTTTATCGCTGCTCATTTAGTGTTAACCCAGGCGGCATGTGTAACAATATATTGGTACACATGCCCCCTGGTTAACAATATTACACATGCTCAAATATATTGGGGCACATGTAATATTGTTAAATTATTATAAAAAATGTGATGTTTGTAAGTTCATTCGAATATATATATTTCTGACTAAAATACAACATAGCCAGTCTATGCAGTGTTGGTATGTTATTGTACTTTACACCCTACAATTTTCAGAATGCTACACCATGAAATGTTTCATATTTTTAGGAATCTTCAACTTAGAAGAAATATAATTTACTATTTTACGCAAAACCTTTTCATATACATTTTTAATTTTTAAAAATTTTTAAGTATAAAAATATATATAAAATTCAGTTTCAATTTTTTTTTTGTTTAAGAATTTTATTGTTATTTTAATTTGGTCAAAATTTGTTTCTTCTTCTTCATTTCAAAGATTATTTGCTAATAATTCTTCTCCTTCATTGTTACCTTTTCAAAATGTTGGTTAATCTGATAATTTCATCATATAAATGTGTTCCCACATCCTCTATCATTCGTATCAAGTATTGTGTGTCCTTGGTATACCTTCTATGATCTATATGAAATTATTATATCTGTATAGTTTAACAATAAACTGGTCCTTTCTCTTCTTTATAGTTTTAAAAATATCTTGTCATCTACTCTTCTAAGAAATCCCATTGCCATCCAGTATATTATGAACTCTTTTCCATTCTCCTTCAAGCCACATTTTGAATGCTCTTAGTTTTCTTTTCCTTCAGATATATGTAGAATTAAAGAAATCTGTTTTTAGTTAATTTGGTTAAAATATTCGATACTAAAGTATCTTTTTGTTTTACAATTATCCTCATATTAAATAAATTTTGTTTGTAATACTCTTTGTTATTTTTGTAAAAATTAACATCCAGTAGATAGTTTGATAAATGAATCTTACTTTATTTTCCACCATTTTTTAAAAATAATTAGCTAAATCTGCTGAAATGTACAGAAAATATTATATAGTAACTTTCCTATCATTTATGTTCTATGTATGTTTTCATCTCAGATTTGTTATTTTGTCTAAACATGAATAATTTTACAAAACTGTAATACGTTTTGACTAATTTTTATATTATTACAAAACACCAAGTTTCCCCTGAAACTGCATTAGTCTTTAACACTAAAACATAATTTTCTTGTATTTATCTATACTATTTTACTGTAATAATTAAATAATGATTTGTTATTTTCAGTTATACACACTTATATACTGATGGTGGTTTATCAATATTATTGGATTCTTAAAGATGAAGAAAGTACTAATCTTGTATAAACATACTCGTTTACCACATACAGAAAGCATTCCATGTTACATGTAGTTGATTTTTAGTTAACTAGTAATAAATTTAATGTTCTGTTGTAACAAAATATTTCAGTTAAAAATGCCAAAATAAAATAATTCCTTTAAAATAAATAATTACCTTTTAAACCTCATACATATATATATATATATATATATCCATCCATATATGTTCCCTATCTCCGTTACTTTTTAATCTTTACAATTTAGATTCGGAGTAACAGTACAAGGTGAAAAGATAAAGATGCTACGATTTGCTGATGATATAGTAATTCTAGCCGAGAGTAAAAAGGATTTAGAAGAAACAATGAACGGCATAGATGAAGTCCTACGCAAGAACTATCGCATGAAAATAAACAAGAAGAAAACAAAAGTAATGAAATGCAGTAGAAATAACAAAGATGGACCACTGAATGTGAAAATAGGAGGAGAAAAGATTATGGAGGTAGAAGAAGATGGACGAAGCAGGAGCGAGATATAAAATGCCGATTAGCACAAGCGAAACGAGCCTTCAGCAAGAAATATAATTTGTTTACATCAAAAATTAATTTAAATGTCAGGAAAAGATTTTTGAAAGTATATGTTTGGAGTGTTGCTTTATATGGAAGTGAAACTTGGACAATCGGAGTATCTGAGAAGAAAAGATTAGAAGCTTTTGAAATATGGTGCTATAGGAGAATGTTAAAAATCAGATGGGTGGATAAAGTGACAAATGAAGAGGTATTGCGGCAAATAGATGAAGAAAGAAGCATTTGGAAAAATATAGTTAAAAGGAGAGACAGACTTATAGGCCACATACTAAGGCATCCTGGAATAGTCGCTTTAATATTGGAAGGACAGGTAGAAGGGAAAAATTGTGTAGGCAGGCCACGTTTGGAATATGTAAAACAAATTGTTAGGGATGTAGGATGTAGAGGGTATACTGAAATGAAACGACTAGCACTAGTTAGGGAATCTTGGAGAGCTGCATCAAACCAGTCAAATGACTGAAGACAAAAAAAAAAATATATATATATATATATATATGTTCATTCATATATGAATGAACTTTGTCCTTATTTCAAGCTCTACAATCAGTTCCCAAAATATTTACCTTTCCTGATGAATCATTCTGTATAAACATAGATAACATAATTTGATTATAATTCACCCTCTATGGATTGAAATTTTCATATCATTCAGAGAGGTCTTCTTTTGCTTCATCTCTCTCACAACTCACAAGTTCTCGAATTCTCTAAATCTAAACTTACAAAAAAATTATGAAACCTTGTAGCTTTAGCCTCCATTCTGTTACTGCATCAACTGAACACAAAACCAGAACATATTTATAAAACAGCTATCAAAAAGATTACTTTATACTACAAATGTACACATGGTGTTTCACTTAACATTACTGTAGTAACTGGATTTTGGATTTTTACTTTTCTTTATTAGCATTTGGTTTCATAAGAATTGCTATTGAATATTCTACTATACTGTAATGTATAACAGCAATAGAAAGAAAGAAAGAAATTAAAATATTTCCCAGTAAGAACACAATACTTTAATTTATTTATATATTTATATTTATTTTACAGTAAATAACATTATTTCAAACCTATTAATAATAATAAAACATAATTAATAATGATTTAATAATAATAATCCTTAATGTTATGGCATTATTTTAATTAATTACATAAGTAATTAAAATGTAAATTTAATTACTTACACATAAAAGGCAGGTGTATTTCTAAAACAAATAAAATATTATAATAAAAATAAATACACTTATATAATGTATAGAATGAAATGAGAAATATAAAATGATAAGTAATAATAATATTGTATGTATATACAGGTGATGAATATGAAAGCAGGTAATATTTGTTACATACTACAGTAAGTATTTAAAATGAAAAAAAAATCATATAAAATAAAATATGTTCTTTAAAATGTCAATATAAAATTAATCTGAAAATTGTTATCAAAATATACATCAAAAAATATGTATAGAGTTTAAAAGGAGATGTTTTTTTTTTTTAGTTTAACATTAAATACTGATTATGATTAATAAATCCAACGTAAAATCTTTGATTATAAAATTAAAAATAATAATATAGTTTTATTTATGCAAGAAATAAAAAAATGCATTTAAATATAAAAGAAAATTAACCTAAAGTAGTAGTAATAATGCATTTCTTAATATGAAATAAAAATATTAATAATTAAATTATATATTATAAAATATTACATTAGTAAATAAAACAATTAAAAAAAGAGTAATACTGACATGATACAGAAAATATCAGAATTATAAAAGTTTCAAATACAATACTCCCTGTTGTTTTATTATACTTCACAATAGCTGCTTTGCATTGATGTTACACATGATCAACA
Organism: Lycorma delicatula; assembly: GCF_047948215.1. NCBI lineage: Eukaryota > Metazoa > Arthropoda > Insecta > Hemiptera > Fulgoridae > Lycorma > Lycorma delicatula. The sequence continues at coordinate 80,056,508 of NC_134463.1, forward strand.
TTGAGAATGTATGTCACCGCTTCAGCACGAATAGCAATAGTTGTCTTATAGGATAAGAAAAATTCTACTAGCATTTTTATGCTATATGCATAAAAGCATATATGAAATAACTGTTTTTGAGTATTTGACCTAATACTGGTCTGTTCCAATTTCATACTATCCTGCAATAATTACTTCTTCGATTGCCTTTATTTAACACAAACACCATATAATTTGTACATAGAGGTACAAATTATATGGTGTTAATTATATAATTTGTACAAGAAGTAGAATAATTACTAAAAATTTATGAAAATTTATCAACAATAATAAATGAAAATATATATCAATGTCACTTTTAACAGTATTCTGCAAACTATACTGTAAACTCCTTGTACTGCAAAGTATAAACTCCACAGGTTTGATTGATACTAACTATTACTATTATTGAATTACTACATAAATGATTTGATACGTATCTGGTGAAGCTTGGTAGCCTAAAAGACCAAGATGATAAATACCTAAACTCACTTACTGCTTACAACAACAGTAAGTTCTATAACTTACCTTTTGCTTCATTATGTTTTCTAATAACATATACAATAACTTTTACATAGTTATTCAAGGTAATTTTGTATTACTTAAGATTTTTTTAGTGTTAAAATAAACCTAGCATACAGTGAGGAGTCAGTTAACAACACATCTGTTAGATAACGACCAAAATTTCTGAATAGACTAATGATTTTTCTACAAATTATGTTGTATTTTTTAAAATGATATATGAATTTTAACTGAAAACAGTTTCAATACAATATTTAAATATTATATTGCCGGCCTCCGTGGCACGAGTGGTGGTGTCTCGGCCTTTCATCTGGAGGTCCTGGGACTGAATCCTGGTCACGCATGGCATTTTTATTTGCTACACATTTCCATATCCTATGTACAAGCTTCAAGCTTATGTGGCAATATCAAGCAAAAAAAAAAAAAAAAATTGGTAAAGTACAATTTTTTAAATTTAAATGAGTTTAAAATATTATTTAAAATATAAAGTAATATAAATTAAAAAGAATAAAAAAAATAATTTAAATTATAAAAAAAAGTCTTTTATGATTACTGTAGCAGATTATCAGTTTATATAAAATACATTTTTATACATCTGTGTTAAAAAAAAAAGTTAAGTCTACATTTAATTAACAATTTTTTTTTTTTTTTTATTTAAAAGTTTCATTACCTTAAAATTTAATTTGATGCAGATGTAAAGTTCATCAGTTTCATCAATTCCTCTCATAAAATACATCAAAATGAAATAGTTTAACAAACAAATGATACATAATATTTAAAATTGGTTTAAATCTATTTTAATGTAAAATTAAAAATTGGATTTGTTCGTTTCAGTTTATGGTAAATGGTCTGTTATTAGTTGTTACTGCGTGAAATTACACAGCCCCAAAATAAGAGTTTAGCCCAATTTATAGTTTTCCAGTTAATCTGTAATCCTTGAGCAATGTCAATCCTTAAACCCCAATCATTAAAGTATACTGGTAGGTAACACAGGTAAGCAAAATAAATTAATTTTAATTTTACTTTGAGTTGGATTTTAACAATGCTGATCTTCTATCTGAAAATGCCAACCATTTTTAACTTTCATTTAAGAAAACAATGCAAATGTTTTCACATTATAATATGACTAAAACAATTCTAATCATATTATTAAAGCAGCCAAATATCATAATTTCCATTTCCACACCTTCTAAAAATATTTAATTTATACTGGTTTTAAATAATATCTAACCTAAATGATAAAGATGTGTAACATAAACACAAAACAGCATCATAAAAAGTGTAAATAAAATAACAAATGGTTCAAACATCAATAAATTTCATAAAAATGTTAAAAAGTAGCTCCAAGTCACAAAAAGGCATCCAAAAATTAAAAAACAGGAATGTAATATAAAATATAAAAAAGAAATGTAATGAATCAATATGAATTGTTAATTCATCAAATGTAAAATGATACAATAATAAAAATAATACTACAGAAATTATACAGTAATAAATAATAAACAAGCAAACAAATTTAAACAGAATGACACTTTAATTCAATAAATTGATCGACTTTATTTTATTATTAATTTAATTAATTTACCAAATTGTTTTCGTTTCTACATAATTATATCACATATTTCACTGGACCATAATAAAACTGCTAGATCAATAATAGTAATAAAAAATTATTTAACGTTAAAAAACTTAATGAAAATAAATTGAAATAATAATAATTATTATTACATCATTAGGTAACTGTCAAGTATGTATATTAACACCATTTAATAAATACATATTACAAGACTGTTTAAAAACTGTACATCAAAACAATTCTCTATTATCGTTAAAAAATCTTTTTTTAAATAAAAATAATATATAAATAACAAAATCCACATAATGTTTTAAATCCATCTTTTCTTTTTGAAGACATCAAAAAGGCACTAAATAAGTACTAATTAAAAGCAGAATAAAACAACAATTGCACTTGATTTGAAAATGAAATGTAAACAACAAAAATTATTTTTCATAGGTAATTTTAGACTACAGACTTAAGCTAAATAAAGAACATTAAGAATCAGCATTTAAAAAATATCTTTTCTCATGTTTTATCTATATTTTTGTTTTTAATAAAACTAAAAATATGTTATATAACAGTCATTAGCTTAAAGACTAGCAATGCCAACCGCTGTTAAAATGTACAGAAATGATTTATTAGAAGAGCAAAGTTGTAAATAATTCTTTTTAAACAGTTTCTTTATATTTATAAACAACAAAATGGGTGTCATATCTCTATGAAAGTCATTTTTTTTTTTAACTGTTTGGATTTAATTACAATTACAAAATAAGAATTTAGGTTGATGAAGCCAATTTGAAGCATATTTCACTACCAAGGACAACATTCATTTCTTCCATTCTTTCCATAAAAATTTAGCTTAGCTTTTATTATTTTCATATTATATTGTTTTTAGATTTTAAGATTTTTTTTGCATAATATTTCAAGATAAGATCCTATCCTATGTTTAAAAACCAATCCTGAAGGTAATTTTTAAAATCTTATAATTTTCAGATATAGAATGGATGAAATTGCAAATAAAAAACAAAATGCACAGAAAACAATACTGTACATTTTCCCCATAAATATGAAAGAATACACTTTACTTTAACAACAGTGCACCCTTAGACAATGCTATTCAATGATCTTAACTTAAAGAATAATACAAGTATCCTTCCACCCTGATTAGAATTTAATTTGTTTAATCCCAAAAATGAAACTGAAGTGAATAAATGTAGTTTTGAAATCGATAAGAGTCTCATTTCTGATATTTATTACTGCTATTGAGCAGTATTAGCTATACGTATATGAAGCTATACGTATACGTATATGAAGTATAGCTACATACGTAGCTATACGTATGTGAAGATATACTGATGAAGAAGGTCTTTCAAATATGGCCATCAATCATGGTAGATGTGACAAAATGGATGTATGAAATATAAAGTTCATTACTAAAAATGGATCACTAGCATTGGCTATTATGTTTAAATTGATTTATTTCTGTTTTTTTAAAGTATTGTTAAATTTTAATTAGTAGAACAAATTATGTGAATTTTTCATGCCTTCAAAAATTAATTCAACTTATTTATATTAAGCCATTATTATAATTAAGTGTATTGACATAGGATTTTTCAAAAGTTAAATATTTTTTTAATGAAGCAAGTTTTATTTTAAAACAAAAAATACCTTTTAAAAACAGCAATAATTAAAACTATTATTATTAATTAACAGTAATAAAAAGTACTCCTTACTATGACAAAATTATTATTGAAAAACATTTGTAGACTAACTTTATGTATTTTAAAAAATAATTATTAACACAATTAATTTTAACAATAAAGTTAACTTTTAATAGTGTATTATTTTATTATTTTAATTATTTATAATATAAAACATCAATAAATGTGCTTAAAACACCTACAAATTACAATCCAACTATTTTTTTCTTTATTTAGATTTTATAAAAATCAAATTATTACAAAAATAATAATAAAAAATATATTTAAACAGAAAGATAACTTACATTTTTCCCCAAATGTGTACAAAACTAATAAGGTTTAAGAAACATAATAAATGGCTGTTTTTCCCCACAATTTTATTTGTATTATCATCAAGGATGTACAGTACGTGGTGGACTTGTGCAGCAGACCATAAGCTCATCACTATTTGCTATCCACCCCCCCACCCCCCCTCTAGTCGGATAAAATCAGGAGAGAGCATGAAAGTTTAAGACGGCTATCATTTAATCCCTCATTGCAAAGGACAGTTAAAATTTGAACAATTTTATGCATATAAGGTTACCATCATTAATTTTTTCCTTCCAATACTGTGATATAATATAATTAAAAACATTAATTTTATTATTCTTTGAAGCCTATTGACAATTTTTTATTATGTAGTAGAATTAATATTTTTATTGTTAAATTCGAAGAACTTAGAGGCAATGGGCAACTGTCCATAAATAATAAATAGAAGGCACAAGGGAAGTCAAATATCAATTGTATAATGTAGAGTTTGGAGTGAAATCATTCAAGGATGGTAGAATAGTATGGGGTGATGGCAGTCAAAAACTTGGCGTGTACTTCACAGCTTTGTAAGGAAATGAATGGTATACACACTCTTCCACATCAATGAAATATGAAAAATTTCAAAAATTTATTTTTTATTAATAAAATTTTAGATAAGAGAAAAAGAGTGGATTACCAATTGTAAAACTGCAGAGTTTCACACTAAATAATCACATTCAAATGTTTTTTTTTCTTCAAAATTTGCTACCATTCATATTACATATATTTAATTATCCTTTTCAAACAATTGCTGCTCTGGGTGATTTACCCCCATTTCTAATGATAAAAATACACCTTCGCTATACTTTACATTTTTTCTCTTTCTTAAAGTAATTTTTAAAATTTACATTAACAAACCGTTTTCAAATTTATAAAAATTTTATATTATTTATCAGCATTAGCAGTTACACTCAATAAAAATTTAATCAGCCCTGCCCAATTGCAATTTTTTTGAAAATAATGTATTCAAAAATTACTAATTAAGGCAATAACAACCTAACATCCAATTAATTACATAACTTTGTAAGAGAAATGATTTTTTAGCATATGAAATTGCTAAGTCTCTGACCAGGATATTAAATTATTCGCAGACAGAGAATATTAATTCAGTTAAAATCATAAAGATGATGAAAATTTGTTGATCAATGATCTGTACTATTGTCATAAGAAAACACTGATTGAAATGTCATTTTTCTCAAATTCTGAATGTAGTAATTCTCCTAATCAATAAGATAAAATCATTATTCTATTATTCCAATCATCAGATGTAGTTTTTTAATTAATTGTTTAAAAACCCCACATTAGACAATTAAACTTTTTGACAGTCGCTTAATACCAAAGAAAGTAAGCCCAAAATAATAGGATTGATAACAAATTTCAAAATATGTTTCTCTTAGATTACACAACTTCTAATTTTATAATTAAAAAATAAAAATTTTGGTAAACAACTTTTTAAAAAACAAATTGTTAAAAGTTATTTTTTTAATTTTTTAGACAGTAAAAAACTCCCATTTCAATTCTTCCTCAAATGATTACATTAAATTAAATTAGGTCCACTGACCTGTTCTAATCTTCAATCTTTCTACACTCCTCCAACCTGATGATTGAATATTCTGTTATTTACATCATACTGATGTTGGTAATATATAAATACCATGATCGCACTCCTCACCTCATATCAGGCTACTTAATCAAAAGTAGCAATCTTCAAAGTCCATACTCCATACATATTAGCTTATTCAATATTATGTATTCTTTACTTTAGTAGCATTTCAGGTAGCTCTAAGAACTTCCACTTTGTGATTTCTATTCTTCTAAGATCTTTTTTCATTCATGCCCAACACTCTCAAGACCCTACACTTAACACTCTACAAGATGATTTGAAGGTCCTGCTTTGTATTTAAGAATTTTTTTAAAACTTTTTTCTTAGATAAATCATATTAATATGATTTTTTTTATCATCATATTAATTAAATTAAGTAATAATCATGTCTATATCTGTCATCCCACTTATGGTACCATGTAGGTCTGGTAGCCAAAAGGACAGATTCATCTTTGATGGGTTGGCAACTGTAAAATATATATATATATATATGTATATATATATATATATATATACTTGCCTAGAGGGTATGAGACCTATTAGACATTACACAGAAAACTAAGTGACTGATGTGCCTATGAGGTAAAGCTAGAATTCAAGTTCCTCCTACAATCAATTAATAAAATTAATGATCATGAATGAATAAATAGTTTTTGATAAATCAGTATAGGTAATGTAATCTAAAAATTCTAAAAGAAAAATTATTTTTTTTTAAGAAATTCTTCTATGCAACATAATTAACAATTAAAATGCAAAACTATTAAGCTTTATAACTGTAAACAATAGTTATTAAATCTGATTACATGACTTCAGAGAAACTCATATACATAATTAAGTCTTTGGACCCAACATTTCAAGTGAATGAAATTGAACGCAAATGAACAAGGGCTTATGGAAAATAAGTCATGATGAACCACTACTGATGTTCTGTAAGGTTTGTATTAACTAGTAAGATATTTGGTGATGCACTTCATCTTACAGCCAATACTGCACTTAATTAACAAATACTATTAATTGCTGGATCTGATACCCAATTTAATTTTTTCAAATTCTAAACAGCCATTATAAAACAAATTAAAAAATTTAATAGTTAATTTAACGTGTGATTAGCGCACAACATACTAATAATAAGCTTGTATAATCACGCTGTTTTAATTTTACTGCAAGTGCTTTTTATTTAGAGCAGGAGCATTTCATTATAATTAATAAATAATTTTGTGTAAAAATATCTTTTAAATATAACAATAGTGACTGCAATTTCATTATATCACACTATGTATATATAATATTAATTTAGGAACGGCCGATTGAAAAAAATTCACATTCACATATAAATACAAACATACGACAAAATCTGAAAACTTCATATTTTTTATACTTCAGTAAAATGTGTACTATTCCAAGAAAATAAAAATACAAGTATGATGGAAACTCAATAATTAAATAAATTTCAGATTGGTGACATGTTGTAAAGCATCATCGTTTCATTGACAGCCAAAAGTAATAATTTTGCATTTAGATTTATTTCAATTATTATTCAAAAAGCAGAATTTTGAATAATGAACCATTATAAAGCTTATAATGTAATCTAATCTTTTGCAATAACATTCCAACAGAATGCTATAATTCAGCAAAGTCATATTCAAGAGGGTAATTGCAAAATCATCATCGCAAAATCAGCTAATTTTGGAAGTTGAGAGTTCTAAGGTTCAATTGAGTCCTTGTAAAGGCAAATTGCTTTTATATGGATTTGAATGCTAGACTGTGGCTGCAAGTGTTCTTTGGTGGTCAGGTTTCAATTAATCACATATCTCAGGAGTGGTCAGCCTGAGTCTATTCAAGACTACACATTTATACACCAGACAGGGTACAGATGCCTTGGCATCTCTGCAGCAGAATACTCTTCACATTATGTTGCTGAGCATAGATAAATAAATTATAAAAATTTAACAAACTCAAAATATTTGTACCATTCCCAGGCAATTAGAAAAGGAAAAAGTAATTAAAAACTATAAATCAACAACAAAAAATCTAGTAGTAAAGAAAGACAAGAAAGTATAAATTTACATGCTCAGTGGATGCAAATGTGTAACCATACTGGCTAATCACCAAGATGTTTAAAGCTGTCACAGACATATATGGCAGGAAACAATTTATTGTCATAAAGGGTATTCCATCTATAATATTTTTCTTTTCTTTGGTATACAAGCATGTTTGTGTAAGAATTTTTTTATATTTAAGCATTCTGAATATTCTAAGTTACTGAGTAGTAAGAGTGAATAATCTAGTAACCAATATTACTAGTTGTTATATATAACCCATGCCATACCAGAGTGCAAAAAATCACAATGAACCTGTTAAATTGGTTATGAAATTGATTCCTTACATTTATTACCCTTCATTATCTTCTACCACCCATTATTATAAAAAAAAATATACTACTATTATAAACACTATACTTTATATATATATATATATATATATATATATATATATATATATATATATATATATATATAAAACACCACATTTTCAATAACAGTAACAGAGTAGTCACCAGCCAGTCTCTATGGCACAAATGGTAGCATTTTGGCCTTTCATCCCAGGTTCAAATCCCGATCAGGCATAGCATTTTCACATGCTACAAAACTGCCATTTCATGACATCTGCTGATGAAATACCTAACGGTGGTTCTGGAGGCTATTACATACAAATATAAAAAAGTAGTCACCAAAGATGGATCCATCATGAAAAGCTACAAATTCTTTTGACCAGTTCAACTATTTTATATGTAACCATTAGACAAGTATACTTTATATACCAATACACAAACAGCAAAATATCTAATGCGAGGAAGAAAATTCACAGCAGAATCTTAAAATAATTTATTGGCAACTGCCCTAAACAGTTAACAGCATGATAATCATAAGTAAACTTAGTAAAGAGAAACAGAATATTCCCTAAAATAAAAAACCCTTTGGTTGAAAATCAATAACTGCTATCATTTTTTTGAATATCAATTTACACTAGACGTTTCATTATTTTTTAATATAATTACAGAAGAATATGTTTACTCTTTAACCATCAATACAATTTACTAGTAATAAAAACAAAAGAACAAATTTACTAGTAATAAAAATTAGCATAATTCTGAAACATTCAATTAAAATAAATTTCCCTACAATAAATGTTAACAATTAAATATTTAAATCAATCAATCGGCCTCCATTATATATATATATATATATATATATACACGCTAGAAGAAAATCCAGTAACAACATAATAATTAAAAATTTTATAATTAAGTTTTTTTTTTCAAGTAATAATAATGTCACACTTTTTTTCTAATATCTTTATAATTTACAATTACAATATTTATTATAATTTAAACAGTGAAATAATCATAAAACAGTTCACCGCACCAATATTCATATATAGATAATAATGTTGATATTATATATATATGTAAAAGTGATACGTAATATTATTTTTTTATTGGATTCAGTTCATTTATTTAGTCGCACCACACTACAACACTATAAAAACATATACTAGATAAACACAGCATTTTATTTTCAACCAAAATAATAAGTTAAGTGAATCCACAGCTTTTTGTTATAAAATACATTACAGCTTATTAATGTCTTTGTTGTAACATAAATCAAGTTTTATTAAAATTTAAAAAATATATAATTCTGAAAAAGATATTAATTTTCTAAAATACATAATATAATAAATTACATTTATTACCAAATTATTTTATCTATGTGTTTATATTTATACTGTAAATTAAACTGGTGTTTACCATTCAATACAGCAATTTAAATAGTTATCAGTAGATTCAACTGTTTTCACAATAATTTTAGGCTTATCATGACTCAAAATTTGTTATTACAATACATTATCATTATGACTGAACATTAATAAATCTAGCAAACAAAATGCTCAGGAATATCATTATTAAATACTTTGTAAGTATTACATACTCGTACTAAACTGAGTCAAAAGTATGGGGAACCCCTCAACAACTTTACAACAATTCCAGATAGATTACTGTGACTTTCAGGAAGTATCAGTCAACTACTTTACCTTTTGATAATAAACAGGTATTTCAATCCCATCTTGGAGGGTGTCCCAGAGGTTGTAATTCAAATATTTTAAATAGTAACACCCTTATAAGATACATCATTTTAAGGGTCTCTTTAAGATAAGAAAAATAGTATAAATAAAAAGGTGGTATGATGTTTGTACCCATAATGGTGGCAGGATAAAGTTTGAATTTTGAAAATCTCTAAATTTAATAAGTTCAAATAATAAAATTAAATAAAAAGGAAAGAAATGAAACTTAATTATTAAAATTAAATTTAATTTAATTAAGATTTATTTTAAACGTTAAATTTAATTTAAAAATCTTATTTTTAAAATAAAAAATTGTTTTTGTTCCAATTTAATGAGTAAATATATAAAAATATTGTCACCTATTCATGCTGTTCATTGATGTCTCTTACCTTTGTTGCAATATTAAGCTTACTTCATTGTGTAATATTCTACTTAGAATTTTTCATTACTACAATATGTTTCTTATGAGAACTTATTATGATCATTTGGCGAATTGATTTTACTAGCTTTATCACATTTGTAAGCCACTTTGTTACATCTTTTTTACCTATTTTATAATGTTCTACTGAATTAATTTTTTTGTGCTACCTGATATCATTGCTATCAACATGTCACTTAGTTAACAGAAGAGGGTTACACTTTTACTGATGAAGGGCTTTGGTGACAAGAATTACATTGTATATTGAAGTTTGTGAATTGTTCAATGTAATATTTAATAAACGTAACCCTATTTCAAAAATTACAGCGTCAAAAACCATCAAATGATTTGTAGAAACAGGGAGCATTAATAATAGGGAAAAATCAGTAAGTCTTAAATTTGCAACAAATAACAAATCGTTGGAAATTATCCAAGAATTTATTATAACATTAAAAAATGAAAATTTCAAACCTTTCAAAATTTATCTGGTGCAAGAACTTAATGAAGATGACTGTATTCAAAGACTTGAGTTCCTTGAAATTATGATGAACATTTGTGCAAATTCTAATTTATTTAAACAACATAGTTTTCAGTGATGAGGCCACTTAAAAGACAATATAAATCATCATAATTGTCTAAACTGGCTGATATTAATCCACACTAGTATCGTGAGGCACATACACATCCAGTCAAAGTAAATGTATGGATAGGTATTGGCTAGTGAATAGTCGATAGGGCCTATATTTATTGATGGAAATTTAAACACAGTGAAGTACGGGCTTTGCTTCTCTCTAACATATCATTCCACACATTCAAACTGAAACTGTTTTTAGCCCCAACTTACAGAACAATTGGTTTCAACAAGATGGCCTTATTTCAATCTTCAGGTATGTGAAATTTTAAATGTATTGTTTCCTGAAAGAAGGATTGGATGAAAGGGTCAAATATAATGACCAGTGTGATCACCCGACTTGTCAATCCGATACTTTATAAGCAAGAAACTATTGTCTATCACTAGAGAATCGGCACAAAATATCACTAAAGAATCATTGAATAATTTAGTATCATCCTTTTACAACCAACTGGCACCACATTATCAAACAACAAGAGGACATTTTGAACATTTATTAAAATGAAATAAGCAAACATTGCATGCTTAATAATTTTTTTTAGATAATTAAGTTATGAGATAATTATCCATTTAATCAAATTTCTATAAATTTATTTATTTGAGATTAAATTATCAATACAAATTTTTTCAAAATCCAAACTTTATCCTGTCATTATTTTTCTTTTCAAAGAGACATTTAAAATGATGCATCACATAATGTTATTGTTAAAAATATTTGACCCCTGCGTCTCTTCCCAAAAAGGGGTTGAAATTCTATTTCTCGTCAAAAGATACAATGATTGACATGAAAGTCCTGAAAGTTACAGTATTCTATCTGTACAATTAAAAATTCTGATGAGAAATTAATGTTTTAGCATGTAAGAAATGCCCCTGCCTAACCAGGATTTAAACCCAGAACTTCTTACTCAAGGTATATTTGCATCAAATTACTCTTCTAACAACAAAAAACCCATTATATATATATAATGTTACTTTTCTAAAATATCATATTTACTACACATGACTTGCAAACTGACAAGATAAAACTAATTTTGCCAAAAGCTGGTGTACAATATAAAATTCATGTATATGAATACAGAAATTACCTTAAAATCCATTCTTATTAAGTATCTCTTTATGAAAAATTAAAATAATAAAACTATAGGAAAAATCAAATTTAAGTTTAATAAAAAAAAATAATAACCTCAATATATTTAAAACAAGTATTTTTATATTAATTTTAATGTGCATTAATTTATAATTCTAAATAAATACAATTTTCTTTCTATAGCATTTAATTGGATTTATACCTCCAATTCAATTACATTGCCAAACAAATTCAATTAATTACTGTAGATGAACTGTTGCTTGTAGCAAGATGATTCATTGTTCAGACTGCAATAAAAAAGTTGAGCAATATATTTTAACCGAACAAAGTATTTCAACAATGAATAAAGTATACTATTTTATGCAATAACAAGTACAATCATGTATTCAGTTTCTTTGAATTAAAGGAATAAAATTGATTGAAATTTATCAACTACCTTGAACCTGTTCAGACCTAAATTTTAATGCGTTGTCAATATTTCATTCAAGATTTATAAGGCAATTATAATTTTGATTTTTCATATCACACAATCTGGAAAAGAATTTACTACTCTTTTGATTAACTACAAGTTCCAGCAGCAGAATTTCCCAGCAATTGATATTGACAAAGAAGAAAAAATTGTATGGCTATGTCCTATCACTCTTTAAATGAACGACTTTTTTTAGAAAAAATTACCAGTGGGAATAAAAGTGAGTATTATGATTTTTGACCACATAAAAATTCTCAAACCACCATTTATTAAACACCTACTGTGTCACAAGAAAAATTCAGGAGATATTTACTAGCAGAATTCTGATTCATGCACTTCCTCCCACCTATGTACATCAAGAAGGTGATTATTTGGAAAATATATAAGGATAGATTATTTATCCCTTATACATTATTATTAACCTTTCAATACTCGTAATATTTTGTTGTAAGAGTTATGATATTGTGTTAGGTACAGTCAATCCAAAATATTGTACAATATTTCATTATTCAAATAATTATATAAAAAATAAACTAAACAGACTTTTTTGTGCCTTACAACAGACTACGGTAAATTAGTTTCTTCTCCATTCTGAAGCAAACCAATCCTGAAACAATGCTAATTCTTAACAATATACATTAACTGAATAATATATTATATTAGCTGAAAATAAATATAACTATATTTACTTAAATATTTATAAATATTCTTTTGGTTGGATCTGAACTATGATCTTTCAAAATCATATCTAGTAACTATATCTTAACAGCTTTTTAATTTTGACTTTTCTTTCTTTTAATTTTGACATATTCCTTTCTACTTGACAATTCCAGAGTTGCAAACAATTTTTTCAAAAAACCAACGTTTTGTTAGCAACCTCATTACTTACCAAAAATCCATCAAAAGTTATATTTATTTTTAACTTTTAATCACACAATTTATTGAAATAATCACAAACTTTAAAAAAGATGACAATCGTACATTAAGTTCATCTTTTTTTAAATTGCAGCCCTTTAAATACAAACATGAAATGATTTTTATTTAATTTTCAAATCTTAAAAATTTTTGTTATGAAGTGTTCAATAATTTTTTTTTTAAATTTTAAACTAAAAAGTAAAAAATAGAAAGGCAAAAATTATCCAAAATCCCGAACTCTACAAAAATAAGAAAGTCTTAATTTTAAAATTAAGACTATATGGCTATGTAACACTTTTTTTAAATGATAAGTTAAATAATAAAACTATTTTTAAAATATAGATGCAGTGCAAATAAAAATTATATTAAAAAAACAAACCAAAAGAATCTGACCTCAATACCTTTTTTTCATAAAGGATGCAGAACAAGGTAAAGAAAATAATTATTGTATATAAATAACATTCTTAAACTCTGTATTATCATACAAACAATATGATCTTCATGAAAAATATGAGTAATCATCAACAACTCAAAATTATAACTGTTGGTTCAAAGATAACTGAAAATAGAACGAACAAGTACCAGCAACCATAATCAGGCTTTGATTAAAATGGAATATAAAAATATTAATGCAATAAAAAATATTTTTTTATTGCATTTAATTTTACTTTTAATGTCATTTATTAACACTAGAGAAGGGTCACCCCTTAACTCTCTGCTAATATACCCCCTCTACATTTCCTTCCAAATTTTCTTAAAAAAAATATAAATCACTATTAACCAGACATATAAGGCATAAAGAATTGCAGGTTAAATAAGGATAAGCTATCAATTTGAACCAATAAAAAACAGTTGTTTGTCATCACAAAAAATATTCTACATGATAAATCTTTGTTTTTAACAGTGGCTCATCTACTATACAAGGTTTAATTAAAAAATTTATAATTTTTAAATTTCCAAGGCTGTATTAAGTCCAATTGTCACAATTTTTTTTGCATTTGTACAGTTGTACCTAACATATGTTACACTTCCATATTAGATGCTTAGTTTATTGTTGAAAAGTTTACACGTGTAGTATGGTCAGAGATTTTTAACTAGTGGAAAAACTGAACAAAGAATTTACATTAAATTTTGTTTTAGAATTCTATAAGTGCAGTATTGCACTGAAAATGTTGAATGTTGCTTTTGACAATTTTCCTATGAATAAAAAAAAGCATTTACAAATGGTACAAACATTTCCAAGACGGCCTTTAAGACACTGAAGTTTATGAGCATTCTGGATGTCCCAGCACATCAAACAATGACAACTTTGAAAAAAGTGAAGAAAAAAATTATGGACAACAGCCAAATCTCTATATCAGTCAATAAGGATTACCACCTGGAAGTTCTACAGTCTGCATGAAGCAATCTGAAAAACTCTCAAATTTGTGGCAAAACAATTCATGGCAATTGTAGCACGATTATGCACACCACAATAATTTTGTATATTGACTGCGACAATGCACATGCTCGCACACACTTCACTGCTTTTTAATGAATTTTTGGCCAAAAACACTAGTATGATACCTCAGCCTCTACATTCACTGGTCATGGTCTCCTGTTATTTCTTCCTATTCAATAAGCTGAAAAGAACCTTGAAAGACAACATTTTGCCAACACTGAAGAGAGAAAGACAGAATATCACTGAAGGAGTTAAACCCCATATCAGAAATTGCATTCCAGAAGTGCTTTGAAAATTGTAAAAAGCACCTACATAAATATATTATATCTGAAAAAGAGTAATTTAAAGATGACAAAATCAAAATTGATGAATGAATAAATATTTTTTGAGAAAAACGAAATTTCCACAATTTTTTTTATCAAACCTAATTTATTAAACTCATGACTATATTCATAGTTTAATTAACTTAATACTAATTTAATTTAGTTTTTCTTTAAACTTTCAATTTTCTTAACCCCTCCACAACACCAAAAAAATAAAAATAAAATTTGAGTAAAACTAGTAAATTATAATTATGTATATTTTATTTTATATAAAATTTAATGAGGCTTACCAAAACAATTCTTTTGAATAAACAAAAAAAAATCATACGATCACAATGAATTTTTCTAATTGCATAGATTCATATTACAGTTTACAAAGAAAGCCATAAATAAACAACATTCACAATATATAAATTTTAGCACAGCATTTATAAAAGCTATTAGAAGAAATTAATCATATAAAACTAACCTTTTAACAGTAGATAACATTTAAGAGAAAGTTTTCTGAAAATAATCAAACAAAACCAAAGAAGTTATGAAATGTAAAGACTGAAGGAGTAAAGAGAAAAGGCAAAAACAAACTGACATATTTATATGTTAATCTCTTATAAAAATAATCATGCACAATATTAAATTATTTGTTATCAGTTTTTCCAGCATCAAAAGGAATCCACAAAATAATCAAATGAATGCATTAAGGAAAAATTTTTTGTTTATTTTTAATTATGATATCATTTAGTATCAAAAATCATAAATTATATTGGTGAATACTGTATTTAAAATTTATACTAAATAACCATAAATTATTAACACATCATATATATTTTTTTGAACTGTTACTACAATTGCAGTAAGTTATAATAGTTTACTTCAATTTAAAACTTGTCCCTGCATTTAACAACCTCTTCCTCAGAATGTTTTTGAAAACAGTACTGCATAAATTGTAGATAAAAGTACAACAATCGGTCATATCCAATGAAATATTCCTTAAGATTACTAAAAGTTATACAATCTTGGAACTAAGTTTCATTTTGATGAGTTAAACATAACAATGTAATTCAAAAGTGACTAATGACTACACCAGTCAAAAGCTCATTTCAATCACAGAATAGTTCACAGATGATTAAACAAAATATGAACAAATTGGCCAACTAAATTTCATTAATATTTATATATATTTCCAAATATATGATTCCTTCATTATTTTTGGTCGTAGATTTTAAAAAGTCAAAAAAAAGCATAAATTAAAAGATACACAAGTACATTTACAACCACAAGCACATAAATGTTTTCTGAAATCTGTTTCAGTCACTGATCTAATGGAAATAACCATCATTAATTTTTTTTATATATTTATAAGTATATTATACTTATAATACACTTATAAATTTATTAAATAAATTAAAATCACACAAACTCTTATAGTACCATTGGTTATCAATCATAAACACAATTCTGCAGGATTCAGGTTCAAATCCAATTCAGTTAAGGATGAGTTCTAAAAACAATTAATTTGGTTACTTTCTGAAATAACTGATGACGAATAAAAGATTTCATTTTCAAGTCAATTATTACTTGCAATACTTTTGTACAACACAAGTCAAAAAATAATTTACCTTTATAAAAAAAAACAAAGAGAAAGAAAAAAATTTCATTTATCTTTAGAAACACTAGTTATTTTTATAAATATAACAATTACCTCTTTCACAAATGCAGGAAAGCTTTAAACGTTCATTCTGTAATAATGAAAAAAGAAACAATTTTAAGGACTTATCAAACAGTATAATGAAATAAATATACTCTTGTACTTGAAACATATATTTTAATAATACATTTAGAACCTGATGTTTTGGCATAATGAAAAATATAGTGAAAAACAAAGTGTATAAAGTTCAATGAAGATGGCGTAAGCCTAATTTACATATCAGTTTCCATACATCAAAGAAATTGTTGAGTGCAGTTTCACTGAGTGTTGTCATAATTGGATTAGTGGTTAATGCACTTATTACTCAGTGCTACTCAAAAAAAAAAGCAATTTATTTACCAAATGAATGTTTTTTTTAATATTGATTACTCACTAAATAAAATCTCCCATATCATTTGGTATGTTAATATAATATTTTTTTTAAAATCCTTCATAACTTAACAGGATAAGACAAAAAGCATTTTTCAAGGCTTTTATTTTTAATTGGATCAGAATATCCTCTTACCATTATGTCTTGATTAATTGGAAATTAATGAAATTATTTTTGTACTAGGCCAACCTGATTAAAACAAACCCGCGAACTACTATTGGACTAACAACAAAACAGATGAGATAATTTTCTTGTAAGAAAAATAAAATTAGAATGAGATTTTATATGTAAATATCATAATGTCAATTTCAGGGGGAAAATCAGTAATAATAATTTTAACAATAAAATAAAACCTCTGTGATATTATAAATGAATATTATTTATTATTCAATATAATTATATATATCTTATATTTATTTACATAATAAAAGTTATAATAAATTATATAATTACCAAAAAATCTGGTAATGCTTATACATGTATAATAAGAATGGTAATTTACAGCCTACGTAATAAAAACAAAAATATCATTATGCATGTACTAATAATAATAATAATAATAATAATTAACAGTAAATAATTATAACATTGTTTTATGCATAATAGTAGTAATAATGTTTGATTAATTTAAAGAGCACGCATTTTTTTTATATAATATACATACAGCACTAAATGCACTGTACAGACATTTCAATAGATAAATAAACAACACTTTGTTCAATTACACTACATCTTTACATTTATAAATATAATTTAATTTTTTCAATTAAACATCACTTTATAACATAAATTTTGTAGTAAGCAGTAATTTATAACGTTCACTAAAAACAAAAAATAAAACTAAACAACTTATAAAAATAACCACATCGTTATCAATAATAATAACAAAGTGAAAAGTTATATAAATGAAACTTGTTTTTTTTTTTTTTAATTATTATATAAATATTACCTACATTTTTAAATTCTACAAATAATGAGGATAATAAAATGAAAAATTATCACAAAAAATCACCCCTCCATATTTTTTTCTCTCAAGCGAGTATAAACAAAGTAAAAGAAAAAAGAAATTTGAATATTCCCACAGCCACAATAATTACATTTATTTTTTTGGCAAACTTTGTATTCTCAATAGGATTTCCTGTTTTTTTTTTCAATTTCAAATAGGGACAAAAATAAGGATTAAATTATAAATTTAACTTTGAATTATCAAATTTAAGGAATGAAAAAAATATCCTGCATAAAGAGAAGAGAAATTACAACAGTTAACATACTGTAATGGTCTCCATAGGGAACAAATACAAATTTCAATGAATCTTATAATTTTACTACCATAATAAATTCACATTTTAAAAAAGTAAAAATATAACATAAATAAATTCAACATGTACAAATAAAAATATTCCGTATAAATAACATGACCTGTAATAAAAAAAATTTCCATAACAATGTTAATATTTTTATAAAAGTTTTCATTTTAAAGTTCTTAATGGGTGTTATCATGCAAACACTAATATATGCCATTTGTTTGCTACAATCTTTTTAATTAATTTGATGTAGCACAAAAAATTTTTAAACTTTTTTTTTTTATAAAGGGTTTATAACAAAGTATTAAAAGAAAATAGATAATTGGCCAAGGAGATGTTATAATCAAATATAACTTATTGAATGTTGGAAAAATATTAAATACATTCTTCATTCCTAAATCTTCAACCTTCTAATCATCGTGAAGTAAAAAAACAACTACCAACATGAGTGAAAACAAAATATTTTATTATTGTAGAAATAAATATAAACTTATTACACACATTTACTTTTTAAGAGAATTTTTATAAAAAAAAAAAAATATATATATATATATAAATAATAATAATTTATTAACTATGACAGTGACTGTTAAAAATATTTTTTAAAATCTATTAAAATTCATTTTTAAAGCAGTGAAGACTTAGAATACTCGTATTAAGCATTTAAATGTGTATATATATATATATATATAATACACAACTACAATGGATAATAGAATTTATAGTAATAGTAATTTATATATATTTTTAAGTAAAAATAAAAATACATAATTCACATATATAAATAATTTAAACAAAAAAAGAAAAATAAAGGTATAATTAATTCTTTTTCTAAATGTGTATATGCAGAGTTTAAAAAATGCACATTTAAATCTATAATGTTAACTCATACGAATAGATTTTTCATAATTCAAGATTTCCTTTACTACTCTACATATAAATAAACATTTAATATTAGTTCAAAGTTTATATTAACTCTGAAAAACCAGATAAAAAAATTAATGCATCTTTTTTTATAATATTTATTAATTTCATATCTATATATACTTTAAACAAGAAAATAAAATAGATTATTTTTATGTGGGAAGGAAATGTTAGTACAAATTTTAACACACCATTATATTTTAAAATTAAATTTATTAAAATTTTAAATGAGAAAAAATTAACAAGGCCAAGCTGATTCAATTAACATATATATAATAATTATACGGTATGTATAATAAACAATATATCATTATTATTATTATTATACAGTATAGTTTTATTAGGCCGAAAATTGTATTACTGATTACAGTAATTAATATTAAAACTTTATAATAAATATAACTTTTACAGGAAAAAAAGTGGAAATAATAAATAAAGACAATTTAAAATTTAAAAAAAGAAATAAAGCTAAATTTTAAGGTTTTTGCTGTGGATTCACGTGCAATTGTATTATTAAAACCATAATTAATATTATTGTGGAAGGATGATATTATTTATTAATATTTTAGTCCAATAAACAATCAATTGAAAATTTTTTAAAAAAAGTATAATTAAATCGAACCAGTCCATTTCGATTATTTAACATTACAATAATCAGCGTCATCACCAACATCATCATACCCAACACAATCAATATTAATTAATAATAATATTAATAACAACAACAACAGCAACAATCACAACAACAAAATAAAAAAATAATAAAAAATGTGGCATTTATTATTACTGTTATTATAATTCTACAATAAAATGATAAAGACATAACACACTTCTAACAATAATTAAAAAAAAGTTACATGTATAATGCTGTTGCTGTAACAAAATACACTCGGTAACACATTCATACTACATACACCCTACATACATCCACGCATACACACGATCACTGGATTATTATTAATTAAGATGTTATAATAGTAACTTTTGTTGTTGTAAATGTTGCTGAAGCTGTCATCATCATTATATTAATCATCATCATCATAATAATAATATATGCTGTACAGCTACCAGTCTCTGCCAAGAAAAATTCACGGCAAAATTCACGACATATCTGTAATATGAAAAATAAAGAATTAAGAAATATAGGATATATTTATAGAACAACAATATAAATAAAAACATTTTTTCATCAGTTTTACCAAATATCATATTTCAACAAACAATAAGCAAGAAATTAAGTAGTTTCACTGCCTGCAGTTGGTATTTACTAGTAACTAAAAAATGACCACAGAGAAACTGTTTCTACTAAAATTGAAAAAAAGATCAATAAACTTGAAAAAACCATTCTGTTCCAAAAAAAAAACCATTTTAGAAAGTTCCACCTTCATATTTACAACTTCAATGAATGAAACAATTATATTCTTCTTCACACACAAAATCATAATGTACAACCATCACAACAGTAAAAAAACTCTGAACTGAATCATTCATTTTTAATTTAAAAGTAAAACCAAAACACAAATAACTCTTAATTTAAGCTTAGATTTTACTTTTATATTGTTATGCAGAAATATTAAGTCTCTAAAACTAGTAAAATGTAATTGTGTAATGTCATTTTTGTATGATATAGCAAATGGGGATATAAACTGTTGTTCAAGCACATCATTTCTTCTAACTGAACAAAAACAAAACAAAAATATATAAATTCAGTTAAAAAGGGTCAACATACATACTAAGAAGTTTTCAAACACATTTTTTTTAAATTTAATCTTTTAGGATGATTCTATTCCGGGGAAAAACAAAAATATAAATTTTGTTACTGGTAGTCAATATGGATTATTATAGATATCACACATAACCATAAAAAATTCAATTAATGTGCACTTTTTGCAGTTATTTTTTTTCTTATGGCTGTGTGCTTTCAAATTTTTTTGTGAATAGTAACATATATAAAACTTCAAAGGTCATTCAATAATTAATGAGACAAATGACAAGAAAATTATTATTAATTCAGTGACAATGAAACTAACTAAAAACTCACTTTTCAACATGACCTCCAATTACATTTAGGAACTGCCGTCTCATATTTCTGTAAGCTTTCTTATTCCAGCAGTAAAGAATTAATTGTTCACCTTAGTATCTAACCGGTCTTGTATTGCACTCTTAATCCCTTCATTGTTGTTGAACTTCTTGCCACATAAAACTCTTTGAATGGACCAAGAAAAAATATCTGATAGTGTAAGATACAAACTAAGGTGGATAAGAAACAGCTCTGAACCCAACTTTTAAATGGCTTTATGAGCATTTTAAGCGGTTTGGAAACTGGCACTTTCATGCAGAAATACATTTTTTGAGAGGAAATCAAGACTTTTCTTCCTTATTGCAGGTTTCACTTCATTTTCTATATGTCCCAACTGTACTCAATGTTGATTGCATTTGTTCTTCCAAATAACTGTAATAAATGGGCCTTTACAGTTCCAAAACATAGTAAACATTACTTCTTTTTTTTCCTTCTATCTGGAACCGCTCTTGGAGCATTACTTCTAACGGTGGAATTATACAACTATCAGATGCTGGTATGCGGAGTGCTTGCAAACTCACTGCATGAAAACAATCCCCACACGGTCAGGGGCCCTCTAAGCGCTCAGCCACGAGCCTGTCCAACTCAAAACCCTCCAGCGTTGAATTCCCTGTCGGGTTTCCTCAGAGGTATGTAATCTTTCTTTCTTTTACCTGTTTAGCCTCTGGGAATTACCATTCAGGTATTACTTCAGAGAATTAATGAGGATGATACATATGAGTGTAAATGAAGTGTAGTCTTGTACAGATTCAGTTAGACCATTACTGAAATGTGTGTGGTTAATTGAAACCCAACCACAAAATAGCACCGGTATCCACAATCTAATATTCAAATCCATATAAAAGTAACTGCCTTTACTAGGACTTAAACGCAGGAACCCTCAACTTCCAAATCAGCTGATTTGGGAAGACGCATTCACCATTAGACCAACCCGGTAGGTTCGAGGCATTTAATCTGTCATTCACTTTTTTAATGTAGTCCTCTATAGGAATTCAAGGGATCCTTTCATTATAATTCTCTAAGTACCTTCTGGATTAAATATGACCTCTGTGCCCAAGGCTTCCAGCATCTCTTTGGCGTTCATTCTCAAATCATGTACAAGTACAATAAACATGTAGAGGAGTCTCCTCCTCAGCACACGTGGGACAAAGGTCTGAGTAGTCCAAATAGAATCTGTACAAGTAAGCTCTATAGCCTACATGGCCCACCAGGAACTGCAAACCATGAGTCTCTTCAGTATCAGCTTCTAATATCTCTGACAATGGGGTGCAGCATCCACCACCCTTTCATCCCCTCATCTCACCTGCTTTGCCAGATTCTTAACAACTCTTCTTCAATATCAGCAGAAATAGTATTGCATGAAGGACTGATCAGTGTCACAAAATCTGCAGTACAAGACTTATAAATCTCTCAAGATCTTCAGAAACAAGTTTTGCATGTGAGACTGATCAGTGCCACTTGCCTGCACACACTACTTGTGAGACTGATAACTCCCACAAGGTTGCAACCTGTTAAATAGTTTTCCCTTGTTGCAATTTGTGTCTAACTACTGAACAACTCTTGTATAGACTTTTTATACAAAAGTGCTCACAATGAAAGTAAAATAATAATATGAAAACTGAATATTTATTTATGAAATATATATAACTGCATATTTTAACTTAAATGGTGCATTATGTTGAATTAATTGATTAATTCACCACAGAAGCTTTAAAACTTGCATATGGGAATATGGAAATGGAATTTTATATCATAGGAAAAATGCCAAGCCTGACTGGGATTCAAACCCAGGATTGCCGATGAAATGCATACACTACCACTCTGCCATCAGTCCATCTATCTAAGTCAATGCAAAAATCTATCTAATCTCTCAAATACTAACAAATTAATAATACCAGTATCGGTCAAAAATATTAAATACAGCCATCATGAAACCACAAAAAAATGGAAATAAAGCTTACCTTAGTCTGTGCTCACTGACAGCACTGTTTGCGAACACTATCTGTGTTGACTGTTGGTTTGACATCAATAGCTTCTACATTATGTGGCCGGATCAGATCACCTTCAGGAGGATCCCTAATTTGCTTCTGTGATACAATCCGGTATATTTCTATAAAAGGCAAAAATTTACAAAATAACAATATGAGCTGCCACTCTCCGAGTTTGTGAGTTTAAAAGTGTGTATGTGTATGTGTGTGTTTGTGTGTGTGTGTGTGTGTGTGTGTGTGTGTGTGTGTGTGTGTGTGTGTGCACTGCATATTTGCAACTATTTTAATTTAAGATGTTATTCAGCATTATCGAAACCTGACAAATTTTTAAATACTTATCTGACACTCATTACAATCATAATTACAGAATTGAGTTTATTAATCGTAAAATAACAGCAAAAGTTTTCATGTTTGTCTATCTTCCTTTTTTAAAAATATATTAATCATTAAGCGAGTACAAATAAAACTATAATACAAATAATAAAAGCAATACTATATTATAAACATTCCTGACAATGAAATTATACATGTAACTAGCTGACTAATTATCAAGTCATATGTGACTCATAATGAGTTCTCATTAACATGAATCATACACCCAACAACACTTAGAACTCCTCATTTAAACCTGTTATGACCATTTCACCTTCAATATCTTTATATCCACTTCTGAATCCTTCAGATATTTTGATAACTTTGTTTTCAGAGTTGAACTTAAAAATTATTCATCAGTATATATTATTATACATCAAATATACTACTTTGTCAATTTCTTCTTACATCCTAAGACGTAATTTGTTATTTATTTCACTTTTCTTATTTCATGTCACCACTATCACAATATTATATTAATTAACTCTAACAATATTTTGATTATTTTTGTCCTAAGTATTTATGACAATATGAATCCTTTTCCTCCAGTTTATACTGAAGTTTTCATTCACTATATCAAGACAGATACTATATTATCAGTCTGAAATACTAACACAATAAGTTGGCAGTAAATATTAGAAAAAATTTTAGAACTGGTTAGTAAGCTCTGGTATTCCACCAGAGTTACTTACAATTTGGGAAAATGAAATGAAACAGATTCCTGAAGTATATATTTGTTTAAAATCAAGTACATTTTTTTAAAAAATGGATTAAAATTTTGACCAAAACTTTATTTTTTATCATGTATATACCATATTAAGCAAATCTTAATAGTACCAGTAATTACTGGAATCCAATAATTTTGTAATAATATAACATATTTGAAGAACGATTTGAATTTTGTGCACAACTTTAATCTATCACATTAAATAATAAATCATGAGAAATGAGGCTACCAAATCCTAGAAATAATAATTACTATCATTAATTTGTATTTCCCTGGGCTCAGGCAGGAGATTAGGTGACATATTATACCTGGATGCTATTCCTAATGCTAACATAATGCATAATATCAATAACTCATCTAACTGAATGATTTACATCTACAATCAATTTTCAAATTGCTACCTAACTTTAGTGATCTTCAGTCAATTAATTAAATACAGCTGCTGGTAAATTTTAATCAGCAATTGAGTGTTTTGTAACACAGTAACAATATGTTTACTACAAAATTTAAATACAATAGGAAAAGAATTATCGGGACAAGAAAAATTGTACAGATATTTAAAAATAACTATCAGGTAACATTTCAATAGAAAAGAAACTAATTTTACAAAGAATGTTAAACTGTTCAGTTATTTACATTATAATTAAACTTAAAGAAATGGGAAAAATTTTAAAAGAAAAAATAGTTTACATGATTTGAACTAAGTGTTCATATATCAAGAACTTACATACCGGTAAGAATATTCTGGAAGGCAGCTTCAACATTAGTCGAATCAAGGGCCGAAGTCTCAATAAACGAGAGGCTGTTACGTTCAGCAAACGACTTAGCTTCATCAGTAGGTACGGCTCGAAGATGCCTCAAATCGGATTTATTACCGACCAACATAATGACAATATTTTGATCAGCATGATCACGTAATTCACGCAACCATCTTTCAACATTTTCATAAGTCAAATGTTTAGCAATATCGTATACCAATAATGCACCTACTGCTCCTCTATAATACCTGTAACAAACAGTTTTAACAATAAGTGCCTATCTGAAACAATATATTTGTATATACTTCTTACAATCTACATATCTTATATTTTTTAAGCAACTTTTCATAATGATTAAATCACAAATTGGTCATTTCATGTCAAGTGGTCATGTTTTGAAAATCACCCCCAGTTGATCATCTCCCAAATATCAAATATTTGGTGGAGGTTCCCCATGGTCTGGAATGTCATTTTACCAAATTGCAGCTCTTTATCTGCTATGGCTGATTTTTTGTGGCCTCTTGATAATGGGGAACTTAGTTTGTGGACACTTGCAAAAATAGTTAAATTTGACTAATAATTTTGACGTCAATAATAAAGATACAGATTCAAATTTTGGTACTGTTGGTTAAATTTTTATGCTACATCCGAATATGTTAGTCACAAGTATCTTTTGGAACCTGGCTTTGAGATATAGCAGCTGAAATTCAGCCAAAAATTTATCACAACATTTTGGAAGTTAAAGTTTGAGCTTATATATTTCCTTATCTAATCAGAATCTTTTCTTTATCGAAATAGGACTTTGTAATTTGAAAAAGGAAATAATTATGTGTAGGATCCTGCAGTTTCAAAAAACTGGAATCTTACATCAGAAGAAATCAAGTCACCAAATTTGGGGGAAAATTTTCATCATGATTTTTGACCCATCTTCAAGGGCTTATATCTCAGGTATACCATCTCAAATTTTGTTAGTTTTATAATAGATGGAAAAGGAGATCTTTTAAGAAGACAATCTATGCATTTTGTTTTTTGGCCAATATATTATAGTAGGTAAGAAAGCTTTTCAAAGATAATAATCTTTTGCATGTGGAGATATTTAATCTGTAGACATTTCTAGTTAATTAAAGCATCTGAGGTGGAAAAACGTTCAGAATATTACATTTTTTTTTAAAGAAAATTTACTATATCTTGAAAAAAATTTGCAGTTCCAGAAAATTTTGGACTATTGTAGAACTTTCTTGGCTGATCTGAAAAAATCCATTCTCTAAACTGTTCTAGAATTCTGGAAAACTGCATTCTCCAAAACATTCTGGAAAATTGCCAAAATGGCAAGGGCCAAGTTCTTGGCCCTTGCCATTTTGGCAAGCCTGATTGCTCTGAATGCAACAAGTCTAATGTTTAATTATGGAAAGCTTTTTTTGTTGCCTGTGGAAGTACTATCAACAATGGACTAAGAACTTATACAGCAGCGAACTGGAATTAGCTTTAATGATGATAATGACATATGTTCCTATCTGAAGCTGGTTTGCTGACAAAATTTGAATTCCTACAGAAGGACTGCTGTAAATCCATTTGGAAAAGAGTTGCTTAAAGTCAGAAATGGATTGTAGCCTACTGATATTGGTTCTGCTGACCAATAAAAGCTTTAACAAATTATGACTTCAAGCCAGGTCAAACGTTATGTCCATGATGTAGGCAAGAATGATATTAGACAACAGGTCCTCAAATTTTTTGAAGATGATGAATTCTACTGAACCTGTTTGGAAAGAAAGATTTTGTTTCAGTTAGGATCAATGGTGAACAAGTCCACATGCAGAAAACTCTACTTCTGTGCAGATGTTCACAGCTTACTGCACACATTATGGCCATGAAACTGGCTTCTCAAAATTTTGTGAACTTAGGCCAAAGTTGTGCATTACAGTTTGTGCTGTTCCCATACATTCAGTTTATGTTCACTCATCAAAATGTTAAGGTCATGATAGCTGCAAAGATGACTACAAGGTATTGATTGAGAAAACTGTATGCAGCTCACAATCTAAGATTTGCATGCTACAACATTATAAACAGTGTCCTGGAAAAATTGGATTGGAGTCCTATTTATTAGATGAACTTAAATATTATTACTTGAAGGAACTAACAAAATATAAGAAGTGGATTCATACAGACAGACATTGGAGACGCAACAAACAACTATGGAAAAGTTTTATTGAAGAGCTTTCCTTAAAGCTCTTCAAAAGTTTTACATGGCTAACCATCCACCATTTTGTTTTAAAACATCAAAGTTCACATTTAAAACAACTGAAGAAAAATTTTAATGACAATCATACCATTATCCTGATTTTGCTGAGAACTATTTGATTGTTGTGCAACATGCTGTACAAGGATTCCATTGGGATAACAGCCAAGCTACATAGCATCCATTCATGGTTTATTACAATAAAAAAAAAGCTTTAGAATCTTAGCATTTGCATGTTAGTCATTGTCTGAGCCATGATTAACATTGCTATTCATATATTTTTGACTGAACTGATCAAATACATAAAGACAGTAACTGAAATAAAGTATATGCACTACTTTAATGATGGTTCAGCTGCTCAATACAACAATTTCAAGAATTTTATCAATTTCTGCCACATGAAGACTTTGGGATAACAGCTGAATGGAACTTCTTTGGTACTAGCCACAGAAAATAACCTTGTTATGGAATTGGAGGTACCACAAAACAATTAGTAGTATGTGCCAGTCTGCAGCAACCTACAGATATTAATAAAAAGAGACTTATTTGAATTTTGTAAAGGAAATAAACCAGGAATTAGGTTCTTTTTTATTCCAAGAGAAGAAGTTCAGGGAATCTGACCTGAACAGGAAACCAGCTTCAGTAGTAGTCACACAATTGCTGGAACAAGAAAGAACCACACGTTATTTCAGTTAGCAAAGCTAAAATCCAAGTCAGCAGAGTCTCAAATGATACTTCAGTATTTGAAACTGATGCTTATGAAACTGGTAAACCTATTCAAGACATATCACTCACCAGCTTGCAACCAGACCAATATGTGGCTTGCATGTATAATAATACTTGGAGGATTGGAAATATATGTGATATCTTGAACATGATACCCCTATTAGTTTTATGCCCCCTGATGGTGCAGCTTGTTCTTATCATTGGGCACCTAGAAAGGAATCTTGCTCAATTCCACAATAGCTACTCTTGAAGCACCATCCACAATATCTTGAGGACGACAATGCATGTAATCGGAATACATCCAGTCTATGATTGAAAAACAATTTAAGTTGAAGTGGAATTAAAAGTATTGCTAAAAATTTCCTGACTACTTTAAATATTTTTATTCTGTTTTCAAGCTAATGTGTTCTATAATACTAATACTTTATTGCACTCTACTATTACTACTACGACTATATTTCATTTTGTTTATGATTTTAGTACTTTGTGCATGTGTAATAAAATTTTTAAAAATTGTGCTTGCCATAACAGTTATAATTAGTTATGAAACTCTCTCCTCTGCATTCAATAGGAGGCAAGGTACAGTTAATCCAGTTAACAACTTTGTATTAGCAAGCAGCAAAGCAGTAATAAAAAAATTACTTTCTATTAGAGAATATTCATTTAATCCATAAACATTATGGAAAACTTACTCCCTGTGTGAAAGATGCATTATCTTTCAACTGTTTTTTCTGCCACTTAAACTAAACTACAAGTAAAAAAACAAACTGCATTGTACTTTAAAAGTTGCTCTTTCTATTATAAAACTAAGAAAAACTAAGAAGGTGGTAAACCTGAGATATAAGCTTTCAAAGGTAGGTCAAAAATCAAGCTAAAAATTTTTAACCAAATTTGTTGATGAAGGTTATAAAGTCTCAATCCAATAAAGTAAGATAAGGAATTATAAAAGCTCATACTTTGACTTACAAAATGTCAACTTTTTACTCAATTTCAGCTGCTATATCTCAAAACCAGGTACTACAAGAAACTTCTGAATAACATATTTGAACTCAGCATAAAATAAACTTATAGCTTTATTATTGTATTCAAAATTAGAAATCAAAGTTAGAATTTTTTACATGTATCATCTACCAGTAAGTACCTTTTTTTTAAAGAGATCACAGAAAATCAGTAATAGCAGATATAAAGATAAAATTTGGTAAAATGGCATTTAAGACCACAGCAAATCTCCACACAAAATTTGATGAAGTTTGGAGATGGTCAACTGGGGACCCCTGGTCTACCTGACATGGAATGACCCAAATTTCAGTTTACAAAATCTATAAATTGCACAAAGTACATTAATAAACTGCAATATAGCAGCTGCTACTCCCTCAGAAATTTCAAATGTTGCACAAAAATAGATGGTTAAGGAAAGCAGCAGTTTATCAACCAGTAAGGATGATCCTGTTACACTATTACTATTTATAGTAAGAAGAATTTTTTCAATGTTTAACACTGATGATATAAAAAAGTACATGGAGACAAATCTGTGATCAGTTATTGGGTATGGCTCCTTGAAAATTTTAAATAAATGCTTAATGTCTAAAATATTCATAACAATATTACTTAGATCATTTAACACCATCGTTTGTAATCAACAGTTAACCCTGCTTTGCGATCACGACACATGTGCGAGCATCTCAACTGCTAAAGTCGCTATCACAATGCATTCCATCAGTATGTACTAATTTTCTTACAGCATCTTTAATTTTGAGAAAATTTAATTTTTATACAACACTTTAAAGAGGAAAATGAGTTCTATAAATATACTGTATCATTTAAAAATTTTAGTAAATTATTTATGATTGGCATATCTACAGGAATGTTTTGTAAACAGTCAGCTGTTTGTTGTTGTAACCTAAATTGATACTTTTCATTTGCGGTTTGGTCATCAAATATGAGTGAATTATCAAAAAGTAATGAAACTCATGATTATTTTCATGAATTAGGTGCGAAGAAGATGGTAATGTGGCTACAAATGATTTTGATTTCAATAATTAAGTAATTTATCTTCAGGTAGTGACGAATTGTTCGAACCTACTCAAAGTGATTTGGAAGGTGATGACAATTCGAACACGAGGTAAATAGTGGTGATGAAGAATCAGAACATAATGGATGGGCATATCCTCCTGAGCCAAAATTATTATTCAAAGAAGAATTCAAAGTAAGGAGTGCTGGCATAAACAAATGCCCTCAGAGGTACAGTCTTGCTTTGGCATATTTTTGTCTGTTATTTTTTGACACAATTTGGAATCTTCTAGTAAAAAAAAAGAAATAAATATGCACAAGAATGTATTCAAAACAAATCATATTCTAGCAATATGGGTCTCTTTTCCAGACTTAAAAAAATGGTTCGATCTATCCCAAAGATGAAAAAATATCCTTAGCAATAAAGATAAGCCTCAATCCAAAAAAAACAATAAAGAGAAATACTGAAGCACTTCAAAATCTCAAATAATGCGGTTTTTCCCCAGCACAATGTCACTAAATTGTATTCCCAGCAACATATTCCTTCTGGGCAACCAGGCCATGACCCATGGAACAAAGTAAGACATTTTTCAACTGATGAATCTAAAATTGGTATGAAAAATAGATTTACACTTATTATTTATACGCCAAATAAAAGTTATGCTAAGGTTTGGAATTAGAAAATCTGAAGTGATTGAAAGTAAATATATACTGCATACTGAACTTTATAGTAGAAAACAATTTTTGGCTGATTCTAATGACCCTTTCATTGAAAATCACAGACTATTTTTATTCCAAACTTCCTTCAGCAAAAAGATTGTCGACAATAAAGCATTTCTTACTGGAACAGTAAATAAAAGATCCAAACATCTATCAAAATCAGTACTAAAGATCCAAAGGTCTATCGAAATCAATACTAAAAGATCCAAAGGTCTATCGAAATCAATACTAAAAGATCCAAAGATCTATCGAAATCAATACTAAAAGATCCAAAGATCTATCGAAATCAATACTAAAAGATCCAAAGATCTATCGAAATCAGAACTATGTACAAAACTTGACCCTCGGACCTCTATATTTCAGAAAAAAGAAATACTTCTAGTTTGTTATTGGGAAAACTGCACAAGAAAACCTGTGTACCTTATCACAACTACAACTAGCTGCCATGCTGAGGACAAAATTATTCAAAGCTCAAGTGCCAAACAAAATTATAAACCAATAGTCATTCACAAATGAATGTAGGTGGGGTGGATAACAAGGATAAGTCAGTGTACCATCAAATATATGACCAAGTAACAAGAAAATATTGCAAGAAAATCTTCTACAACTGGATATGGCTTTGTTCAACACTTTTATCTTATATAACTTGAATACTGACAAACCCCTAGGTCATGAGGAATTTTTAGTCAGCATTGTTGAGAGCTTAGTTGTTGAAAAAACTCTGCGATATTCAAAGTGAACCTAGACCATTACAAAATGTAGGACTTCAATTTGTATGCTTTCTAGGAATCCAACTGCAGTTGTGCCTGGTCTGTTCCATCTCCTTAAAAAAATCCCAGTCAGGTGCCTAAGTTGTAACTGCGGTGTACATCCACAGTGCTTCCATAAATTGAAACACTTTTAGAGGCCCAATAAGGCAGGCAAAAAAATATTTATATATTTTATAATATATAAAATTTATATAATAATTAAATAATGTTCTGTATGATGGCATTTTAATTTATTAAATATATTGTATTCTTTCCACAATCAGCAACAATAAACTACCCTGTGACGTATGTAGTGTAGTAGCAGAAGATATCAAAAAACAACACCGCACTAAAGAGTGCGGGCTTTGGCGTTACCAATGTTTTATGACTTAGCTATGTGCATGTTCGATTTACTGAAAACACTACAATTACAATTACATTCTTTACTTTATGCAGTCGACTACTAGTGTTATAGTGAAGTGGTTTACTCTACGTTACTGCAAAAACACAAATTTTTATTTCTCTTAAAATTTAAAAGATTAAATGAGTAAAAAAGAACTTTACACAATTTTTTCTGTACTAAATGGAAATATAGAAAAATTGAGTGAAACAGAAAATGGTTATGTCCACCAAACAAAAACAAATAAATCTGTTTTCACAAAACGCTAGAATAATGGCACTTGAAATATGGTTTTACACTTATCCCATATTTTTATAAGAATAATGTTACCATCAAACTGTCCAACATGTTGCGACATTTAAAATCAAAACATCTCAAACTAGAACAGACACCACTGGAATATTTTGAACGATAAAAACAAGATTTAATAAAAAAAAATTAAAGAAAACTTTAATTGATATTTTTATATTTAGTTGCTATGTATACCCAAAAAATTATATGTAGTAAAACATTATCTCAGGTAATAATCGCCCAGATGAACTGTAACTGTCACTTACAGCAGCTACTTATGAAAACTTGAGAACTATCTATGCATTTCATATTAAAGACTAAACCAAGAAGGCTTTGGTTCAGTAACTGTTTTTTCAACTCTTGCCCATTATTTCAGTTTATACCTGTTTACTCTAATAATTTTTATTTATTCAGTAGGAATATTTATCAGTAACAGGGCTAACCCCTCCAAATGAAACATATTTTTTTAATTACTAGCTCAGGATGCAGTTAACATAATAAATTTAAGTTTACACCCTTTTGGTAAAACTTTTTTTCTTTAATTTACTTGCTCACAATGTATTTTAGAAGAATAATTTCAAAAAATGACAAAGCAATGAATTTTCAACAACTTTCATTTGAAAGAATTTTGTTTTTTAAGCTTCAAATGCAGGTTGACCCCATTCAGGAAAGTTTTTTTTGTGATTTATATCCTGTCAATGAATTTTAATAAAAGGCAAGAATTAAAGAAAATAAAAATTCGAAATAATTTTCATTACAATTTTTTTTTTTAATTTTGATGAGGGTTCCCTTCTAGATAATAAAATCTGGCACCAAGATCTAAGATGTGTACATCAGGCATGCAGATGATCAGTTCATCTTATAATCAATAAAACAACTGAGGATCAGTAATTATTTTAAGATTATAGGATTCTCCATCTATTTTTAGTCATTTTTGGTAAAGTCTAAGAATTCGAGTCTTTGGCTTTTAGAATCCTAGTTGTTCAGGTGCTACTTTAATGCTAGAGGATATAAAACAAAGTATTGATCTTTTTTTATTTAAGAGGTTTAACAAGCATACTTTTATTAACTTTTGTCCAAAAAACTGTAGAAACTGTCACTCACAGCAGTTACTTGTGAAAACTGTTGAGAGAAACTGTAATTTTTAAATCAGAATGGTGAAAAATAAATAAAAAAAATTATTACTTTTTAATTTGCTAAGATAGTACTATAATTTAATGAGAGGTAGGAGACTCAGAAAACTTATAAACAAATCTTATTAAATATTATTTATCTGATTTTATGCTAATAAATTAATATTTAAAGAATTATTTTTAGAGAAACTTTTAAAATTATTTGTTAATGGTTAACCACATTATCTTATAATTTCCTTAACAAACATTGAAATAATATGTGCAAGTATTTTTAAAAGGAATAAATTTTTAATTGGAAAAGTTCCTTTAAAAAAAGGCCTTTCAATTTTAATTAAAAAATTGTATTTGCTGTTAAGTATAAATTTATTTCTCCTTTATACAGTTATTTCTAATCTAATGGTTTTCTAAAAAAAAAAAAATACCATAATCCCTTAGCTGTTTAGACACAGATGTTTACATCAGATAGAAATTAAAAGAAAAATTTTTTTTAATAAAGTTTTTTAAATATAGTGTGAGTACCACTATAGTTTTATCATCACCCTGCGTAAATCTGTTAAGTGTTTTTCACCCTCTAAAATAAAAAACAGATTTACTGTTTCAACCCAAGATGAAGGATATGCTTTCAATGACTGTATTCAACCTGTACCACATTCTACCATTCAAGCCACTCTACCATTCTACACACTCTACCATTCAAGCACAAATTTTTTGGGTCATGTATTTATCAAAATATTGAATACATGACCACTTTTTGTAGATCTACTGCATAGGATGTCTCCAGCCATATCCACAAGAGACTACTCCCACTAAACCAAAAATACAAAATAGCAGATTTCTATAACAGGACCCCAAATTTTAGCAAATGTTTCTGCCAATCTTTAGAAACAATAAAATAGCTAACAAACATTATAAACTGATTTTAATTTATCTACCAGAGTGAACAGTCAAAATTCTACAAGATATTTATAATTATTATTATAATTATATTATTATTTATAATAATATTTCAACTCTAAACAATTATTTTTTCTTGATCAATTTTACACAAATAACTATAATATAATGTTACTTTACAATAAATTCTGAGGTAATTTCTTTATGACAAGGTTCAACTACTCATTCTACCCAAACTGACATCATACAAATCAAAGGATGTATAAATGACAAAATGAGTAATAGCATGTTTGTTCCACAAAAATCAGCAGAATACAGCTGTCTTAGGCAGTTATATTGGCACATTTGATGCCTGAGATTCCTACTTGACCAGGAACTCTGTACAGAAAGTACAGTTATCAGAAAGTACAGTATTCTAGCAGAAAGAGATAAAGACACATGAATAGCCAAAATTATTGGATGAAAAGTGACATCAGAGAATGCGTTGAATTTATTGAAGCAATGTTCAAGAGAATGTACAACAGCAAATATACAATTTTGTTATACAAGGCTGAATATTTAAAATATGTAACCAAGCGTGAAGTCACAGCCAACTGTTGAATTAATTGCTGTAGATTATTACCAGAAGGGAAAACTCCAGTAATGGACGGTGAATACAGTAGGTACTTCAAGACTGTGAAGAAAATACCTGCTAAGCTCAAACTTTCAATGGAAGTGTATGGTAATTATGCAAACTTCTGTAAATAATAACACATTCAGAATGCTGAGGTATGCCTATATCCGATTTTCATCAGATACCATCATTGTTAAAGATAGGGCTCACCTTTTTGCAAAATTGCTTACTATTTGAGTAGTCTGAAATGCACGAGTTGCAAATCAAGCTGTAATCAATAAAGCTGTAACAGACAGGATTCAACATTTGAATAGCTGTTCATCTGACAGAGGAGTAAACCATTAAACTTTAATGCAATTAATTCTTAAGTTTTTCAGGCATAGATGTAAAATCTGCATCCCAGCCATTGCCTATCCCCATTGCATCCCAAAACTTTCCTATGGAGGCACCAAACAGTAGATTTGTTACATGAAAAATTTCTAGGTGTATTTCAGCTAAAATTGCTCAAAACAAGTTCATAAAAAACAAAAATTTTACAATGGTTTCAAAAGTTGTAAGCATTTCTATGTAGAGAAACTAGCTACAAAATCTTAACATAAAGTAAAATTTAATTATAGATTAAAACATCCAATAAAAACAAAATACTGACGCAGATGTTATAGCTCTGTAACGTTCCTGTCCTGCAGTATCCCAAATTTGGGCTTTGATTGTTTTTCCATCAACCTGTAATAATGTAAAAAAATACAAGGAATTCTCGTTAACAAAGTTAAATACGTTAAGATAATAATAATCATTAATTAATCTTACATTAATTCAAAATACACTTTTAAGGAACACTGCTTCATAAATAGTCATCCTAATTACTTCATAAATAGTCATCCTAAGTAAAAGTTTCATTTTTTTTTAATTTCACTAAAAACTATTATATAATTAATATATTCTACAGACTTACTCTCAGTAAGTCAGTAATATAGGTCTACCAAAAGTTCTGTTAATATTTTCTAATGTAATCAACTTAAGTCTACAAGTTACAAGTCCAGGCTAGTTTATGTAATTAAATATATATTATGTATATTAATATGTACATTCTAAATGTATTTTACATGGCAAATATCAGAGGCACATACAGCAACATCACCAAAGAGCCCATGGATTAATCTTTATGTCCTAAATCTAGATGAAAATTACAACTTTACAGTAACAGTCGTACAATGACTCATACACGTTCGCAAATCAGTTGATTTCAAAGTTGAGGGTTCCAACATTCAAATCTAGTAAAGGCAGTTACTTTTATACGGATTTGAATACTAGATCGTGAATACCGGTGTTCTTTGTGGTTGGTTTTCAATTAACCACACATCTCAGGAAGTGTTGACCTGAGACTGTACAAGACTACACTTTACATACACTAACTCAAACATATCATCCTCATTCATTCTCTGAAGTAATACCTGATTGATTCCTAGAGATTAAACAGAAAAAAAGTTTATTGTCAACTTTCATCCACTCATTCACAGTAACTTCAACTGACATTTGACAAAGTATGTTTAGTCAGAAATCTCAATAATTATTGAATGGATAGGGATGATGATATGACAGTTTTTGAAGAGCAACTACTCATGAAAGAGAACAGTACAGCAGAATGTGCTCAGATTTATATTTTTAAGATGAGCAGACTGAGGTATCATGAATAATGGTCATTGTTGGTTTTATGTATATTTTCATATTTTTTTGTTGCGTTTCTTTTTGTGATGTTTGTGCCCAAAATCCAATTTATTCTGATTTACAAGTAATCCTTTGGGGCAAATAAAGATTAAATATTACATTTAAAACAAATTTAAATGTAGTACTATTAAACAAAAAACATTAAATAAATAACAATTATAATGATACTGAAATAAAAAACCTCATATTTACCTGTATACTGCGAGTGGCAAACTCAACTCCTATAGTTGACTTGGATTCTAAATTAAATTCATTTCTTGTAAATCGTGATAACAGATTACTTTTCCCAACACCGGAATCACCAATAAGAACCACTGCAAACATAAAAATACATTTTACAATTTGGTACATTATTGCAATTGGGTCATAATTTTTTCTACATCTAAAAATATTTCTTGTAACTAAGTCAAATCTTTCCATTCAATAATTTAAGTGGAAGTTTTTACAGTATTCAAAAGTTAATAAAATTAATCTGTTTTAAAAACAAGAAGTAAGAACACAGAAGCGTAATTTTATTTT
Source organism: Lycorma delicatula (assembly GCF_047948215.1). Classification (NCBI taxonomy): domain Eukaryota; kingdom Metazoa; phylum Arthropoda; class Insecta; order Hemiptera; family Fulgoridae; genus Lycorma; species Lycorma delicatula. The sequence continues at coordinate 80,093,907 of NC_134463.1, forward strand.
GTTCAAACCAGATTCTAAGCCAAAACAATTACAGCAAAACTTTTTTGTTATATGTTAAAGCTACTATGACATAGATAAAACAAAATGATATAATCCTTTTTTTAATTACCTCTTACTGCAGCTTCATTTATATTCTGTAATTTAATAATCTAAGCTAGTCTAGACTTAATATATTACTACTCTCAATATATAACTACTACTGCTACTACTCTATATAAACTACTCAATATATTACCTTTTCTTTAAAAAAAAAATTTACCAGTAAAATAGATACAGACAAACCAATTTTTATCATATCTTCTTTAAAAAAAATAATCCAAGTTGCTCAACCAGCTGAAGTCCAAACATAAAATACAGCTACAACTTATGTAAGGTAATTTCCATTTATATAAAAAACTACATCCAAAACTGGTAAACCAACAATGGCTGTCAAGCAAACATATGCATGTAGCAGATTTTTTCTGTACACAGTACAAAGTCAAAAGAGATTAAAAAACCTTTTAAAAAATAAATTGTGATTAATTCAAACAATCATTGTATGCAAACAATTGTGATTATGAGGGCAATTTGATAGGTCAGTGACTTTTCAGAAGGTGGCAATCCAATCGCTACTTTCTCTCTATTGTTTGTAGTCTTATCTTATCTAGGCTTGCATACAAAGTTTAGTCATTCTGATAGTAAGTATTTGACAGCACTTGAAAGTTGACTTGTCAAGAAAACATGGAAAAACATGAATTCCGCATTTTTATAAAACACTACTACTTACAAGAAAAAAGAAACCAAAACAAAAGCTTAAAAGTATTATGGAGAATCTCCTCCTTCATAACGAAATGGTTCAAAAGCAGTTTACTGAATTTCACTGTGGTCCTACAAGTGATGCTGACCATTCAGGATGTCCAAAGGAAGTGACTACACAAAAAATGATCAATGTAATCCATGATATCATACTGATATCACATACAAAGGTATGTGAGATTAGCAAGATCATAAACATTTCAACTGAACACAACGATGTTTAGATGAGCAGTTAGGTATACGGAAGCTATGGACACAAGATGGATGTCATGATTGCTGACACCTGATTAAAAGCAATGCTGATTCAAAGCAATATCTGAATACTTACCAGTGCAATTCAAATTAGTTTTTGTGGCATTATGTTACAGTTGATGAAACATGGATTCATTATTATATACCAGAAACAAAATAGTCAAAAATGTGAACAGGGCAAAATAAACCCACTCCAAAAAAAGGTAAAGATGGTTCCATCAGCTGGTAAAACCATGACCACGGTTTTCTGGGACGCATATGGTGTAATACTGATCAAAGAGAAAATCGATCACAGGAGAATATTACACCTTATTATTATAGAAGTTTGATGTGGTACTGAAAAAAAGCAGCCTCATTTAGCAAAAGAAAAGTGCTCTTTCACAATGATAATGTGCCAGTTCATTCATCTGCGATTTCACTTGCTACATTAACTAAATTGCATTACGAATTACTTTCTCATCCACCCTATTCTGCAGATTTAACCCATTCTGATTCTAAATCAGAAGGGCTTCTTTTCATACCTAAAGAAGTGGCTTTGTAGAAAAAATTTTCATTGAACGAGCAAGTTTTGCTGAAACTAGTCAGTATTTTGGAGATTTTGACAGATCATATTTTTTTTAGAATGCATAAAAAAGTTAGAAAGAAGATCACTGCAGTAAGTGTATCAAACTAAAAGGGGATTACATCGAAAAATAAATTTAATTTTGTAAAAAAATTTTATTTTAAAGTCACAAACTCATAAACCACATGTTTTATAGTTTATTTGTAATAACTTTTTTTTGTAACTTCCAATTTAATTTAGGTTAACTATTCATTTACTTTATCCTTTTTTTTAAATTGTTGAACCCAATTTCCATGCAATATAAACCATCACCGCCACCCCCCCCCCACAAAAACTTGATTGTTAAGAGATGTTTTCAATTTATAAAAAACTGTTTCACTGACCACAGTTTCATTTTCTTTATAGAAAGAAATCACAATCAATTAATACAGCATTTCTCAACCTTTCAGTATTTGCAACACAATTTTTATTGCACCCCCCTCTTGTACAATAATAATGTATTTTGATGCAATACAATAGGAATACAATAATAATGTATTTTGATGCTAAAGCTGCACTACTACAACCCTAATTACAAATCTTACAAATTAACAAGAATAAGTAATTTTTTTATATTTGTCAACATCGAACCACAGCACTGACCATAACCAGAATCGATGCCTCTCTATTGCTTTCTGTCTTACATCCACCATATCGGACATTCCCATGGCTTCACGAGAAGTTCCGATTTGTCTCAAACAGTCTGGAACATATGCGTGACCGTCTGCGCAAACTTATAAATGCTGCACTTCATTCAATTCCAGCCAGTCTCAGCTGAGTCAATCTGATCCTTCTATCGTTATGAAATATATTGTGAATGTGTATGTTGTAAATTGCATGTTAATTGTAGTTCACGGTATTAAACATTCACGGCAGTAGATTTATAGAGAATCATGAATAGATTTTTAAGTAGACGTAAGCAAGCATTAGATGATAGTGAAGCATCAATAAGTGCACAGACAAGCATGGTTCTGAAAATAAAATCAAGAAAATATTCTCAAGAATACTGAAATTTTGGGTTTCCCAGTACTGAAGTAAATGAAGAAGAAAGGCCGTGTGTCGTTAGCTCTAAAATTTTGGCAGCAGACAGGATGAAACCTAATAAAGTTAAACAACATTTGGAAATGCTTCATAGGAGTATGGTAACAAACCTCAAGAATCCTTCAAAACAAAATCATCATATGAAAAGCAAACAATTTTTTAAAAAAAACTTTGTGAATGAAAAAGCTTTACTTGCCTCTTTACAAAGTTTCATATAAAATAGCCAGGTGTAAAAAGCTTCACACCATTGGTGAAGAGCTTATTTTGCCAGCTGCAACTAAGACTGTAGAAATTATCTTTGAAGATAATTTTGCCAAACAATTGCAGTCTATACCTTTATCAAATAAAGCCTGTCGACGTAGCTGAAGATGTACAGCATCAGTTTTTCAGGAAGTTGTGTGACAAGTTGTTTTCAATTCAACCTGATGAGGCAACGGATCGCAATAAAGATGCTCATTTCATTGCCTATGTTCGATGTTGTCAGCTTGTATGTCAGCAGTAGAAGAAACTACTTTTCTGCAAACCAATAGAACTCAAAGCAACAGCACTCACATTATTTTCTATCTTAAATGATTTTATAAAAAAAGACAAACATAGAGTGGAAAAATATCATTGGAATAAGCAAATGTTCAATGTCTGAAAGATTTTCAAAGTACACATCACTTGTGAATTAAAAATCTCCACAGTGTCTCTGAACATATTGCATGATCCACAGAGAAGCTCTGGCTTCCAAAGAAATGAGTACTGGTCTGAATATTCTGCTAACGACAATTGTAATCGCAGTAAATTATATAAAAATGAGACTCCTAAAATCAATAATTTTTTTATAAACTTGAATGTATATAAACATGGGTGCAGTACATTCAGCATTACTACTTTAATGCGAGGCAAGATGGTGATCACATGGGAAATTTTTGCAACATGTTTATGAATTAAAAGATGAATCGTCATTTTTCTAGAAGAGGAAAACCAACCAGAAGCTGAGAAGTTTCAAGATTGTTTATTTGTGATGGAATTGAGCTAATTGGTCAACGCTTTTTGTAGAAAATTGAAATTTTGGAGCAGAAATTTAAAGTAAAAAACCAATACATTTCTTAGCCATATTAATAATGGTTCTGAAGTTTTGATATTCAAAGTATTATCACACAAACCTTAAAAGATTTAGTTGAAAAACTTGAGATATAGAAAGTAATATACATAGCTCCATGTTCCAAATAGCCTTAGCTCAATTCTCCATCATAATGATTTTTGGAAAATTGTCATTTCTGTGCATTGCACTTTTCTTATTTTCTCAAGAAATTCTTGTTTTTTGCATTTTTTGTGAATGGTTTTTTCATACAGGCAACTAGGAAAAAAGGACATTAATAAAAGCCATATAAAAAGTTTACTTCTTAAAAAGAAAAGTTTATTTTTCAATTCTTAAAAATTTTCAATTAACTTCATGAAATTTAAATATAGAAATCAACAGTATTTTCTACTAACTCATATTACCTATTTTAATTAAAAAATAAGAACTTATTTTTCATAATAAAAAAAAATTAATTAAAAAATATCCTGTAACAACCAACAAGCTAACCAATAAATTTATTTCTTATCTTCTTCCATTTATATAACATTAAATGAGCAAATTATATAAATAAATAACTTTAAACCCTTTAATTGTAGAAAGCATAAATAAAATTAACAAGCAATAACCATGAAAATATAAATATAAATATAAAATATAAATCTGAAAATATCAACAAATTTGAAGACAAAAAAAAATTCAGCTTTATTATCATATAGAAATTACAGATGATATAATTGTGTTAACTAAACTCCAACCTTTACTATTACAAAAAACAAAATATTACATTAAACATCATATAAAGGGTATACATATTAAATTCTTCTTGAAAAAGATAAATACAACATCCATGAGAAAATACAGATTTAGAAGAGAATTTATTTTAATCGTACTTTCTTCTAAGAGAGAATAATAAGGTGGCATTATCAAACACTCTGCTAATAAGAGAGTACACCATATTAAACTGTGAAAAGCTTGCATTAATCTTTGGGTAAAAATGATTAAACAGTTTTGGTATTTGACTGACCCAACTTCATCAAAAGTTACTATTATAATGCCTAAATTTCATTAAAGACTTAAAAGGGAGTTTTGTATGAATTTGAGATCCTCGATTTTTCTCCAAAGAAAAATTAGCAGAATTTAGATTTAGATGCCTAGAATAATTCAAAGAAAAAATATTTACTACAGATTAATACATCACTGCCATTTCCTGACAAACTTTGATAAGGTAGATTTAGCACCAGAAACAATATGTAGGGTGGGCATCTCAGTTGTTAAATGGCATCTTAGCTTGTAAAAAATGGATAAAAGAAAATTGTGGGAATGTTTATAATATTTATTTACAAGGGATAAATACCACATGAATAAAATATAATTAAAAATCTACCTCAAGGCAGGTCAACCAATCTATGAAACATGTATGAATTCAGTCAAATGGTTTTCAGTAAAAAATAAACAGTATCAGTATTGAATTATACTGATAGATTCCAAGAACTTTATTAACAAATGACAAGTGGTATCGACAAAATGGGTAGTAATTCAATAATCTAAAGAATCCTGACCCAAAAGGCATGAGAAAAAGCTTAAAATTACTTTCTACTAGTAACAGAAAATGCATGGCTAGTAATATCAGCTTTCTAATCATATAAAATTTCTTTTAACCAATTTTTAACAAAATTTTCAAAACTGCATCTGGATAGAAAACAAATTTTTTACTGACCGGAATAAAACCATTCATTCGGCCAACATAACTTTTAGTTTCGTTAAACAAAGAAATATTATAATATAAATAATAGACTCCAATAAACAGTTGGAAGCAAAGTAAATCATCCCTTAATCTTTAGTTGTGATTAATGAATGTGGATAGAAAAAGTAGTAAAAACTTTTAGAAACAGAAAATTTTTACAGGATGCATGGAGAAAAACTAAAAGTATAATACGAAGAAAATGAAAATATTACATTAAAACCAGTACTATATAACTTAAGCAACTACAGTTTCACTTAACTTTTAGAGCCTAAAAATCTGTTGTGTTCTTTAAAGTGTTATTATAAAGAAAGAAGTTTTTTAAATTATGAAGTTAACACTTATAAATCTTTTAATAAATTTATTATAATTTTACATTTTTTGCATGATTTACATGCACACGCACGCACATACACCTTCACTTCACTCTCATGAGAATATGAACAAATTTATTTTTTAAATATAATTTTTTTTTTTTTAATTCACCCAAACAAACTGTAAGCATAAATCAATTAAGTGTGCAAAAAAGAATGTATGTAAATAATTAAAAACACTGTCAACCTCAGTGGCAGAGTAGTATAACATCTAAGCCTTTTATCTGGAAAGTACAGGAGGTTCAAAAAAACCCTGTCAAACATGGCATTTTTCATATGCAATAAAATCTATATTCTTACACACAAATTTTGAGTTAAAATAACTGCATGTAAATTAAAAACTACATCTTTGTATGCAACTCTAATAAAATAATAATACATATTTTTAAATAGAAACAATTTTGTAACATAATTATTCATTTATTAAAAAAAAAAAGAAGTGAGCTAGATGCTAAATTGTTAAATTCATATTAAATAACATAGATATTGCTATGATAACCATTCAAAAAAACTACACATACTGTGTTTTATCCTTATCTAAGTAATGACAGACACTTCTGGGAAAAAGCATTTTAACCTGAAAAAGGTTGTACACTCAGTAAGTATATGGGCGCAGTGAGATTTTTATGTGCTAAAGTTGCACAGCCATCATTTGCATTTAAAATAGTATTTATCTACTCTTTATTGGATAAATTAATTTCCTGTTATTTTCTTGTCAATTTATTGTTTATTTTCTTTTTTGCACTACTTTATAAATAAAATACATTAATTTTTACAAATTGCAAGAAAAAGAAAAGAGAAATGAACATTATTATTAAATTATACATTATTATTATTATTAAATACTATAGTATGATAAAAAAATAAAATTTTAAAGAAAGGAAGTGACAAAATGAGATCAAATATATTCAAAGTTAAAGAATTTTCTTATTTATAATTAATGCAAGAAAAAGAAAAGTAAAGCAGAAATCAAACACAGGATGCCATTTTATGTTATAACTATCCAATATAGTACAGTGCAGCACGTCCACAATAAAGATACACATATTTAATAATTACATATTTTAAAGATAAAGAAAAAAATAATAAATTGTATTCTTTTTCTAGTATACATATGTAGTATCATAAAGAAGCAAAATAACAAAAATTAAGCCACAAATAGATTACAGAAGCTTTTAAAATGTAATAAAACAGATAGCTGAAAATCTATCAAGTAATTTCAAGTAAAATTACCTGTGTAATCAACCTTAAAATAATTTATATAAGTATGTTTCATGAATTTCTATCACCCTTAAATTAAATTACAGCTACTCTTGAATGTACACAAACTGATGAACATTAAGTATCATGAGCTGTAATTGTTCCCTAAGTTAATCTAAATAATTAACTTAAGTTGATGCTAATTAAAAAAATAAAGCGGATATTAAAAACAGATTTTTTGAAGAAATTTTAGACAGAAAAGAAATCTTCTGGTACCAAACATATTTACAAATGAAAATCCTGAAAGATTATGGAAAATTTATGTAAATTTTATGTAAATTAAAAAAAAGAGGAAAATATGGAAGAAAATTTTCTTACAGTAAAATAAATTAATATTTAAAATAAACTGACAGAATAAGAATTATTACACGACTTTACAATACCATTATTACCATCCATTTAACCATGACTAATCATCACACTAATCCTTTGACATCATCATTCTATTTTTATACACAAATACAAGAAAAGAAAATAATTTCATGTAATTAAATTGTAATAAATTTTCAATTATTTTTTTTTCTTCAAAATTTTTTTTATACTACACATAAATAAACAAAATAAGAATTGCAAAATAATAAAATTTCATAAATATTTTTTTATTCATAAAATTTATTAATCAGTAATTTCTTAAGTATGTAACAAAATTTCAAACTTTTTAAATTGAAGGAAAATTACATGTAGGTAAGGATTAAAAAATATAACTATAATTTCAAATTACAAATAAACATCAACAAGAATGGAAGTTGCTTCAAGTGGAAACTTGAAACAGCAAGAGAACCTAAATCAAACAACTGAAGCTAGCGGGTACAAATAAATATTCACAGGAAGTTAAGGAGCGCAATTGACCTTGCAAATATGATTAAACTCATTGACAAATTCTTGTTATTTATTACCACTGAACTCTATCAGAGTTTATCTATTAAGAACAATACATTATACACAAACATAATGAATTTAAAAATGTTTAAACTTCCTAGAGCTCAATAACTTTACAATTAAATTGTTTTATGACTCAAAAATCATGTTAAATAAATTACACAGACTGGAAAACTTAAATTTAAAAAAGTATGAGGGCAAATCAAATTTAAATGGTGATTTTGTTATTCTATGCACCAAGCAGTTTCGAGCTGGATGCCAGAGTGGGGGGGGTTGTTATGTTCAGTGTGTTAGAGAGGAGGAACCAGCTAAGTTAGCCCCTCTGCTCTGTTTAATTGTCAGTACAACAATGAGTGAGCAAGAGTAAGCTCTTGCTCATAGTGTGCAATTATAAATTTTTCAACTAATGAAGACATTAAACCAGTGAAAATTTTAATTCATTTAAAGGCACAGTTTGGGGATGTTCCACTGTCCCAGAACTAAGTGTATATGTGGGTCAGACAATTTAAGGGTGAGCAAGAAAGTGTAGAAAATGAGTCATGATCGACACCCAAGGTGAATTCTCACAGCTAACAACATCCACGTCATTCAAGAGCTTATCGAAGGTGATCGCCAGTTCACTGTTTAAGATATCATGTCAGAAGTGGGTATCAGCTGTGGAAGTGCTCAATCCATTATCACTGATCATCTTGGCTTCAGAAAAATTAGCAAACGGGTTCCAAGATTGCTGACTGAAAATCAAAAATAGGTCAAGTTAAAGATCTGTGAGAGACTTCTGAATCGATTTTGACAAAAAAGGGACGATTTTTTCAGGCGAATCATCACCTGTGATGAGACATTGGTCCATCATTACACTTTGGAGTCAAAAATGGTGAGTAAGGAGTGGCGAAAGGAAGATGAGGACTGCCCAGTAAAGGCAAAAACTTATCCAGCTGACAGAAGGGTTTTGGCCTTTACTGGGCAGTCAGCATCCTTCCTTTCGCCACTCCTTACTCACCATTTTTGACTCCAGAGTGATATGATGGACCTATGTCTCATTACATGAACCGAAAAAGTTTTCCTCATTGTAGTTTCTCCACAAAAAACTAACTGTGAATGCAACTTACTATTATTGTCAGTTGCTGCAGACAACAAAAGCCACCTACCAAAACAAAAGACAGGGTGGTATGCTCATTACAGATATCATCCTTCTCCAAGACAATGCCAGCCAAGCCACACACCGCAATTTTAAAAAGGGATAAAGTGAAAAAATGCACTGGGAAACCCTCGATCACACTCTCTAGTCAAGCTTTGTCCCCCTGAAAGATTTGGGCCCTTGAAAGATCGCTTGAAGGGGAACAATTAGAAAACAATGATGATGTCGATGAGCACGTGCAAAATTGGTTGACATGTCCTCAAATTTTTTGTAAACAAGGAATATTCAAGCTTCCAAATCATTGGCAAGTGTGTAGATTGTGCAGAAGACTATATAAAGAAATGGTGAAGATATGAATTGTGTAAGTTATTAATAAATAATTTATAAAAAAAAAGGATTACAATTTATATTTGATTCACCAAAATAGTATAATAACAAAAGCAAGTTCAAGGCCACAATATGCCTGAACCCATGAGAAATATATAGTTTTAGATACTAAACTTTTTGCACACAAACAAGAATGTTTCAGCGGAAAAGGACACTACTCAGAAGGTAAATAGGAAGATAATAAGGAAAAGTCATAAAAAAATATCCCTAGAAAAGCTTCATTTACAACTAGCTGCCGAAATATTTAACCCTGATTTTTGCTTCTTAAGTAATTACTACAGTTTTTAATTTTTTGAAACAAATTATAACAAAATTTATGTTTTTTATACAGGGTGAGCAACATAAAACCGAACCTACAATGAAACCGCTACCCGACACTATTTATGAAAGACTCTCACACAACTAGCACGACTAATGGATTTATATGTTACTATTGATTGTTGCTGCCATCCAAAAGGTGGTTACGTGTCAGTGCAGTATAAGTTTTGCTGCGTTGCAGTACTGTGAGTGCAGTTGTGTCTGTCTAAAATGCCTTATTCAGAAGAGGTTAGCTATAGTTGAGACTTATATTCGTCCTAGATTGTTTGAAGAATTACGTCAAGTATTTGTAGAAAATTTCTAAATGCCTGTATCCCAGAGAAGAGTAGCATACACAATTTAATTAAAAAATGTCATGCAAGTTCGGTTTCAAATGCAAAATGAAATAGGCAACCTTCCGTTAGGGCTCCACAGGCCATTGCCAATTGAAAGGAGAATTACTGCCAGTCCAAAAAAAATCATTACACAAGTTATCTCAACAATCTGGTGTTAAATACACACTTTATAAAATTCTTCACAAATTAAAATTGAAACCATACCGCATTACAACTGCGCAACGACTAAAGGAGACAGACAAACTGAAATGACCTGATTGTTGCAACTGGCTTCTCAAAAACATTGTTTGTGAACAGATAGACCTGATGTCGTATTTCATGTCAGACGAGGCACGGTTTCATTTATCTGGCCATGTTAATTACCAGAACACTAAGTATTGGATGGCGAGGAATGTTCATGAGATATTAGAGCGTCCACTTCACAGTGAGAAAATTGGTGTGCCGTTTTGGTAATCTTATAGTGGGACCAATATTTATTGACCAGACTGTCAATAACACAAGTTTACCTCACAATTTTCAAAGAATTCTACACACAATTAACTGATTATTAAAAAATACAGCTTCTTCCAACAAGACAAAGCAACATGTCACACATCAAACATTTCACTGAATCACATTCATGCAGCTTTCACAAATTAACAAGCTGTCAGCAGAAGACGGTGGGGCCTCCACTTTCCCCAGAGTTGTCTACTTGCAATTTTTTCCTTTGGGGCTACTTAAAGGAGAGAATTTATTCATTTAATCCCCACAATACTGATGAACTTAAGGTGAACATTCAATGAGAAATCAACCCAATTGATAATAATTTGGTTCAGATGACTTTTGGCATCGAGCACAAATGTGCATCGATGCCCAGGGTGGTCTCATTTTTAACCATTTTTGTAACCAATAAGGTAAATAAATGTAACATTTAAATTACATTTAAGTTTTTTTTGTTTTTTTTTAATTAAGCCATATCATTTATTAAATTTCATTCCATAAACTACAGATTCTGAAGCGGTTACTTTATGGATTAATTTTTATGTTGCTCACTCTGCATTACTTGAGTTGAAAATTATAAAAATAAAAGTGGTTCCAAGAACAGCATCTCTACTTTTTTTTATTATTTTTTTTAAATAGTAAAACTTAACATAATATTTTGGTTTTGCATAAAATAACTGTAAAATTACCACTTAAAAAATAAAACTTACTAAAAGGTTTTGTAGAGAATTTAACTCTAAGAAAATTGATGAGAAAATAGAGTCAAAAAAATAAATACCAGTTTGAGAAATTTAACTTTAAAACCAAAACGTATCAAATATGTTTAATAATTCCAAATTATAGCCAAAAAAAGAAAGTAATCATTAATATACCAACAGGAAATTTAATAATTACCTGCTGTCTAAAAGCTAACACTGGCAACACAACATATTTAAAGCAATGCATTATAACAAAAAACAAAACATTAAGGAAGTTGTAAAGGAAGCTCAAAAACAGAGAAAGAAAAAAATAAAGATAATATAAACCACCAACAATACAAGTAGTAAAAAAGGAAGTTTATTTTAATAAAAAAATAAAGTTATAATTAAAAGAAAGAACACATTTTTAAAAAAAAGGAATAAACTAAAATTCTGACCAGTCAAAAACAATGTTCAAATTTGAATAATTATCTATATTAGAGTTAATAAAATTAGGCTTTCAGTTCCAATCATGTTAAATGCAGGTACTAGATAGAGTTCTGTTTCCCTTGAGTACATGCTCCCTTGTAGACAGAGATTTCTGATAACTAGTTGCCACTTGCTATGTGTCATATCAACAAGTGGCACTAGCAATTCAGATATCAGCGGGTTTACAGTATACCTACACAACTGCCTTTCTCAAAGGTAGCTAACCGATAACAACCCGTTACAGCGGCACAGCCCCCACACCACATTAGTCATCTTTATAGCAATACCACTGTCGAATAGACAGAGAAAGAAAAAAATAAAGATAATATAAACCACCAACAATACAAGTAGTAAAAAAGGAAGTTTATTTTAATAAAAAAATAAAGTTATAATTAAAAGAAAGAACACATTTTTTAAAAAAAGGAATAAACTAAAATTCTGACCAGTCAAAAACAATGTTCAAATTTGAATAATTATCTATATTAGAGTTAATAAAATTAGGCTTTCAGTTCCAATCATGTTAAATGCAGGTACTAGATAGAGTTCTGTTTCCCTTGAGTACATGCTCCCTTGTAGACAGAGATTTCTGATAACTAGTTGCCACTTGCTATGTGTCATATCAACAAGTGGCACTAGCAATTCAGATATCAGCGGGTTTACAGTATACCTACACAACTGCCTTTCTCAAAGGTAGCTAACCGATAACAACCCGTTACAGCGGCACAGCCCCCACACCACATTAGTCATCTTTATAGCAATACCACTGTCGAATAGACAGAGAAAGAAAAAAATAAAGATAATATAAACCACCAACAATACAAGTAGTAAAAAAGGAAGTTTATTTTAATAAAAAAATAAAGTTATAATTAAAAGAAAGAACACATTTTTTAAAAAAAGGAATAAACTAAAATTCTGACCAGTCAAAAACAATGTTCAAATTTGAATAATTATCTATATTAGAGTTAATAAAATTAGGCTTTCAGTTCCAATCATGTTAAATGCAGGTACTAGATAGAGTTCTGTTTCCCTTGAGTACATGCTCCCTTGTAGACAGAGATTTCTGATAACTAGTTGCCACTTGCTATCAACTTGTCATATCAACGAGTGGCACTAGCAATTCAGATATCAGCGGGTTTACAGTATACCTACATAACTGCCTTTCTCAAAGGTAGCTAACCGATAACAACCCGTTACAGCGGCACAGCCCCCACATCTTTATAGCAATACCACTGTCGAATAACTAACCGCCTTGGTGTAATACCTCAGCTGAGTGTATTTATTTTATATCTTAAATTCACTGGTTTATATTTCTAATAAATAAAGGGGTCAAAACGTTCAGTTCATGGTTACATATAATTTTTAAAGTTGTAATGATCATTATTTACATCTTTAATATTTATTTTAGATTTTATATTATATGAATATTACATTGTTGAAGAAGATACGAGTTGATGACAGAATGAAATGTAAATCTAAACTAAACAATACATTAATTAGAAAAATATTAAATATCAGCTGGTAAAATAGGCTAGATGAATAAACTTATTTACTTTTACAAATGAATAAAAAGAAAACAGTTTATGTATTTATAATTAATAAGAAAAAGAGAAATGAGTCAACACCAGTACTGCAAGAGCCATTCTCTCTCATGAACCTGACCCCATACGGAAAGACACCCTCCGCCACCCCCTCCGTTCCAAGCCTGGACCACTTTACCAGTGGTCATCTTCAATTAAAACCTCTCGATGTGTCCAAAAAGATACCAAAGACATACTTAGACTTGCTAGAAGAAACAACTTTCATAACTGAAAGAACAGCATCTTCATTACCCTTACCTGGGTGAAAACCATACTGACCACCCATCCATCATATTTTTTAGAATTCAATCTATCTTTAATACGATGATAGAACCTCTCTCTCAACTCAGACTTGGGAAATTGAATTCTCAGCGGCATCAATGAAAGCCAGATAAAATCTTTTTGCAAACTCTTCCAAATGAATATCATCCATGAAAGGATATGCACAGATAGGGATATCCACCAAAAAGCATCAGAGCTTGAGGTTGAGGTTACCCAGTGGATACCGCATTGTCGCTTATGCAGATGATGGGCTTTTTCTGGTTAAAGGAGATTCGAGGAATGAGATTGAGTTCAGTGCAGCCCAGGCTTATAAGATACTCCACTGTGAAGTTTCTAACATAAGATGGTGTTTAGCCCACAGAAAAAAAAAACGATAATGTTGCTGAAGAGCAGACAGGCTGTTACACAACAACCACGTGTAGCAGTGGCAGATCATTCAATTAGGTATGACCCACTGCAAAAGTATCTAGGTATCCTTGATCAGAATTTTCTATTTACGGAGCTTTGTCAATATGCTTCCCAAAAAGTCTTGTGAAGCATTTTCTATTATCTATGAATGGTGCCTATACGACTGTCTCTCGAAAGGCATCCTTATTATTTTTTGTATTAAGCCAATTGATATCTTTGTGACAGAGCGTCAATTCTAAATGAATTTTCCCCTAATCGGCAAATTATATTTCCTTCTAGAAATGGCACCTTTAGAGATAGGTTGTTGGCAAGATTTGTTTTGACTGTTTCAGGCTTGTGTTCATGTGTGCGTCATGTTTCATATGTCTGTCCCAGGTACGAAGGTGAACGTTTCAAAGTAGTTGAGTGTTTGCGAGGGTCAATTCTAGTTTTGGTCTGCAAGTTAATTGGAAAGCCAAAAGAAATGGAACATAGTTGCTGGCTTCCTGGGATTCATAGCCCTGTGGAGAATTGGTTGAGGAGGTTTGATGCTGTATAGAGTACAAGATCTGATCAAAAAATAACTGAACATTTTTAATTACGCACCAATAAAGATATATAGTGACATGCAGTTGGCAGCATTGTGTTCTGCATAAACTCCTATATAACCAAATATTCTTGGACTGTAGATATCTTGTTTAGTTTTCATGTTGCTGTTAAAATTTGAAAGCAATGTGTTGTATAACAATTTTTGTAATGTGTTATTTTCAGTAGCAACGACATAACATAAGATTTTGCATGTACTGGGGAAAACTTTCACAGAAATGTTTCAACTTTTGAAATAAACTTACAGAGATGATGCTCTGGGTTGTATGCAATGTTGTGAATGGTTTTCAAGATTTAAAAGTGGTTGTCAGTCAATTGAAGATGAACCTCAACCAGGAGTCCTTCAAGTTCAATCAATGACACCCACGTTCAAAAAAATCAATGATCTGGTGCGTGCAAATCTGCTGTCTGAAAACTTGCAAAGAGGTTAGCATCTCAAATGGATCATGCCAAGAATTTTGACTGAAAAATTGAACAGCAAGTTGCAGCAAGTTAAGTGAAAAAATCTGCAAAAAGAGACTGGTAAGAGAGAACTCATGGTTCCTTAACCATGACAATGCGTCTGCACACTCAGCTTTGTCAATTTGTCAGTTTTGTGCCAAAAACAGATGACTGTCCTCACTCAGCCTCCTTTACTCACCAGACCTGGCTTCTTGTGATTTTTCTTATTTTCAAAATTAAAATCAGTGATGAAAGGATGCTGTTTTGAGACTATTGGTGACATTAAAGCAAATTCATCATGGCCATTCCAAATAAAGTTATCCAGGACTGCTTTGCAAGTGAAAACACCGCTGGGGAAAAGTGTGTGAATTGGAAAGGGGAGAACTTGGAAGCGGAACAACCAATAACCTGTAAAATTAATAAAGATTAAAAAAAAATAAAGTTCAGTTATTTTCTGAACAGACCTCGTAGTAACCCTAATGGCTAGGGGCCTACATGCTTACTTCACCAAGACAGGCATTTTCGCATCAAGCACCGGTTAGCCGAGATATTCATTGTTAGGAAGAGAATGGATGTCTGGGGAACTTGTGATGGAGCTGCAGTGTGGGAAGGTGTAAGGTGTAGCCTCGCTCCCGAAAGTGGACCACTAGAGAAGAATGCGATAGGGTGTTTTCATTAGAAGTTTATTAAATTTATTTATTTTTTTCTTGATTTTTGAGTAAATCAAGAAGAATTTGAATAAGTTGAATTGTACGACAAAACTGTCCTTGTTGTGATCAATGCTTGTTTTGTTGGTATGTGAATAGTATTTTTAGTGTTTAAAGACTTAAATGATGATTTGAATGCAGTCAATAAAGAAAGATAAATATGAAAATAGATTTGTGTAAAACCTTCGGTGTTAGAGGAACGCGCGGTGTTAGGTGGGGGGGGGGGGGGATCATACTACCGTGAATCTGTTAATTTGAAATTTTGATAGTTGACGATTGTTACAGTAGGTGGTTGAGGATAGAAGCCATATGAAGGTGATAAGTTGTGTAAATACACTGATGAAAATGACTGCCAAGGCATTTGCATCGGTGGCACCCTGACAGAGGCCAAACTGTCTATCAGGTAATATTGTCTATCAGGTTTTAGAGTGTGTAAAAGACAACCTCCAGTAAAGCCCATTAAGGCTAGGAATGGAGAAGGCAATATGGCAACCAGGACAGTCACAAAACGGCGAGTGCCTTCCCCTACAGCAAGTCAGGATCACAGCAAGCCTTTGAAGCTGTCCGACAAACCTTTACCCAACAGTTGAAGTTATCTCGGCCCAGAGCTTCCTACAGTACTGCAAACTGGCACCAGCCAGCAGACTGGGAGCTGTGCTTTACCAGCAAGACAAGAACAGTGAGCAAAGTCATCTCGTATGCCAACAAAGCTTTGACATGGCTAAGGCAGGCCACCATGCAGTAAACAAGATATGCTTGGTGGGCCTTACGGATTCAAATTTTCCAAGTTTACACTACAGCAATGGAGCAGTTATACCTGAACTGCAAGAAGTTGTCTGTTTTAACAGGTACGGGAGGAACAACAAGCCGATCTTAAATGCCAAGCTCCAAATTCAGCTTCAGGCACTCACCTCAAAGTAGGCGAAGACATCCTCATATGGACAACAGGGCATAGCACTAAGACAGGACCCCAACCAGTAGGTGTGTACATCCTACCCGGCAGCCTCTCAGCTATCATACAACACTACAATGCAATGCAATGTTCCAGAAGCCAGTCACCCAGGAATAGAAGACCTGGCAGGCAATCTGTCAATATTTCGATTGGCAGGACCTAACCAAGGACTTGCATCAGTACATCCATCAATGCCAAATAAGCACCTGCTTCAAACGAGGGCCAAACCTTCCACCAGACAATTGGCAACCTTGAAAACCAAAACTTGGAAACATATGACAGTTGATTTAATGGGTCTGTATCCATAAGGCAAAAGGTTCCTAGCAACAGTAGCTGACCTGTTTTCCCGCTGACTATTGTGTCCATGACACAATCTTCTGCTGTTTGGAAGAGGAAGTGTTTTGCCGCTGGGGCTAGTTTGCAGTCCTCCTAATGGGACTATGCCAACACGCTGGAAGTGGAAGAAATTGTGCCAACAACTACACATTACATACTGGACTATATCCTCAACTAGGATGTCAAACATCTAACCAGGGATATGTGTGCTGTGACTGCTGTTCGTAGATAATAGAGAAAAACTAACTGAAATTTAAGGTAGACAACCAATTGTTCATCAGCCAACACCGCTGGCCCGGCTCATGACGGTCGATACACAGGATTCGAGGCTCCATGAGAAAGCCCATACCACTGTCCTTTAATGTACAGAACAAGTATATGAAATCAATCAGAAAGGCACCTGCTTAAAGATACAAGTCTCCAAGCTCATACCTGCACACCATGCCTTAACAACTAAACTACAGCGAAATCTATCAGATCAGGACCGGTATGTGCCAGACAGGGCAGGGGGGAGAGTTGTTGCCACATGCTGGCCCACCAGCATGAGCCGACCCAAACGATGAATCGCTGGGAGAGTAACGACTCTCCTCTGTCAACAGAATAAGACAGACCTGACACTGCAGATTGTGGGGGCCACCACTGCATGGCAGTGGGACCCAGCACCCTCTGAAGAGAAGCTCGATTGATTCCAACGATGAGTCACAACCTCCTGACTACGGCCGACATATTCGGAGACCAGCGACCAGACTCACAGCCTTTCTCAAGGCTACCTCGCCAAACTCACCAACAGGCCTTTTTAGGGCCACCACTTCAGAAACCCCAAACAATCCTTTTCCAGGTTATCAAAAAATTATAAAGAGCCACATAAATAAATATTACAACTCTAATTGTCCTACATTTAAAAGAAATTATAAATGTAAGGTGGATGGTAAATAAATACCAGATTTTACAAAGAAATATCAAAATAATCATCCTTATAAAAAATAAATAAGTAAAACATGCACTCTTGTTAAGGATAACCTGTGCATTATAAATTTAATTTTACCAAGAAATTTAATGCTTGAACACCTACACAATAAAATAATCAAAGAAAGAAATCACAATACAATGAATTTTAACTTTAAATCATCTCTAACTAAAAGTTAAACAACTTGAGCAGATTACAGAAAAACAGTAAAAACATATGTTTTGTTCATTCCCTGGAACTTTGAAGTATTAATATATCAGCAGCAATTTCTTACATATAAATTTAATTATACAAAAACAAAAATCAATCACTAATAACATCAGAATGTTAAACAGGTCAGATACTATCACTGGTTTTCACCTAATAACATCATAACAAAGAATGAGTTTTTATAATTACATAATGCAATGACTGATAAGCTGTCACTCTCTGTAACCAGATAACTAGCCCATGACAATCCTCCTACTTTCGCAAAAATACCAAACCTTTTCTGATTCTAGTTTGCATATGTAACACGCACTTATTTAATATACTGAAAATAAGTACAACTAAAAAAGAAATTTTTTCTCCCACAAAGGAAGAAATTTTAGGTAACTTTATTCATATGTAATTATTTTTCCACTATAATTATTTTAATAAATATAATTATTTTTCAAACAGTGCCGGAAAAGTATTACAACTTTGTTGTTTGTTGTTAAATCCTTTTCTATTATTTTTATGATATAACTTATCACTATTACCAATGAAAATCTACAAAAGGTTAGCCTGGTCTTGAGACAAACAAAATTTTACAAGCTGAAATGCAGATTTTATGATGTAGATCAAAGTTAAGACATTAACTTCTCTAAGACACTAACTTATTGCATCATCTTGATTCTAACCTTTTTTAAGCTGAAGGTTTTAAAAGATCACATAAAAAAAAAAAATTTTAAACACTTTAGAACTATTCCAGATAATCAATGCTACTTAAGTCATCTGTAAAGCCCAAAAAAATCCAAGAATCAAAAATACATAAACGAAGTGATAGATATAATGAAGATTTCAATCAAAAGTAAAGCCTCAAACTAAAAAATAAAAACCGTTTGTTTTGTTAGCAGATACGAATAAACATTATTTACAGAAGACAAAATAAAAATAAAAAATTTAAAAAATAAAACACTTTGTATATCCAATATTGTGTCTGGCTTCTATCATTAGACTTTACATTAAAAATTTATTTATTAATAACAAGAAAAATTCATCATCATGGATTTAATATCACAATAACTTTTATATGAAGCCCACATATGATATACATTTGCAAGTTTTCATTGAAAAATTAATTATTACATGTAATAACGATTATATTTAGTATACAAATAAATTTTAATAGAAAAATAACAATATTTTCAACTGTGAAAAAAATTCAAGCAGCATATGTATAATGAATAAATCAAATAATCTCAAAGATTCAGCAAAACAATTCTTTTCTTAATTTTGTTTTTTTTTTTTCTAAATTCCACAAATTAATTGTAGAACCAATATAGATTTAACAACATAAATTTATTTTATGTCCCAGCCTGGTAAAATAAAAAAAGAGACAAATTAAGATTTTCAACAGTTATAATAATACAACTGACTGTTAAGTTAATAATGTTGCTGCTGGTTGAGTAATAGGCTAATGTAAAGTATATTGATTAAATCATATCTAGACCTTCTAAATTTCTAAGCAGTGACCTACAACTACAGCAATAAATTAATTCCTTATCAGAGACTACTATAATAATGTGAAGCAATGTATATTTGTTACATGATTTTTAAGTAAAAAAACAAAAAAACAAATGAAATATCAATTTATTGGCACTATGTGATCTCATAATTTAATGTAAATATATTATTGACCTAATTTAATGCATTGAGAAAAAATCCAATTTAGACAGCGTTCAACTTTCTCTCAACAACAATTATATAAAAAAAGATACATTAAAATAATCCAGTATAATTTCCAACATTTTCCTCCTGTACTTTTCAATAAAATTACAGATAAAAAATTAAATACAAATAAAAAATTCCATAATCAAAATCTTAATGGAAATAAAATCCAAAATTAACAATGCACATATTACATTTTCTTTCTTTTATTTTTATGGTGAACAATCCAAACAAGTGTTGTTGCCCAACAAACCAACCAATTTGAATGCCAAACTGATTTAAACTACAAAAACCTTTTATAAAAGTTCATTTAAAAACTTTAAATGTCATATAGAAAAGTAAAACAGTATTTAAATAAGCAAATACATCTCAAAAGAGATTAACAAACACTTCTTCTTTAAGAGACAACATAGTGAACCAAATACGTTGTTAACCTAACAATCAATATTTTTTCCCCACAAAGAATACAAGGCTAGCAAGATGCTACAACACAAATACTTATCCCTTAACTAGTAATGGTTTTAATATTTTATTTATTTCTATATTTTTTTTTTATCTCTTGGTGAACACAAAAATTAAAAATCGTTTTATACATTTATTTAACTGAATTAAGCCTAATATGAGGCATTATTCTTAGACTTAGAAATGTCTGTTTAGGGATCCTAACATAACATATTTATACAAAGAAAACACTTAATATATGTATAGAAAAATATCAAAACAACTAGGCTGTTGTCAGAATTAATAGGAAGATTGTTGTTTTCACAAAGTAAATAATATTTATTGCACAGCCAGAGCTTGAAATGTTTACAGTGAAAGTAGGACTGAATTTTAGATAATTCAAGGACCATTAGATTTTAAATAATTATACATCTTTAATGTAAAAAAGGATAAGTTTCCAACAAAATAAAACATTTATTCCTTACATAGATTAATGCGGTATAACAGTCAAAAACAACTTCTTTAAAGCAATTTTTATAAATCAATAATATGAAAAAATAAATACATGAAGCTAGTTAAATACAACCAATGTTAAGGAAGATACACTAATGGCTTATATGCCTCTTGTCCCAACATACAGCAAAGTTAAGAATGTTACTCAGGTACATGGGATGTTAAATGGAGATTCAGATATCAGACTGTTCAGTACAGTCAGCTTATTCCATTATATTCTGTAACACTGAATGATACAACAAACTAAACTTGTCTAATCCTAATATCTTTGAACGTTGTAATTTTTAAAGCATACAACCAGACCTCTTATTATCACCTACGAAACAAAGCAATAGAGCGCCCCCCCCCCCATCCAAACTACCATAAACTACAAAAAACTTTATATAAAATTTTTAGAAAAATTATAACTGGCAGAATAACAAAAACATGTAATTATAACAGACATATAATAATGAACGAGAGACATTCAAGTATCCCTTCATCGTGTAACACATGTACTACACTGCATGTAAATAATTAAGAAGTTGTAAAAGCAATCCCCCCTTTCACTGAGAACATGTTTGGAAGCTAAATTGTGAAAATTCATCTCTAACCAGATAAATGATGTAGATTCAGTCATAAGCTACATACATGAATTAATAAGAAGTGTACAGGGATTCCTACAAAAATCAAAGTAATATAAAATAAATTAAAACTCTGACAAAAAGCTACAGATGTTTTGCTACATCACCACCCAAAATGAGAAATCCTGTGCTAGTTAATTCTGACCTAACACAGCACTCACATTCAACATAGCACTAGCATTCAATCTAACTGAATGTGACGCACTGTTATGTAACAGTTATATTCAACAGACATGTTGGAGCGACACAGATAACATGAGGAATCCATATATTAACTCTAGCAGATCCCGAAGACAGACAAGCAACTTCTTCACAGGTAAGTAAGTCGATTTCTAATTTATAGATAACATTTAATTTCTAGTTATCAATCGATCACTTGACTGATGATTTTATACACACCTAATTTTAACATGCTTTAGGTGTTGCTAATATTGTTTTGATAAAATTCCTACTGTACACCTAAAATGAAATAACAGTGACATACAAAAGTCTTTTGTAATGTCAATAAAAAGAAATTTTGTATGCAACGACAATTTTTTTTTTAGATATTTTTCTAACTGATGACCCAAAAGTTAAAAAGAACTTTTTTTAATAAAGTAAACTCATCTTCATTTTATTTAAACTAAAATAAAATGAATAAAAACTAAACATAGATAAGGAAATGAATAATAAAATCAACTTCCTGTTAAGAAATTAAATATTAGTATTCTTATTTAATAAACAGCTGCAGCATTCAACAAAACAATCAATCAGCATAACAGACATTAAATGTCATTTTAAATGTAGTTTAACTTCAACTTCACAATTTATATCACCTACATAAACTGTAAAAAGGTAAGCTTATCAGTAAACCAACAAAAATTATGAATATATAACATACAGAGCATTATATTATTAGAAAATTGAGGCTAAATTATCCATAAGAAAAGGTTAACTAGAATATCAATGTACATCTTTATCACAAAAAAATAAAAAATTTAAATTACAGGAGTAATAAAAAGGTTTAACTGTATGGAAATATATCTGTTGAACTGCATGAAAATATATCTGTAATGACGTAAGCAACAAACTGCTTAGGAATTAGGCAATTTTATCAACATGAATTTTTCCTTTAATTTCATCGGGTACACATTTATAAGATAAAAAATAAAATTTCATTATTTCTATATATTTGCTACCTTAGATTTATATAGTATGAGAATTATAGAATTCATTAATTTTTATTGTGCAAGAGCATAAACCATTTAATATTTCCCAAAATACCAAATACCTCTATTGTAAGCCCCACATAGTGATATATTGATTTTATAGCCTGTCAAATTTTTTATGGAATACTTTTGTGGAACACCCAAGTCACTATTGGTAAAGATTGTAACTAAAACACACACTTTATTGGTAACTAAATAATAATAAAGAATTAAATTTGCATCATTTCACATTTATATGTACAGTTTACATATATTTAGAAATAAAATACTTTTTTAAATTAAATGGGGATAAAAACAACTCACAAGCCCATACAATTTTCTTAGAGATGTATCTGCTGCTTTAAAATTCATTCATGTAAAAAAAAATCTGATAAAAATCTTTCTTGTAAGCCTATTAAATTATTACATATGCACATTTTTTGCTGCACTTCATTTAAACTTACTTCATTTGAAAGTGAGCTATAATCCTCCAATTTTTTAATAAAGTGGACAGTTAACAACAACAGCATTTTATATTAGTTTATATATTAATTTTGTTTCACGTTGATAAAGTAGTTATCTGGTATAGGTGAGAATGTGTCAGATCCGTAAACACACACACATCAGTTCAAATTCAACTTCATATACATATTTTTTATAACTTTTTTAATTTAAATATATTGATTTAAATATATCAATATATTTGAATCAATAAAGACAATTGTATTAATAAATCCATATATTCAAGTTAAAAAAATATATGTATATGAAATCGGATTCAAATCGATGTGCCTTCCCCTTGTAAGTTCCAAATATTTCATTAATAAAATTTTATTTGGCTATTAACTCTGGAAACAATTAAAATAAGTACCACTTATAATATATTGTTGAAAAGCTCTCAAAATTCAATTTTTTTGATTTTGGGCTTTTTTGGACACTTTTGGTCCAATCAAAAGGGGAGGTGTGCAACTAGTTGTTACAATAGCCCTAAATGCAAAATTTCAACATCCTACAGCTAATCGTTTTAGTCGTCGTTACAGCTAATCGCTTAAAACAATACATATGTATGTACGTATGTATCAATACATATGTATGTCTGTACATACATATGTATGTCATGTCATGCCGAAACTGGTCAAAATGGATTCAGGAATGGTCAAAACCTAATTGTTTTGCAGATTACAATACTTCCTTTACTTCATACAAGGAAGTAAAAAAAGGATTTACAGTAATCCATTATCTACCATCGGCTTAACTAAGCATTTATTTATAAATCAAATAAATAGAACAATAGCAAATACATGAATATAATGTTCTAGTCTAGTTTCATAAAAATATTTACAAAGTTTTATCTATTTAATACACAAAATATATAAAAGTTTACTACAAAACTTCATGTAAAAATGAGCAGCCTCCTCTATTCAGGAGACTTGTCACTTTCAATAACTTGTCACACCTCAAACTCCATTCAAGATAAAAAAAATTGTAAATCCTTAATAAATAGCTACTACACAGAAGGCAAATTTTTTTAGAGCACAAATACAAATCACAGAAAAAAGGTATAATTATCTTTAAAAATTTCCCATAAAACATTTTCCTCACACCAATGTCAAATTATCAAATATTAAGTTTAAATTGTTTGTACAATTATCTCTAAGCAACTTAACATAAGCTAAATTTGAATATACACTGAATACATTAAACACCTTGGTTCTGGGCTGATCAGTAAATTATAGCCCCCCTCCCATCAATGCCAACTTTTTTTTATCCTCTGTCAATCTACTGTTCTTTCCTCCTGCTGTTCTCTTTTACTCAATCTTCATCCTTGGATAGACACAATGAGAAATGTAAGTTTTCCAATTTCATGATTTTACCATTTCACAGTTTGTACTGATTTTTAATTGCTATGTTGACAAACCATAGCTAGTTAGGCTAGACCCATTTTCTTTACACTGTCATTAGGATTGAGGCTGTCTGTCCTGGACAACTGAAAAAAGGTTAACTGGAAGTTAACACTCCCCAAAATCTGAAATGTTTTTTGCCATAAGAAAAGCAGACCATTTTTATACTCTATGAATTTTCTGACATTATATATTACAGCAGACAGTTATTACAAAAAATCAATAAAAAAATCAACATCTTTGGGTTTTCAAGTAATGCAACAAATACAATACACACAGAGGGTCTTTTCATAGTTATTTTGTGATTAGATAATACCAAGGATTCCTAAAGTTAGTCTATCAAACCTTAAAGAAATTAAAAAAATTCAAGGTAGAATTCAGGAGCAATAATACAACTGTCAGTACATAATGTATTTTACATTAATTAAAACATAATACACTGATGTAATAATAGCAAATCAAATAAATGAATAATACATGACTACTAAATCTTTTAAATGACTAATACATGACTAATAAATCTAATACACGACTCAACATTCCACAAAGTACAGTATGGAGGACATTATATATCTTCACGGACTGTGTCCTTATCGTGTTCAGAAAGTTCAACACCTCTACCTCACCAGACAATTGCAGTTTTGTCAACGGATTAATAATAATTTTACCACGTCATGTTATTTCCAAATGAAGCTACTTTTATCTGTATGGCATAAATACATAATTTACATTGGTGGTCTGAAGAAAACCCACATGCTATAGTTCAATCAAATTTCCAGCAATGATTTTAGCTGAATGCTTGGTGTGGTATGATCAACATCCAAATAATAGGTCCTTTCATATTACAACTACATATTATGCAAAGAAATTGTGGAATTTTTAAACAATGAAGTTTTGATAATAAAATTTATGCATTTATTAGTCATTTAGCAGTTATTGTACTTCAAAACTAATAAAGGGATTTTTATCAGTGAATTTTTCTGTTTTATGTTAGATATCATGAAAGCTACAAGATACAGTTCTGGGACCTGCTTTATTCAATTTTATATAATAAAATTGTCATAATTTTATAACACTTATACAGTTCCTTAAAAATCTCAGTATGACTTCAAGTCACAGGGGGAATTGCAATTGAGGCAAAATTTGTTGCTAAAGTGTTTTCGAACAGCAGTCTGTATGAACTTTTTCCTTAGTTCAAGCTCTAGAATCAGTTCCCAAATTATATCCCTTTTCTCCTGAATCATTCTGTATGTAATCTGCAGACATTAGCACTAACTCCTGGAACCTTTGTAATATTAAGCTAAGTAATTGCTAAGTACAGCAATATTAGTAAAATCCGTATAATGCTAACTGTAATGATTAAAAAATGTTGAAATATTGTCCTTATTCTATGACACCCTAACACTGCATCTTCCTATTTTTCCTATTTGAACCAAGAATACCATTATGCTCCATTAAAATTATATATACACTACATCAAAATACTGCAACTTTTTTAGCAGAAATTTTAAAGATGTAAAAAAATACATTAATGAAGTGTATGAAAGGTAATAAAAAAATTACAACTGGGAAATAAATGCCTGGTAGGGAAGATCAAGCAGTTAGAGATGGTAATGTTATATTCGTAATTTTCTCATAGAAAGCAGAAAGATAGGTAAATAAACCACTGGACCAATCTTTTACCTTGAGAAAATATGAATAAATTACTTTTTGTTTCATCTTTCCAGGACTAATAGTTTTTTTTCCGTAAACCCTTACAATCACAGAAATAGGTGTACACACTAACAAAAAAAGATGCCACAGGTAAACTGCTTAAATAAAAAACTTAAAATAGTTTTAAGTTTTCAATTTAAATAAATTGACCCATAAAATAAAATGTGAAAGGCAGAAATTTTGAAAAATATAACAGTAAAATATATTCAGATATTAACATGGATACTATTGAAAATAGAGAAATAGGGTAAAAGCAAACATAAAAAAATATAATGTAAATCTAAACTTCAAGCATACAAACAGACCAAGAAATAACTAGGAAGGTAAATGCAGCAGAAAATCAACACATTTTACAATGAAAATTAAAATTCAAGATATTTGTTATTGTGTTCATGTGATATTCTACCTGACTACCTAATACAAAATAATATAGTCCATTGTGTGCAACGTTTTATATATATAGTTAAGTTCAGATTGTATCTCATTGTAAACTCACTTTATAATAAAACAAAATATAAATACTTAACAAAACAGCAGCTCATAACTAATAAAACTATAAACAATTTTCTAAAATCCATAAGCACTTACCAACTGGAATAATTTTAGAATACAGAGCAGGAAAGACCCAATACATACATAACATACACAGTAAAACTAGGATAAAAAACATAGCAAAACAAAAAGATGATAAATTAGATATTAAAATAGAAGAATACAAAAGGTCAAAATTCAACTCCTTAAGAAATTCAAGAATAAAAGGTGGAGAAATAAAAGCCATAAAAAGAAGTAGGCTGAAGGTTTAAGAAGGATATTTATTAAAACTTTCATGAAATTTTTTTATTAGCTAACAACCATAGATTATTATCCATAAAATAAAAAAAAAACAATATCACACTACTTTTATGTACAGTTGTACACAAAATATAAGTACACAGTATATAAGCTGTACAATTCCGTTGGCCTTGTTAACAGCTGATATTTTATATTAATAATGTAACAATGTATCTAATTCTAATACTGTTTAGTCCAAATTTACACTTAATACAGTTAACATGTACGGGGTGTGTTCAAAAAGTAACAAGAATTTTGAAATTTCGCGGGTTGTATCAGTCCGATTCTTAGGATTTTTTCATTGTTGTATTGGTAAACATGTCTGAAAACTATCTGTACATTTTTAGACATATTGGATGTTTAGTCTGTTGTCAGCTGTTGAAAGGATAACAGCGATTTTTTATTTGTATAAATAATGAATGTATCAGAGAATTTGTATTAAATTTTGCTATAAGAAAGGAATAAAGTGTAGCAATGTTTTAAAAATGTTAAATATTGCTTTTGGTAAGTCTGCTATGACTGAAGCAAGAGTTTACGAGCGGTAGTGTTTCGAAGAAGGTTGTGAAGACATTGAAGATGACGAGCATCCCAGCACGTCAACAACCGATAAATACATGGAAAAACTGAAAGAAATGATTATGAATGATTGCGAATCACAATCAGAGAAGTTGCTGATGATGTTGGGATATCAACTGCCTCATGCCATGAAAATTTTTCGGATGTTTTGGGTATGAAACGTGTGACAGCAAACTTTGTTCCAAAACTGTTGAATTTTGAACAAAAATAGCGGCGAATGGAAGTTGCTTAGGAGTTGCTAAATGAAAATAATGATGCAGAACTACTGAAACATTCCATAACAGGTGATGAAACATAGGTTTACAGATATGATCTTGAAACTAAGGCTCAATTGTCCTGGTGGAGGCATTCTGAATCACCATGACCGAAAACAGCTCGACAAGTACAGTCAAATGTGAAGGTTACGCTCACCATCTTCGATTTTAACAGTATAGTGTATCATGAGTTCTTGCCACAAGGTCAAATGATCAATAAGGAGTTATTACCTACAAGTTCACCATTTTCATGACAATCCAAAAAAAACACCTGGATTTATGACGAAACAATTCATCACTTTAACACCACGATAATGCGCCTCCTTACATTTCATTGCTTGTTCATTAACTTTTGGCTAAAAAGAACACTATAAAGATACCCCAGCCGCTATATTTGCCAAACATGGCCCCATGTAACTATTTTGTATTCCCAAAAATAAATAGAACCTTAAAGGACTGTCATTTTAAAGCATAAATGAGATTAAAAGCGAATCTGAAAGAGCTAAACACTATTCCAGAAATTTTTCAGGGATTGGAAAAGTGCCGGCATAATTGTATAATATCTAATGGGGACTATTTTGAAGGGGATAACACTAATGTAGATGAATAAATAAAATTCTTTCCAAAAAAAAAAATTCTTGTTACTTTTTTAATTAAATAAAATATATACTGATCATTCTAAGTTACGAAAATATATTCTTTAATCATTAACTGAACAATGTATTTTATTTACTACTAAATATGAATCAACAAGGTAATAGAACAGATTCACCTAACCAAGGTATGGCTGCCACCAAGGTGGTTTTTATTCGAACTACTAATATCCACAGTCTAGTACCCAAATCCGTATAAAAGCAACTGCCTTTACAAAGACTCGAACCTTAGAAATCTTGACTTCAAAATTCAGCTGATTTTGCGATGAGTTTAACCACTAGACTAACCTGGAGGGTTAAAATCTTAACCGGCAGTATAAAATCTTAAATTTTATATTCAGCAGAAATAATTACACTAGCAAATAAATCAAGAATGGAGGGAATCCTTAAAAAAAAAATTGCAGGAAAATTAGGTCCAAAGTGCAAACATAATAAAAGTATACAAGTCATATGAAGAGCTACACCAGAAATTTAAAAAAAATAACAAACTTTATAAGTAAACATGATATTATGCTTCTTTGAACGCAGTAAGTAGTAAAAAAATATTAACAGAAAAACAAGAAGATATTTAACTTCCTAAAGCTTAATATCAAATCTAATTACATGTGAGCAAAAATTTATACAATCCAAAATAAATTAATCCACTAAAGTAGGAAATTTAAGGTGCTGAAGTTGCTCTAAAGCAGAGGTTCCCAAACTTATTTTTCTCATAGACCACTTTCAAAATTTTGCTGGTTCCGGTGGACCCCCTGCAGGAAAGTACTTACTACTTTTTCCGACACTGGTAAATGCTAACATCTATTCACTTTACTTTTCTTTAAGAAATTCCAGAAACAAATGAGTTAACATTTATCCTTGGCAATCGTATTTATATTAGTGAAGAATCAAACAAGTTCATGCAAGATTGCTAGCACACACACACACACACACATACACACAAGTCGTATTTCGTCCCTTTGCATGTCTGAACAAGCGTTGAGGACGGCGGTGGCGCTTTGCAAGTCTCGACGCGTTCGTTGTACTGAATATTGAATATACCCCCGTTGAGTCTCCCGTGGACCCCTGGGGGTCCACCTGGACCACTTTGGGAATCAATGCTCTAAAATGTTGATTGGTAATACTTGATATTATAGCAATTATATAATACTCAAGTAATCTTTATCAAATTTGTTTAAAACAGTGACCTGATATTTTATGAAAAGATTACCAGTACACAGTCTCCTCAATGTGTACTGAAATTAATTTTAAATCATTACTTTTAAACTTCCAAAAACCGTTTAGATTTTTCTCAATCGTTTGACTGAGAACTAAATCAACAATTCCATGAACTGAATCAACAATTTCATGCATAGATGTGCATTTTAGAGAAAGCAGTAGGTAATATAAACTAACTCCAGCTAGAACAGTCACTCCAGAAGTCAATAATCACAGCAGTTTGGAATACCATACAAGAGTGTCCAACAAAACCACAAAAAGATTAAAAACAATGAAATTAAAATTAAGTCCCACACCATACTCATGCCCTGCAGGAATTGCAAGAACCCAATCATGGGAAACTTCCATTAATGCAAATGGTTTACGCATTTTATTTGTGGCAATATTCACATCTTGGATAAGATTTTCTTTGGTGAAGAGGCACGGTTTCACCTAAGTGGCTATGTAATTAGCAAGAAAACCAAATATTGGAGAGCAGAGAACCTGCATATTTTCAATGAGATTACATTAAATTTAAAAAAGATAGGAGTTTGGTGCACTATTTCTAGTAAGTAATGGATCCAATATTTTTCATAAGTGGTAATGTCTGAACACTACCGGTGTATTATAAATAATTCCATTGCACTGCTAGATGATGAACGTGATTGTTGGTTGCAGCAAGATGGTGCAACCCTTCGCAGCAAATATAATACAGCTGCTATACGAGTTCTTTGGGGTGAAAGCTATTTCCTTGTGGACTATGGACACTTAGATCACCAGATTTATCTCAAATTTTTTTTTTTCTTTGGGTTATTTAAAAGAAAATAGTATTTAGAATTAAGCCTACAAAACTGAAACTCAAATGGAACACAAGCTGAAATATTCCATATCAACACTGCAACCATTAAAAAACAACTGCTAACATAATGAAGAGAGCTGATGCCTTATGTATAGCTGCAAATGGAGGACATTTTGAGCATTCTTGATAACAATTACTGTAACGTATAAAATTATTACATATTTATTTCAATTAAAATTTAAGAATTTTTTTATATACTAGTTTCTTCGATGTTTTTTTTTCTATATAGACTGCATAACTTTTAGCTTCCTGCAATTTAAAGAAATTGAAGAACTAAATGAATTAAGAAGCCATGAAGAGGAAGTGTATGATAAAAAATATTTTGAAGCAAAATACATAATCTACAGAATATCCAGGAAAATGCAAGAACAAAAAGTGCAAACTTAGATCAGAACAAAAACAAATTCAAAGTGAGAGAATGGAGACTGGCACTAAAGTCAATCTCCTATCTAAAGCCAAAACACAAAAATGTATTAATGTAATAATTAACAAATTAAGTTAATAATCATAATAATAAATTATCTGAAAAATAATAAGAATAGATGTGAAGAAATAAATTTCAGCAGCTAGCTAGGTCATGTTTTAATGACTGTTCCCACTGATCACCCTTGTTAAAACAGTAGGGCAGTCTCTGTTTACTGTTGCCATTTATTAGTGATAAATAAGAACAAGTAGTCTAACCCACTTAAAAAAACTGTATAATCCATTTACCCAGATATCATCATCCAGAAATCAAATAATACAGACAAATTCAGTATCATGGTTTAATAATACATTATTTTTTACAAAACTTCAAAATTAAGATCAAATTACAGGTCCCATGGGTAATACAACCACCACTATAAATATATAAAATAAAATAAAAATATGTACATAAAATACTACATATTTATAGATTTTACCCATATAATATAACTAAACTTAACCTACGCTCGCTTCGCTCACTAACCTTGGCTAGCAAGCGAAGGTTAGCGAGCAAAGAAAGTGTAGGTTTAGTTAATTATATTTACACTTTTAAATTTATTTATATATATATATATTTATTTATTTATATATTTATAGTGGTGGTCACACATAATCCATAAGACCCCAAATTAATTCTATCCAAAAATTTTATATTTAAAATCTTTATCCACTATGAATTTGAAATGAAACATGTTTATAGAATCACAGATAAAAGCGAGATTAAAACCAACAATACATATATGTGCTACTTGACCTTAACATCAAATTACAGAACTTTTGAATATGGTAATTCCTATGGTAATTTTTCAGAATCCGAAAGCCACGTTTTTCAATTTTTTTTTCTGAATTAGTGGGTATTCGGAGGTATTTGCAGAGAAATTATAAATATCTAACCAAATTTAACCTACACTTTCTTCACTGGCTAATATAGTTAGCAAGTGAGGCGAGCATGGATTAAGTTTGGTTAGATTATATTCATAATTATAAGCATAATGCTTATTTTGGATCTCTCTCCGGTACATCTGGATGATCCACAATGACTGAACAGCATCAATGAGTAAGAATAAAAAAAAATAGGTTAGTGAGCGAAGCAAGCACAGGTTAAGTTTGCTTGGATTATATTTGTAATATTCTGCAAATATCTCTAAATACCCACTGATTTGAAAGAAAAAATATAATACGTAATGTAAAAAAAAAAAAACCATAGTTGGGGAAAAACAGGGAAAAAAGCCTTATATCTCAGCTATCAGTTAGTTAAAACCAATTCAGAAAAAATACAGTTATGGGTTTTGTGTTTGTACTTGTAATTGTGCATTATCATATATGAATAACAATAAAATTTCAAATATAACATTCATCAAGGGTTTTTTGAAAAAAAAATACATAATAGAGTAGCCATGACAAAACCCTAACAAAAAATTATGAAAGGGGCCCCACAAAAAAAAAATGACTGTGGAAAATACAATAAAACAAAAAGTATTGTTTTAAACTAAAGAAAAAATAATAATACATAACAAATATCTGTAAGTAATAATCTGGATTGAGGAAAACACTATTGTAAAAAATGTAAGTTTGATTAAAATAGAATTTAAAAATGTAAGTAGATGAGAGATTTCAAATTGGGAAACAGGCCTTGCAAGGCTTACAAATTTTAAAGATTCAGTACTCCAATATAGGCTGAAAAGCCGTCAGCATCAGCCGTCAACATCAAAATGTTCAGTCAAAGAGACTGGGCCAGATGCTAAACAAACAAGTCATTTAATGGAATAAGATGAATTTTAAGAAAAAATGAATTAAAATACCAAAAGTAACCAATTAATTAGTAAAAATACTCTTATCCTAAAACTAGACAAATAAAATTTAACTTCTAAACTGCACTGTTTAATATAAATTGATGCAGGAGAAAATGTTACTCTTTCTGCTTTAAAATTAAGAAAACAAACAATAAACCCATACAATCTATTATAATAAATAATTTAAGAACAATGCAATATTATAAAACAGTAAAGTAAAAAAAAAGTAGAACGAGCATTTGTATTCAACTTATATGCATTTATGTCAAATCAATAAAATGGATTCACATGCATAATTTAATTAATCATACCATGTTGCACTCCATACACTGATTTAACAACTGTAACATATACTGTTTATAAATCTCAAAATTCAGTATTAGAAGTTTTTAGACAAAAATCCATCTTCAAGACACGGCTCATATTTTTCAATCCAATAATTTTTTAACTATCATATTTAAACAACAAAGAATACATATTATCCTTAAAAGATAAGGATTGGGTTTCAGTATCTAAACTTTTATTACATATTTCAGGTGTAGTTAAATTAAAAATAGGCATTTACTATAAGAACTAAAAAAATGTCATTTTGTACCATCAAGAATAACAATGATATTTCCAGAGAAATGGAAGAAAATCTTATAAACTCATTTTAAAAAATGTTATCACGAACTCCTGAACTAAAAAAGAAAAAACTTAAAATTAATAAATATATATACTTGAATCTAAATTTCACTATATTAGTAAATAGATATTCACAAAGGCAATGAAATATAATGCATTGTGTGATGTAATGCCCCAAAAATTCGATAATAAAATAATATAAAAAATACATCGTCATAGGCACACAAATATTACCTCTTTTGTTCGCTAAGGAAAATATCAGAAGTTATGTATTAAAAAAAAATACTAACAAAATAAAAACAATCAATAGAATTTAATATCCAGATGACTGACTGAACAAGAAAAACGTACTTAAATACCTATGCACATCTGAACAAGTTAACAAGTGCGTATACTAATTCACACACTGCAGTTGTGCAAAATAAAAAGAAAGGAAAATAATGAATATGTCCTTAACCTAATACAGATCAAATTAAAACTGTTATTCTAAAACCATAACAAATTTCAAAACAATGATAAAATATATAAAATGTAATCTCACCTTTAAATAAGTAATCGTATTCATCATCACGGTTACCCATTATTTTGACGATCGAGCCTAAGCCTCTTCGAAAACTTACAGCACAATTACTATAGCTATTTTAAACACACAATATAAACATAAAATTGTTCAGAAATATTGAACTGTACTTTATAAATGTGGATCACGTAAAAATGTTAGAATCGAAACAAGTAGTAGAAGAAAATTTCAAAAATTGCCAACGTAGAATAAAATTTCCTGCAATGAAACTAAAATGGCTGACAACTTCTACGCCCCTCTGATTGGATTGTTGCGCATGACCTTCTGTGACATCATTATAAAACAGCTGTAGTGACAGAGTATGCTGGCCGATGGGTTATAACTAACAAACACCGATTTTGCTTAATTCATCGGTATAATTTATTTCCTTGAAATTATTTTGATACAGTTTACATTGATTTTATACAGATGAAGAAAATGTACATGGCATTCTCACGCAGGAAAACAACAAATAATTTTAGTCGACCAAACAATCAGAAGTTAATGCAATTAAGACACAATTACCAAAGGAACAAAATACAATTAGGTACATTCCTGTTAAAAAATTCCTGTTTGGTAATATAATAGAAAAACTGTATCTTTATAAATATAGAGTGAATAATACAATTTTATTATCAGAAGAATATTTCTAAAAAATGATATAATTAATTATGAATATTCATCAAATTCTAAAATATCAAACACAAATGTTAACAGCTTTTTTTACATTTAATGTAATAAAACATGACTCGCCACTGCGTTAGTACCCAGTCAATTAAAAAACTGATAAAATAACTTATTTTTAAAAGAAAGGGAAAATCTTTTTTCGCTTCTGAATCCTGGCCATGTTCTTTCAGCACATGTCTGAAATATCCCGTCCAGAGTTAACTGGTTAGAATTAAATCAGAACAAGTACTCTTAGAAAGAACGAGAATGCATAAATTCTCTCTGATAAGATTCATACAAATATGTAATTCCACTGACAAAACAGACCTTAAAGGTTTCTCTAAATGAAGAATAAATTATTGTTGGCGTTGTTTTAACGTTTGAGATTGAAGTAGGTGACTTTTAAACAAATGTTTAATATTAAAATATTCTTGAATATAATAATAACAAATAACTTATTAAAACTACGAAATTAAGTTTTCCGTAGTAAATACAATCGCAAAACGGCGTTCTCCTTACTATTTAATGTAAGAAAAACAATTTTATTAAATGTAAATTAAGTGTACAATCTCAGGTCGACCGTTCCTGAGATGTGTGGTTAATTGAAATTACCAAAAGAACACCGGTATCCACGATCTAGTAACAAAAAGAAATTGTTAGCGTTTACATTAAATTATAAAATTGTGAGTTTTTGTTTACAAAGTTTTATTTTTGCAAGTGTAGTATTTCTCTTGCTCATTAGGAGCGCTGTACTTACTAGGATGACAAGCAATAATGAGGTTATGTTGCAAGTGAGCTACAAATAAATTAATCTAATATTATTCAAAGTTTATTTATTAGATAAGTGTTTGCTACATTTTTCTGTACGTTAAATGTTTACTTATATAAAACAACAAACTTAATTAACATTGTTAGGTGTTAAAAAACATCTGTTTTTTATCCTTTGCGATGGTGTAACCAATGTGAGATGACATTAGTGATTGGCAAAATCGAATGATGTAAATAATTGAATGACTCATTCCAAATATGAATATTCTTCACAAGTACAAACATTGAACAAGATTATTAGTTTCAAGATTATACTTTAAAAGCTGTTACCAATGGATCCTTTCATAAGTTATGACTGTCTTCTCGTTACTGGCAACTTAATTAATCCCTAAAAATTATTTTCTGCAAATGCAGTGGTTTTATTTGAATTATTATCTCATCCTCAATCAGTAGCCAATATTTTGATATCTTTGTTTTTTTGTTTATAAATCTTGCGTTAATTCGTATGGTGCTTTTTTGTTACAGTTTCAGTCGCTATTAATTAATAGACAGAAAAATAATAGCGTTTTTGAGTTTTACTTCTTCAGTTTTTGGATTGTCTACAGAATTTTTTGTTTATTTTAGTATTACAGGAGTTACTTTTAGAATTTACTGATTAAGAGACTATTTCGTTAAACGTTGGTTTTATTGATTTTGATTATTTTTTGTTTATAATTTAACTATTTAGAAACTTTAATATTCAGTTGTATTTATAGAGTAAAATTATGAAACCAGCGGGAAATCATCAATGGACATTTTTTGCTAAAAATGAACGCAACAGAAGTGTTTCCTGTAAAATTTGCAAATTAAAGTTTTTTGGCACTACTACAAACCTAAAAGAACACTTAAAACAGAAATATTTTTTACAGTTAGATTAAAATATAAGGTAATAATAATGTAAGAGGAAATACTTCAGAAACTTCTACTTCATTGATTAATCAACCTCACCAATGCACAATACCAGTAATAGCAGATCCCATTCCTTCCACATAATCAGTTAAAATACCAGGTAGTAAAATTGAATTTAATAAAATAAATATAGCTCTGCCTAAAAAATAACTAGTTTATTTTTATTTGGACGTTATGACAAAGAATTATCTATTGTGTAAAAAACTTCACTTGATAGATCCATCATTAAAATAGTAGCTTTCGATTTTCAACCTTTATCATTGGTTGAAAATTCTGGTTTTTTAGAATATACAAGGAAATTTGATCCATTGTATGCACCACCTAGTAGGAAACATTTATCGTGTACAAAGCTACCACAAATATACTCTGAAATATCAGAAAAAATATGTTAAATTCAATAAAACATGTTTCAATAACTATCAGTATTTGGTCGACCAATAAAAATAAATAGTTTGTTACAGTGACTAGTCATTTTATACATAGTAACAAACTGCATTCAATTGTATTCGTGAAATATTAGTTGTTCATATGGGAGCAATTGACTGTTTTAAAAACAATTTTCAAGGAATGGGGAATATCACCTATAAAATAGTGGCAGACAATTGATGTAATATAAAAAATGTGATTAATAAACATTTAAATTTTTATTACCTCCCATGTGTGGCTGACACCCTTAATTTATCTGTAAAAGGTGCTATTAAAAAGAACAAAGAGTTCTCAGAATTACTGAAAAAATGCATGTATCTTGTTTAATATTTTAATAAATAGTGTTAACGGCAACTAGCAAAACCTGTATTAAAACTTAAACAAGATGTCTACTAGCTGGAATTCTGTTTTAGTGATGCTGGAAAGACTATTGGAAGTAAAAGATCCATTGGCCATTATTATATCTGAAATCTCAAATGCTCCTCAGTATTTGGATGCTGTAAAATGGATAATCATCACTGATTGTATTAGTGTTTTAAAGCCTGTTCAGCAAATGACTGTCAAGTTGCCAGGAGAAAAATATCCAACATTAGCATTACTTGTCAACTTAGTAAGAGGATTGCAACATTCATTAAATTTTTTAATTCCAAAAACAAATGTTGGAGTTATTTTAAAAGAAAATTTACTTTGAAGTTATTGGCTGAAGGCTTGGCCATTTGGAAAGTAATAAATTAGTAGCCAAAGCTACTTTTATTGATCCGAGATTTAAAAAAACTGCATTTGATGTTGAAGAAAATGAAAAAATGGATAATTTATGAGGTTACAAATTTAATAAGTTCAAGACAAATGGATGTTGATACTCTGGCATTAGATGAAAATCTTAGAACCTCAAACACAACAAATCCTAATAACTGTCTTTGAAGTAAATTTCAAGAAAAATTATATAAAGAAACATCAATGACCCCTGGAACAACCGAAATATTGCAAATACGATAGTATTTGTAAATGCCACATCTAAATAAACAGAGAAATCCTTTAGAATTTTGGAAATAGCAAAAAATTCATTACCTGAATTGTACAAGTTAGATTTAAAATACTTCTGTATACTTTCAATATCAATTTTAATTCCTAAGACCTGGAATTGATAACAGAGTTTGTAGTGAGTACGAATTTAAATATATATTTTTTCAAATTAATAGCAGGAGTGGTGGTGACAGCATAGTGGATGAGGTACCGAGAGATGATGTCAGAAAATAAATATATGTCTTGTTGGAATCAATAAAAATATTCACTCCAAAAATAAAAAGTAGTAGTTGAGATTCTCTCATCATTCATATTCATATTAGTGGTTAGTATTCGACCTATTCATCTTCCAAATTTGAGCAAGTGACGAATTAAAAGTAGTAGTACAATTCACTCATCATTCTTAACATTAGTAGTATTTGCCTATAATAGTAGTAGTATTCCAAGCGAGAACATCATTTGAATGATGCAGTTGGTAGGTAATTCAAGATATTTCAATAATCGAATTGTTACCACCTTTTCATTCAAGAAATCCCATCACTAACTGATATCACATCTTTTAAATACGAGGGTAAGTCAATTATTATCTGCAATTTAGTTATATTTTTGTTTATGTTGGTAGTACTGTCATGTTGTATAGATGACCCATAATTGTTATGTCTGTGCAGGTTTGATGCTGCTAGGTTAGTTAAATTATCTCGCTGCCGTTAACCATGGCTGCTCCGCTTTCTGTTTGCACCAAAGAAGAGCAACATTCAGTGATCTGTTTTTTGAGGTCAGAAGGTTTATCAGGGGCTGAAATTCATCGAAAACTTTCTATACAGTATGGGAATAGTGTGTTGCTGCAACGGAGTGTCTACGAATGAATTGAAAAATTCAAAAATGGTCGCACAAGTGTTACACACGACGAAGGAGCCAGATGGCTGTTTACCGCCACAAATGAGGAAAACATTGAGCGTGCACATGACATGGTTTTCTTAGACAGACAAGTAAATATTGATGAAGTTGCACATCGTCTGCAAATTAGTCACGGTTCTGCCCACGAAATCATCCACAACAGACTTGGGTTTCATAAAGTTTGTGCAAGGTGGGTCCCAAAACAACTCACACAATTGCATAAACAAACAGGCTTGGACATCTGCCAAAACATTTGGATCACTATGGTAACAAACAGGACATCTTGGACAGAATCATCACTGGTGACGAAACATGGATCCATCATTACGAGCCGGAGAGTTAACGGCAGAGTATTGAATGGAAACATCCAAATTCGCCCTGCAAACAAAGTTCAAGACCCAACCATTTGCAGGAAAACTGATGCTTACAGTTTTTTGGGACTCACAAGGTCCAGTAGAGGAACATTATGAGGAAAGGGGGGCACGACAATAAACAGTACGCGTTACAGTGAGATGCTTACTGCCAAGCTGAAGCCTGCAATTCGAAGCAAACGCCGAGGACTACTGTTGAAAGGTGTTGTATTGTTGCACAACAATGGCCATCCACATACTGCTGAAACGCTCCAGAAACTCAACTTTGAAGTTCTGACTCATCCTCCATATAGAACTGATCTTGCCCCTTCTGACTACCACTTGTTTGGTCCACTCAAAGAGGCATTAGGGCCGTCAATTTACCTTGGACGAGACAGTGAAAGAAGAGTTGCATTCCTGGCTCGCAGCTCAACCGAAAACCTTCTTTTATGAGGGCATCAGGAAGCTTGTGCAACGATGGATCAAGTGCATTGAAATGCAAGGGGACTATGTTGAAAAATGATGTACATGTTAGTTTCCTATTTGTATTGTAATAAAATTTATAACTACATTGCAGATAACAATTGACTTACCCTCGTATATACCATATACCGCCCCTCTAATGGTAAATATATTGGAAAGAAAAATCATTTGTACTACAATTCTTGGCTAATTACATTTGATAAGAGCTCTCTAGGCAACATATACTATTGATGGTAGAACTGAAATAGACCAGACAACCCTTTAGTTTGATTTTTATTTGGGTCTATTTACTGAAGAGAATCAATCAGTCTTAACCAATATAAGGCTTAATATATCTATGTCCTAGTTGGGGCTTTTATAACGGACACAAAACTGAGCCTTAGGTAATTCTACATGCTGCTCCCACCATTACATAAAATATCAAGAATACAGATCTTTAGGTCTGCACACCTTCAACATTGACCCAAATATTGTCTAAAACTCTTCACTTACATCCTGGAAAGAAGTAATCAGTAATAAATATATTTTGGAAATAATGATATATGTATTCATAGGAATAAATCTTGGAAAGAAAGAGGCAGTCTCACCTAAAGCATAATAAATACCTGAAACAATTACTCTTGACAAAAAAGTAGGTAGAGTTAATCTTGTGTGTACACAAAGACCTCAAAAAATTCATTAACCATTTGAATCTTTATATCACAAATAAAAATGAAAGACTAAATGTGAATGATTCATATAACAATAAAGAACAATTTTGTTTGTTTCAAGCTCATTTTACCGTCAAAGCATTTAACATTTGAGCAACGTAGATGGGTTCTCAAATGTTAGTGGAAAGCTGAGAATTTGAGTCAATTACATCATCATTGGAAAATTGAATTTGGTATAACATCATGTTCCGTACCACATTGAGTCGGTTGGCGCTGCACTCTAGCATCTACTAACGATGGCCAGCGAGTTAGTCCAATATGACCATTCGAGAGTCAGATCCTGCTTGGAGCAGTCATGATTTGTTTAATGTAACGTTTCATTCTAGTGCAAAATAGTTCTATTTTGTAGTCTAACGTCTAATGTGGCTTATAATATTTACTGATAGTGTTCAATTGTATAATTTTGACCAATGTGTCATTTATTCATTGGTCTAATGTGACTTGTATTTTCGATATTCAAAAAATGTCTAATGTGAAAAATTAAAATTTAACGATTCAAAAAGAATATATTTTAGTTCATTTCATCTCAACCAAATACAGTCCATACTCGCTCTACAACTTAACATATCATCAACACGGGTATCTGAAACTAGAATCTTTGACTAGTTTGAGATATATGGAATAATCAAGATGTGAAGAAGGAATGCCGTGGAATATTTAGAACATTGATGAATAAGGAATGGCATGGAATAAATAGATCATCTTTGAACAATAAAAATGTTGCAAGTGATGCAGATGTTTACACAACCTACAAAAATGGCACTGAGCCAGTGCTATTGCAATACTGATAATAGGGAATCTAATACTCATTAAATCTTTTGGTATAAGAAGGGAAAATTATATATTTTGAGATTTCTCCGAACAACAAATGAACCGAGTTAGAGTTCATAAGTACCTAGGTCTTTGGTTGTTTTGTTTGATGAGAAGTTGCTGTTTAGCAACCACATTAGGCAAGTAGTGATGGACGCCGTCTCTGTAATGCACAAGTTTAGGAGGATTGCTTGGAAGGATTACGGGCTGTCATTTGTACATGGTGTACTGAGGTGTATGATCTTTAATGCTGGGTCCATTTACGGTGCATAGGTTGGA
Source organism: Lycorma delicatula (assembly GCF_047948215.1). Classification (NCBI taxonomy): domain Eukaryota; kingdom Metazoa; phylum Arthropoda; class Insecta; order Hemiptera; family Fulgoridae; genus Lycorma; species Lycorma delicatula. The sequence continues at coordinate 80,135,452 of NC_134463.1, forward strand.
AAGAAATCGAGCACTTATTCAAAATTTAAGGAGTGTCCAGTGCAAAACCTTAATCGTATGCACTGGTGTGTTTAAAACAAGCTCCTACGAGGCTACCACTTTTTGGGAAAAGCTCTCCCAATCGATTTAGTGGTGAAAGTTCGGGTGGTCATGTGGAAATTGAGGTAAGGAGGCTGATTACGTTTACAAGCCCATGTATTTGCTTGATAGTGGAATGTCCACAACAGAACAGTTTCCATTGTGGGCATTCCACAACAGAAATTTAGCATCAGTTCAGTAACCGATTGTCAGGAATTACCAACCATGCTCCAAACAGGTCATATCCTCCAAAGGAACAACCTTTCAAATATCTTCGATAGAATAGGTAACAGGCTAATTGGCCTATATGAAGCCACATTGTGTACTAGTTTGCCCAGATTAGACGATCACTATTTGCAAAGCTTTCCATTCTGTTGTGAAGTATGTTGTCTAGAGAATGCCATTAAATAGGTATGTTATATACACGATGGCTTTGGAAGAGCATTTGTTTGTGATTAAATCAAATCCAGGGCTCTTCTGTGTGCTTTTCCCTTCTTGATCACTTGAATGAATAACTTCAGCAATACAGAAAGGCTAAATAGGAAAACCCATAGGGATCAGACTATCAGAAATGAACAATTTCTTTCTCATGTGGACTTTGTTTTTCAAGCTGTTGAATAACATGCTTAAATAAGTGGCAAATATTTCAGCCTTCTCCTTATCAATCTTAGTCAAAGGCCCATTAGACATTTTCAAAGCAGGATATGAAGTTCAAGGTCGACGAAAGCATCTTAATAAAGAGTAATTGTCTTTACATAAAGGCGGTAGGATTTCAAGATAACACTTAAATGTTTCTTTCTTATAGCTTTGCAGTAGCCGTTTCAACTTATGAGCGATCCTTTTTAGAGATGTTCTATTCTCAGCTCTCTGTACGTTTCCATCTTCTCCTAGCTTCTTTTTAAAGCAATAAGGTCTAACACCTGCGTCAGCTGGCCTGTATTCATTTGACTCTCATGTTTAACCTCTAGTGTCAATCACCAAGCAGTATCCTGTAGGACTGCGGTCAGCATTGAGTCACATTATCGATACTGTAGGAGGATCTCAACTGAACAGGCACTACCAATCCAGCCACAAACCGAATCCCAGTCTATCCTGTTGTTGTAGGGTACTAGTGACACCACCTTCTTAATTACTAATGTACCAATAGTTAGCAGAACAACCGAGTGGTCAGATTTCACATTGAAGTTATTATCAGCTTCAATATATAGGTGCAAAATTCGTGTGTATACAAAAAACTCCAAAATGTCAGAGATCTTATTAGGATCTGAAGGCCAGTAGGTATGCTGCATTCTGAAGATCATATTCAGATGCATGCTAATAATGCAGTCCTTACTTCAGAGCCCAGCCTTTAGGTGAAATTAGTTGAGATCCCCAAAGAGGATGCTTAGCATTCCAGTCACCGCTCACAATAAAACATCAACAAGAGTTGAGATGAAATCAGAGAAGGGCCACTGTCGAGGAGGATATTACACTCCAAGCCAATCCTGGATCTCCATTGTGTACTCTGGTAGTTGATGATCGTTTTGATGTCTTTAACCATAACTGCAGTACTCTGTGTGCTCTGCCATTGGGATGGTTAGTATAGTAAGTAGAATAACCTCAAACACAAAGGAAATTCCAATCAGTGAAATGCATTTCCAAAAACAAGACAATGTCTAAGGATTCACTAACCAAAAAAAGCTTCTAGTTCTCTCCAACCTGCTAGTCCAGTCAATTAATATTCCATATTGCAACTCTCAGGAACTTAGCCATTAACAGAATTTGGTAATTATTTTTGTAAGAACTTCTATAAGGTTTCCTATTTGTTGCATGTGAAACTTTATATTTCACATTAGCTTATCTTCAGAAATATTCTGAATGTCTTATCAACAGCCACAGCATAAGATCTTAGACAAGTAGAGGAATTCATACCTGATCACCACTCATTTTCCTGCCTAATGATAGGAAGGTTGCGTTATCCAAATTGTAGAGGTAGTCTGCCCATCTTGGTTTCCAATAGTAGTAGTTATTCCTAGTTAATATAAACCTTTGCCTCTGTTTTCTCTCCATGATCTCTTTGTAAAACCCTATGTACTCAGTAGTTTTGCTGGATGGTTACACTGGAAAAGTGTACAAACAGCCGAAGTGCTCCTATCTTTAGTGCAATCAGCACTCCTATGTCCTTTACCACATTTCATACATCGATAAGGCTGCATATAGTTAATTTATATATGGTGGTACTGTTGACAGCACATACACTGCAACAGCCTAGGAGACCATCTGGACTCCAGTTATGGGGTTGTCATTAACAATATATTTTAACTGAAACACCTCCTTGTAGTTATCTCTTGGCTCAAGATTAACAAAGAAAGTTTATAATGGTTCTTTTGCAATTCAGTGCCTAGAGATGACTATGGTTATACTACACACTGCATAACTGCGACTCTCAAGTTCTTCTCTGATAAGCTCACTACTATATGAAAGGCTCTTTCATCCTTACTGGTAAAGGTGTGGCCGATCCAATTAGTGTTCCCTCACAAAGTCAATAATCTTTTTGTAGGCTGCCACATCCTTTAAAACAATGCATAATTTAGGGTTGAATACTCTAATATTGTAATTGCATTTATTGATAACTCTTTCGATCAATTCGTATAGCCGCATAACATCACTGATGCCATATAGTTCTATAGGTAATTCCATCCTTCCAATCTGTTTCCATGTTGGTTCCCTCCATCAGAAGGTCTTGAAAACGATTTGATAGGGGTAAATCACCAGTTGATACATGGGAATGAGATTCAACTGGCTCAATCTGCTATGGTACAGGTGGGTCTCTGTTTTAAGTTTCAGTTTCACTGTCATCATACATAACATCGTCCCTGATAAGTCTGCATAAACTGTTTTCTTGGATCTCTACACGAAGCCAACAAGGAACCATGCTTTTTAGATGATGTGTACCAGAACTACCAGTTGCCGACCCAGTCTCAGCAATGGGCACAGCCAAAGGCTGATCCATACTTCGAAGCCCGCACCAGAGATATTAGATTAACCCAAAACTCGATTTAACATTGAGTAATAAATGTCTACCAAATAATAAAAAGTAAATGTGTAAATTAATACCCTTGTAACTCATGAAACCCAACAACTCACATTTTGTAGAATAATATACTGAAACAAAAAATTAACTTGATCAAGATAAAATGGTTAAGTTTTTCTAACACAAATAATTTGATAAATATTTTTAGGAAGTATTTTTTTTTAGATAGCTTAATTTTTAAGGGTTGACATTGAAAATATTACTATGATTTTATCTCTACATTTATAATTTTTTTATTATTTATACAGACATCTGAATTTTTATTTACTACTCTAAAATAATCCATAAAGCTTCTTCAAGTTGATGAACCAAGAAATCACATGATGACATATCCTAACTGAAGGCTGATAAGTGTTTGCAAATCACACATGCAACTGTTTTCATCCTTTGTAGACTGAATCAACAGTCTACAGTGGCAAATTTGTCACAAAAGCAATTGATTTGGATGTTTTTCCACTCTATGTTACTGAGACCATTGTGCACATTTCTTTCTTTTTTTATAATTCAAGTTCTAATAACAGAATGAGCTGTAAAAGCATCTAAGGCACGGCATTAACTATTACTTGATTGTTATGCACTATCAATTCATCAATTTGTTACTGTATGCTTGGTAGTGTTCACTAAAACTGCTTCCATTACATCTGGATTGATATTAAACTTATCATAGAACCAGCTATCATAAAATTTTCTACCCATTTTTAAATAAATTTCTTAAATTGACTTTAAATTAATTGAAATGACTTTATTTTAATTGAATTTCTTAAATGACTCTTTAAATTATTATAAGATTATAAATATATGGAGGTAAAATTACTGCTAATAAAAATCTAATATTTCAAAAACTGGGGAAAATAGGTGACAGCTGTACTGGTAAAAAAAAGAAAAAAATTAATGGGCAGGAAACAATGTCTAGTCATAAAGTAAGAGATAAAAAGTTATAGATCCCTATTTGTATTAGCTGGAGTGTCACAGAGTTCAATAAAAGTTCTTCATTTTTAACAAAAACAGTAATGCTACATAAAAGTAATTAACCATTCAAGCAGATGATAAAATACATAAAAACCAGTGGTAATACAAATACATTATATAATGACTCAACTCTTTAAATTTAATTTAGTACAAGAACGAAAATACTCAACTTTATGAATTGATATACAAGTAAGAAAATAAATTTACATCCACAATAGTTTTATGTTGTTTACATAGTACACTTTACTTTAGCGTAGAAGATGTAAAATCTTTAATAGTGTATACTACGGAATCAAAATTCAAACCTTTAAAGTAGTTTTTTGAACAAACAAATTGGATGCAGGATAAAGCAAAACAAAATCTGTAGGCTATCTTTTGAGATTTTAGATGTATTGATAGTTCTGTCATTTATTTATGAAATATAAATTGTGGAAATACCGATTTTTAATGAAATTTAGACATTCATAATTAAATTGAGCATTATTTGAATGTAGGGTGAAGTACATGAGTAAATAATCAAAGATATTGTGCTACTGATAACAGAAAAAGTGGAAATTATATACAGGAGGTGACATAGTTTTGCCTTAAAATATACTGAATGACTGCTTTAAGTTATATGTCTAACTGAATTGTTTCTGGATAATTAAACAATATTGTTAGACAGCCATTAAAATAACCGAGAGTTCTATGAAAAAGTTTGAAATCTTAAGAGGACAAGAACTTGGGCAATAATTTTACATCATGAGATCATTCAATGCTATGATAAACCATTCTTAGAAATCCTGCTTCTTTTAGAACTGAATTTCATTTAAAAATGTGAATCCTCAAATGGTACCTTTATGGAAATTTTTTGAAAATGGTATTGCTTTATTTCTTGCATGTTTGTCTCTATCATCTAGTTATTCCAGTCAACAATGTGTACATAATTAGAAGCAATTTATTGATGTCATCTTTTCACTTGATGAAATGTATCATTAATTTTCAAACCATCCTCTTACTTGCATGTCTACTTTTGTACAACAGTTCAAAACTATCAGCACCACAAAAATAAAACCAAATGTCTCCTTCATTAATGTGCAAGCACAGTACTTCTTTTATAATGGGTTAATAAAGAAACTTTCAATTTTAAAAAATGTTCTTATTCCAGAATAAGAATTTATCTCTATTAATCCCCAATAAACAATTTTTATACAAATTGCAAAAAGCCTTGATCTGTAGATGTTACATTTAGAATAAATGTGATCATATAATCCTTCACTATTCAATAATGTGCAGATTTGTCGAATGCTAAATGCGAGATATAGATGGGAGGTGAAAATTGGTTTTATTGCATCATTATTCAGACTGGCTGGACAAAAGTTTTTATACTGAAAAAATGTAGGCTGTTAGCCATCAAAAATACTGTTGCTTCAAAGCTGTTTTAATAAATATCATTTGGCCTCATGGAATTACCAGTGGTTAGACAGAATCTATACAAGTAACAGACATGTTGAAAAAAACTAAAATAAACAAGAAAATAAATTAACTGACTCGCATTAGCACAATAAAATGACTGAAATTTTGCTCAACAACAACTGATGTACTGCTTTATAATTGAAATAACAGCTAAAAAAAATAAAAAACTGGAATTTATCAATTGAATAAATACTTTTTATGTTTTTCAGAGAACCAATTATCATACAAAATAGTGTTCTCATGCTGTGTAAGTGTCTATGAAATTGGGAATGAGATATGTGATCTGAAATTTTTGTTTTGTAAGAGAATGGTTAAAAATCTATAGATTGCATAAGTCTTCTAATTTCTGAACTATTTTGAGAACATATTACAATTATGTTGTAGTGAAGTTATTCATGGAAACAAACGAGTAAAATGATAATCTATTAATATTAAAATCTGACAATTTTTGTTTTAGATTTAGATTTAATTATGTTTAAAATGCAATACTACGCATGACATGGTAATCCCAAGATCTACTTTTTTAATTTATGTAAACATTGTATCTGTATCATATCCTTATCATGTTATGATCTATAAATTTGCAAGTGATAAAATAAAGCTAAATGAATAGGGATGATACAGATTGTCACAAATACTGTGATAATGGATATAAGTATAGATGTATCTTTAACATAGGAATGTTGATCTCGATTAATTATATAACATGCAGATTCTTACAGAAAAAAAAAATTCCACAATATTTTACTTTCCCATCTATATAGCAACTACAGTGAAGCTATGTAGAAGGGAAAGTATGGTGATTGGTCAAAATTGGGCATGTTTGGTTTTCACTGAATCTTGACAAATTGATCCCAGAAAACTGAATATGCCATCAAAATTTCTATGACAAAATGTACGTACGCATACCATGTAAATCACCTTATATCCCCAGAACTACTTGACCAATTTTCACTAAACTTGGTTATATTTCTATAGTAGGGGCATTGATGGTATTAAATTTTCAATTCAAAAGGTCAGGGAGTGGGGAATACAGGGGAAAAACGAAATCGTCTTCAGATTTTGCATAATTAAGGTTATACTTTTTTTGATAATTTTGTGAATATTAATAAAGTAAACAACTTTTGTAAAAGAAATCTTTTGCTAACTTTCACCTCCACCCTTAAAAATAGTTTTCGATGTTGACCTATAAATCACCTTATATCTCCAGAACTACTCAACCAATTTTGACCAAACTTGGACAGATTACTTCTGGGGCATTGATGCTATTAAATTTGAAATTCAAAAGGTCACGAGATGGAAGATATAGGAGAGAAAAATGAAATCATCTTCAGATTTCGCATAAGTAAGGTTATATTATGGCTGGGTTAAGACCCAGCCATCCCCCCCCCCCCTTAGTGGCCAGAGTACTACTGTAGTTGTCTGCTAAGTTGTGATGTCACAGTTGAGTGATAGAATTAAATGAATGAATAATATTTAAAGTGTAAAACAAATAATATTGTATTTAAATAAAATGATAAATATTTTAAATTGTGTGTAAGCCATGCTTCAGACAAAAGCTGCATGATAAGAAAGTCCTACAACTCTGTTATCAGCAATTTTTAATTACACGTATGAATTTAAGTAAGCACAGTCTGTTGTTGCAAAAGAAATGTAAAGATTGGAAGGAGGGAAGCACAGGACTATCTTATAATTTAAAATAAACTTTTATCAATATATTTGTAATAAATGAAGGTTTAGATTTAAGTTCAATTTCCGACTGTTTATACTGAGCAACTCTGCTGTATAACAAAGTATTACTCTGTATCCAAAAACAATATTAAAAAAAAGGCGAACGTAAATCTCATAACTTTTCTGGCTATGGGGATTTAATTGTACAATTCATTTTTGAAAAAATTTGGGGCTTTCAAAAAACATTTTAAGAATTTTAACTTTTTTCATTCAATAAATTTCAATTATTAAAAAAAAAATTCATTCATTCTAATCTCTATTTGTATTTTTATGATAAAATAACTCATTTATTGAAAAATAATAATAAAAATTATGAATCTTTTTTATCCACATTTTTATGTAAAAATATTTATTTATAATTTTATGATAGGTAGTTAAATAAATAAATACAGAAAAAGAATGATTATTTCTACACTTGTGGACTTAATGAAAGTTAAATGGGAGAATATTTTAATTGAAAATGGGAGAAATGAAAAATAAAATGTTCATTTTAAATAATAAAGTTTTAATTTTCTTGGAAATGGTTTGAATTTTTTTTCAAGAAATACTTAAGAGTAAGGGCTATCAAAAAATTAAAGATTTCTATATTATAAATGCAGTGAGTAACTTGCAATATGGATTTAAATTAAGAATGGTTTTTGTTACTACAGATCGGATTGGGATGGGCAGAAAACTTTTATAGTGCTTTAAAGGCCTATTAATGTAGAAAATACAGATTGAACTAAACTCCCATTAACCTCTTTTCTGAAGACTGTTTCTTTTTATAGCTCTGCCATTTTTAAGGGGACGGAGTAAATATTAAAAAACATTTTTTTGTAATTTGTGATCTTGATAAAGTTTTGTAAGAAAATTTCTTCTTACGTGCCCCAGTAAAGATTTGAAATTTTATTTTGGCCAAAACAACTCCACCACTTTTTCATTTAATACATTCTTTTCTCTCAAAGGTAGTGACTGTATACAAAGTTTAAAGAAAATTGTTCAATGGGATACAAAGTTATAAGATCACATACAAGCCAACATACTCATGCACAAACATATATCTCATAAAAGTAATTTTTTTGAATTGGGAGCATTAGAATAAAAAATATTTTTTAAAAATATCTCCAGACATAAAACTTAAATTTTTTTTTTACCGATCTATAATATTAACTTCAGGAAAGTACTATAACGAAGGCACTTTCCTACTTTAGCTATAGCAATGCATTACTATATATATTGCAATGTATAATGCATTAGTATATATCCAAGAAAGAAAAACCATTAATAAAAATAAAATTAGTTAATTTCTAAGCAAGCTATTAATAAAAAAAATATATAAATTTATTTTTACTCAAATAAACTTGAACTGAATAAAAATAAACATGCTTTCAATTTATAATATTTATTCAGTCAATTAATATATAACATTTTACATAAAGCTTTTTTCTACATGATTTTTTTAAACAGATTAAATAAAACAAAATAATTATATTTACAGTGAAATCTATTTATTCATGACAGATTTTTTCTTAAAAATATAATTAACATGAATTTAGTAAAATGTTAAATTTATATGTATAAATCACATAATTATGTTCATTCAAAAAATATATTTCAACCTATCATAAAAATCATTGATATTCCGTTTTTCTTATGGTATTTTACAGATTATTTTACACAATATATCATTAATTTCCAGTACACTAGTGTTATAGTACTTAAATAATTTAATAAATACTGTAAAAATTGATAACGTACTTGCATAAGTACATTTCCAGATGTACTTAATTAATATAAAAAGAACCTAGTATAAAGAAAAAACCTAGATGATCACTGGGAGATTTAGTAATGTAAATGAGTTTAAAAATGAAAAAAAAAATGACTGGTTGAATCATGCAAATGGGAAGGTATAAAATATTTTACAAATACATGTTATAATTAACCAAACTAAAAACTACATACAGGATGAGTTAAGAAATTACTTGTGTAAATTCCTGCCCTACGAGAAAGAAATGTATATAATTTCATTTATATGTAAATCTACCTTTTATCTGGAGATCCCAGGTTCAAATCCCGGTTAGGTGTCATTTTTTCACGTGCTATAAAATTTCCATTTCATATTTCCACAACACAAGATTTGAGCTTAGTGGAGAATTAATCATAAAAAGAATAGAAATTCTCAAAAAAAAAATACTTGTATAAAAAAATTATCTGAAGTCTACTAACACTCCACAGATCATATAAACACGCCATTAATAAAATACAACACTTTTTTCTCATCATTTTCAACAGTTTATAGAACTTTATTATGGAACGTTCACATTAAGGATGGTATTTTGTTTTTTATACCTCTAAAACATAAGTAAAATTGTTATGTACAGGAAATACCTGCAATGGTGGTTGGCTATAAATATATTCAGATTTTATATGTCAAAATGAACAAAAAATATCAATTTTTCTTTCGTTTTTCTTCTGTCCACCATTTTGTGTTTATTAATGAAAAATGTATATCTCAAGATTGGATTGAGAAATCACAATATTTGGTACACACATTTATACCAATGTTGTCTTTATAAATAAAAAATTACAGTGTAATATATCAATTCCTTATATCTTGCTAATCCTTAGTTTTACCATACTATGTATTACAAAAATTTTAAGCATTTTATTATGAACAGAATGACATAATTTTGAAATTCAGTGACAAATAACCAACCTATGACAGAAAATGTATTAATTTTCTTCCTGAATTCATCTTCTCTACCAGTCTAGTTTCAAAGAAAGATTATTAAAGAACTTTTCTTCTCTGCCATCATTCTATTAACAGATGAAGTTTGTATCAGTAGGGATGGTGTTAACCTTCACAACCTGCATAACTGGAATGAAGAGAATCTTCATACTTTCTTCCATAGCAGCCACTGACAATGATTTCCCCTAAACATATGGGCAGGTATTGACTATATACTGGGTCCTGTGGTTCTACAAAACTGTCTAAATTGGAGAAACCATTTGATAGAAAATCTTCCAGATTTGTTGGAAGACTATCTCTGGAAGTAAGCGTAAATATGTGGTTCACCACAATGGTGCTCCAGTATATTTTAATCATTGGTTAACAGATCAGATCATCTGCATGAGATTTTTCCTGAAAAATGGATACTTCACAGTGGGCCAGTATCGTGGTATACCTGTTGGATCATCTAACTTAAACCCTACTGACTTCTACCTTTTGAGGACATGAAAAATAATTAATGTTATTTTGAAAATAAAATTGGATTATTTCTGCTAATTATTTTTTATTACTTTTACCTTGAAACTATTAAAGAAATAGTATTAGACAAGATCTGAAACAGTAGAAGTGAGATGTCAGAAAATTACATTGTACATTTTCTTCATAAGTTTTGTTACTTATCAACTGATTTTCAAAACTAAGGTGCCATTTTCTTCAAAATAAAATGCTTAACATTTTTGTAAATAAAATGTAATATAAAAAACCAAGGATTACAGAGGTATAAAGTACTGAATTGGTATCTCCACCATTTTGTAATCTGTGAACATATTTACACTGTAATTCTTTATTAGACATCAGTATAAATGTGTGTATCAAATATTGTGATTCTTCAATCCGATCTTGAGATATATCTTTTTCATTAATAAACAAAAACGGCAGACATAAGTAAAACGAAGGGAAATTTAATTTTTTGTTTATTCTGACACTTAGAATCTGAAAATATATAGTCAGCACAACATTTTAGGTACACACGTGTAACATAATATTAAATATCAGCATATATTTTTCCATTATGGGTTACCTTCATATACCACGGCTTGGCACACAACATGTGTATACTTTCTTATCCATAATTTCATTACCATAATTTGTTTATTACTAATGCATATTGTCAACATAGAGGAAGTATATTTTAAAATGTTTTATATGGTACATAGGCCTTTAAAATATCTCCTTTATTCATTTTCTGTGCTGTTACTTCTATTGAAAAATAGAAGTAGTAGTGTATTAAACCAATACTAATATATTTTATAACTACACTTTCATGAATATACTATTTACATGTTGACATAAACATTACACATTTACAATAACAGTCTTTTTGCAGATAATAGCTTTGTCAATTAAAAAAAAAATAAATAAAAATTGCAAAATGAATTTATAGAAAAATAAAATACATTTTTTCCTGTAAAAATGAGGTAAATTTTTACAGAGTAAAACCTTTTATAAATATAAATTTCTTTTGTTTTGCATATAAATTCATCCTTCAGTAGTGAAATATTGGCTTCTGATTAGGTTAACAAAGAATGCAGTAAAGATGTAAGTTTATGTATATTAAACATTCTACCAGATCAAGGCACTCAATAATTGCAGACTTAAAATTTTATGAACATGTTAAACTTAATCACTACAAATATTACTTAACAAAGCAGATGATTATTTTCAAAATTTACATATTAACTATATGTATTAGACTACATGCTGTGTTTTGCTAACAACAAAATTAAAATAAGTTCTCATGCAAAAAAAAAAATTGGAAATATAACATAAAACTACAGAAAATCATTGATTTTCTGTAATTTTACACTACAGTTGTAGGGTAAAATTAACAAGGTGATAATTATCAAACTATTTGAAGAAAACATATTACAATATTTTAAATGAAAGAGTTTATATAATGTACGAATATAATAATTTTACAGATGAAAAGGTAAATTCTCATTATACATGAATGTGAGGTTCTATCAGTAATTTCAGCTACAAAAAGAATTTTACAGAATGTAAATTTATAATAACCTAAACAAATTAGTTACTTGATATAAATGGGTGTTTCACAATCATCAAATATTTTTTAAGAAAATTTACTTTTAACATTTTCACAGTATTAAAAAGTCTAGAAATTTAAAAAAACGTATTATAATTTTAAAGACTTTTCAAAATTTACTATTTTACAAGGATTGATGTATTTAGACCTAAGTTTTACAACTGAGAAGAAGAAAGCAACAAGTTTTTAATCCAGAAAAATTTTAACAAAATATATTCATTTCTCATTTGTTTCTTCTTTTTTTGGTGAGAGGTTAAGGAATGAATGAGGTTTGGCTTGTACAAATGCCATTCTATAAACAATTAATACATTCAATTACTTTATATACTATTGAATAAAAATAAAAACCTCTTTTACATATGGTGTAATTTTACTCAGCATCAATATAAATATTTTAAATTTAAACAGTAACCAATCTTATTTGATTAACCCCTTACCAGTCTTTGATGTAATATTCCACCGAAACCGATGGCATGATTAGGGCCTTTGTTGTAATATTCTGATGTCAACTTTTTGTCCAGTTTAATTTGTTTTCATTTTTATTTTTTTTTTTAGCAGTATTCTGCAATGATAGATAATGCTAGTTGTTAAGTTTTAATACAGCATAAAGTGAGGGATTTTCATGTGCATTTGATTGTAATTAGTTGACCCACTGTAATGGCGAGTTGTTTATTTATGGTGTTCTGTGAAGTCGAACTCTGAGCGCTACATTTCCAATTATATAGCAAAATTTTATAAATAGATCAGTATATAATGTGTAATTATGTAAATATTTTGTGTATAGGTAAAATTATAAAGCGAATTGAATAAATATTTTATATATACATGCGACAGAAATTCTGCGAATACTGCATATGTTTGTATGTGTAGGCAATAAAATATGTTTTGCATGCAAAAAGTTGTTTTAAATTACATATTAGGTCATTATTAGTCTAAGTACATACATAAAAAACATTCATTTCTGTAGAATTCTGAATTATCTGGTGTATCTATCTAGTAGTGAAAAATTGCAATTTTATCAAAGATACCAGGCAATGCAACCCAGAACTGGCAGCAGAGAAAAGTACGAAAAAGTAGTTATGAATTGAGTAACATTGAATTTTTTCTTAAATATGGTATGCTTCCTTTTATAATTATATTGTGAAGTGTAAAAGTTTAGACAATATCTTATTTCATAACATTATCTGTTAACAAATTCTTATGTAAACATAAATAAAAAACTCTGAACTTGATTCTTGATATTCACAGATCAAATAAAGATACACTTGACATTTGACGGATCATTTTCATAAAAATGGTAGAATAAAATGCACATGCTCTGATTGTTCTTCAATGTTCTCAGTTTATCACAACCCCTCAAAATCAATGTTATACAAGAATCACTTAACCAATTTTTTGCCAGTGGTGCGTAAACGCACCTTTTTCTAAAATAATTTTTTTATAAATTTCTAAATAATTGTTTTCACTTTTTACAATTTGGCCTTACTTTGTTAAGTTCTTTGATCACCCTAACAACATAAGTTATAATTGATTACGTTTTTATTTTTTAAGTTTAGCTGCATTCAAACTTACTGTAATTTAACATTCCGTGTAACTGCTTCATTTTATAATATATTTGGATAGCAGAGTGGTTGTTATAAATAATATTATTATTTTAATTATATTCTAGGTTTTGTTTTTTATTGTCAATTGATAAAAATAACTTGTTTTTAAAAATCATTATAAATAGCAGTCGTTAAAGATAATGGTGCGATGATGCACCTTTGGCATAATGAGTGATGTCTCATGAGCTAAGCATACATCGAAATAGGTTATGTTGGAATATTCTCAGTCTTGTGTTGCATTGTTTTGCTTATACATCGTTGTAGTTTTGTTTAGCCTAACATTTTATTGAATTGATACAGCGTTTCCTTTTGTTATTAAATTTTTATTACGTATTCGGTATTAATTCTATAACTCATAGAAATATCTCAAACAATATTACATCGTCTTTTAGTATAGTGTTTATTTACTATGTACATGCATTAGGTTTACAAGAGTCGAGTTGATTTCATTATAATTTAAGTATTTTTTAAAATGTGGAATTTTGAAAAACCGCTGACAGTTGACGAATTGCAGTCCATTTTAGATAGAGATGAAGATAGCAACATATCGCAAGCAACTGCTATTGACGCGACTTATATTCCACCTAAAGTTGATGAACTTACAGATGAAGATTTTGATGACAATTTGGCTAATCGAGACCCCCTTCTACAGCAACAACTGATATAGCAGGTACGTTTGAGATTCATGTACATTCAGAAAAAGACATTGATGCTGAAATACCGAATTGCAAGGATAAACCAAAAAAATCTAAAAACTAAACCCAAAACAAACATTCCAAAATGGGAAAAAATTGAACCAATTTATAAAGAATTGCCAATTTCAGTAGAACATAGACAAATAGAAATTTTAGAAAATAAACTGGCAGGAAAATCACCCCTTGAAATATTTTTCCTGTATTTTGATAATGATTTGCTGAATATGATTTTAGAGTTCAGTATAAAATATGCACATGACAACAATCGGTATGATTTTTCTTTAAATAGTGCGTTACTAAAAAGATTTATTGCAATTTCGATACTGACTGGTTATCATACGTTACCTCAAACAGAAATGTATTGGAGTAAGGATTGAAGATAAGGTTGTTGAAATAATAAGAAATTCAATGAGCCATAACAACTTTAGAGCAATAAAAAGGAACCTGCACCTTTCCAATAACAAATTGCTTGACAAGAATGATAAATTTGCAAAAATTTGGCCATTTTTTGATGAAATAAACAAACGTAATTTACAGTTTGGTGTTTTTTCTCATAATTTATCTATTGATGAAGAAATGGTGCCATATTTTGGTACGCATTCAGCAAAAATGTTTATAAGGGGAAAACCAATCAGATTTGGATTCAAGCTTTGGTGTTTATGTAGTTCTGATGGGTATTTGTACCAATTATACCATACGGAGGTGCTAAAAAAGAAAAACCTGAATATGGTCTGGGGACAAGTAGTACTCGATCTGTTAAATGTTGTATCTCATCCGAACGAGCATAGAATTTATTTTGACAATTTTTTTTCGACATATGATCTATTTAAATTACTCAATGAAAAAAGATATTTCGCTACCGGCACTGTCAGAGAAAATAGGGTTCCTAATTGCCCACTAAAGAGTTCAAAAGTATTGCAGAAGATGGATAGAGGTTCATTCGATTTTGCATTTGATAAAAAAAAATTAGTTTTGCAGTAGCTAGATGGAATGATAATGCAGTGGTGACAGTTGCCAGTAATCACAATGGAATTTACCCATTAGCAAATACAAAAAGATATAGCAAAAAAGAAAGAAAAGATATAACTATTAGTCAGCCATTAATGGTAGCACAATACACGAAATTCGTGGGTGGCATGGATTCTCATGACAATGGCATTGGAAACTATAGAATAAAAGTGCGTGGAAAAATGTGGTGGTGGCCATTGTTTACTAATGCTATCGATTCTGTTATAGTACATTCGTGGAAACTATATTGGCTTGTAAACCATGATAAAATCAGTCAAATTGACTTTAGGTCGTACCTTGTATTATTGTTGATCAAAAGTGAGGAAACAAAAATACCACAGTGCATCGCTGAAATTTGGGGAGATAATGTTCCTTCTCCATCATTGGCAACCAAAGGTCGGCCTTCAAAAAATAGTTTGCCGGAAAATATTCGTTTGGACAAAGTAGGGCATGTTATTTCCGAACATGCAAACAAAGCTAGAAGACGATGTAAGCTGTGCAAAAACCACACAATATTTTTGTGTATAAAATGTAAAGTCCGCCTGTACTCAAAATGCTTCAAAGAATTTCATTCACCGCAAAGAAAATAAATCCTCAATAAACTAAAAACAATTTAATGTAGTTTATTCATAGTTGTTTTTTTTCTAGTTTTATAAATAGTTTGGTTTCTTTTTATGTTTTTACAAAGTTACATTTTATATTATGCTTTTGGCCAAAGGTGCGTAAACGAACCATTTTATTACTAAGCCATTACTGAATTTTTTGTTGATATGAAAATATTTCTAGCTTTATATACTTACAAATAGATGAAATAAAGTAATTAATAAAAAAAAAGTAGTGTTTATTTAATTCTGGCAATTAATGGGTTAAGTAAGGATATGATATGTATTAAGTTATGTTATTCTTAAAAAAGCTTGTTAGTATCTGAACAACTATATTAACGCACAAAATAATTAAATTTGGAGGAAGAAATCCATATACTACAAAAGAATCACTTCTGCAGTGAAAACAAAAATTGTGTGTTTGGTGTGCCATTTAATAGAAGAAATTATTCGACCCATTTCATGTTCTCTGAACAAAAACAAAATGTATTGCATTGTTAAGATCTCTCTCTCTCTCTCTCTCTCTCTCTCTGTGTGTGTGTTTAGCCTCTGGAACCACTGTAAAGTATTACTTCAAAGGATGAATGTAAATGAAATGTAGTCTTGGGCAGTCTCAGGTCGACCATTCCTAAAAATGCGTGGTTAATTAAAAATCAACCACTAAAGAATGCCAGTATCGATGATCTATTATTCAAATCCATACGATGGTACAATAGCAAAAATAATCAAAATTCCAACTATCAAATTTCTAAAGGATTTTAGACCACTCAGATCTTCTGATACACCATCTTCTTGGGGCATTTTGAAAAATATTGTGAATAATAATCCTCATTGAAGAACAGAGGAAAAACATTAACTAAACTGGAGTTATAATATAAAAAAATTATAAAAGATGACAGATTAAATAGAGGCAGTTGTGGACTTTTCACCAACTATTATAAAATCTTACTATAAAAAGTAAAAGGATTTTTAAAATTAGATTAAATACGTGTTTTATTATTTACTAATTTAGTAATTTTTGGATTCCTTGAGTTTTGAATCAACGTCACGTCATACATAATACTTACATCGTCTTGCACAAAAACAAATTACACGTTGATAAAATTTTTTAGTAACCCACCAATAAAAATTTCAGATAGATAAGAAAGGCACTAAAGAGAGATATCCAACCTCATTACAAGAGCGTAGTTAAGTGAAGCTACTAATATTTTTATTCAAATCCATAACTCATCCAACATTAAATCATGTGTGTAGGAGGGACTATATGAGAATATTGTTCAAAACTTGTTAAAAACAAAACAATGTTAAAAACTGAAACAATATCATAAATAAACTTTCATATTTGTGCAACATACTATTTTCCAAAAGGAGGTAATTACCCTTTTATAAGGTATTTGTATGTGAAACATCAATTTCTAATTTTCTTATTATACTAATTTGTTTTTCATTATAAAGCCTGTGTTCATTATTTGTTTGTTGAATATTTATAAACTTTTTAAATATCCTTTTAATTTCCTGCAGTAGTAACTAGGAAATTAAAAGGTTAAATTACTAATATCAATGCATTGGTGACATTCCATGGTAAATTTGTACATAATTAAGGAAAATAATTACAGGAATCATATGTAATTCATATATAATGTATCTTTCATTTTTTATTATTTACAATGAAAAAAAAATAGGAAAAATACCAGTCAATAGTAAACAGAAAAAAATCAAAAATTTCTTCAAAAGTAATCAATCATAAGAAATTAAAAAGTAAACCATAAAAATATAACAATATTTATCACTACCTACATTAAAATATAAATATCACTAATTTTTTAAAAATAATTAAATTATATAATGAAATACGCTGTAGTTTTAACATCAAGTCAAAAGTGCAGTATTTATCGTTTAACATTAAATTATAATATATACAGAATAATATAATAGTAATGTTATCAAAAAGAGGATGACACTAATTGCTAAGAATAGATTTATATAATCAGTGCATACATAAATATATAAATGTATGCGTACAATTATATTACATTATTTAATTTAGATAATTAACTACAATAGCCTATTTATTAATAATTTAATAAATGATGTGGAAAAAATATTCTATCTGTTATTATTACATACAATTATTAAAATATAGTAAAATCCTGCTACATGTGATGTCATGAGACCTACTGATTACCTGGATTTTATGAAAAGATAACAAAAATATTATGCATATGAATACTTAAACAAAAATAACTTATCAAAGATGCTAATTTATCAAAACAGTATGTAATTATTAAAACATAAAAAATTACCTTTCTTCAACTTAAATTATAGAATTAATATATTAATTTCAATTAAATAAATATATTCATAATAGTTTTAAATCAATCTAACTGGAAATTGATTATTATATATATATATACTGAATGTTCATGTAAAATAAAATAAAAAATGCAAGAATAAATCAATATTTATTACTAAGAAATATATTTCATAATTAAAGAAAATTAAATAATGCAACTGACTAGTTCTGGGCTGATACAGACTAAGCATGAGAATGGTTATGTATCAGGAAAAGACAAACACATATTAATGGTTGTTTACTAATCAAGTGTTTGTGTTTAGCAGCCATTCTTATTATTAGTTGTAATTTTTATACACGCAACTACTGAAAACATAATAATGATAGTTGCAGAGGAAGTTAAAACATATGACTACTGTATAACATGATATTAGGTGATATAACAATTTTATAACATAATAAAATCAGAAAATGTATATATAAATTTGGAAGATAGTAGGCTTGATTATTTGTCTTGTGCTTGTAACAATTAGGCACAGCAATGAAAGGTTAAACTTCAATTTAACAGAAGTATAAAACTAAAAACCTATCAAAGACCACAAAAAACTGAAACACCAAAATCTCTCAATCTACTGATCATAGATAGATGTTTCAAGTAATTTATATTCTAGTATCTGCTAATAAATTTGACTGTTTTCTGACTATATCCCCTAATTAATTAGCAATGCAACCCTTTGCAAGGTACTCTCATTTTTAACAAAGTAGAAGTGAGATAGATGTTTAAATACTTAATGATTTAGTGAAAAATGTGACAAGGCTGATTTCTTGCCAAAAAATGGGTCTACATCACCATATTTTTCTGAACACCAACCTTCAAGTTAATATGACGCTAAATAACACTGCCTGCAGTCAACAAAGGAACCGAAAACACTAAAGTACATAATATTTAATTTGTACAGGTTTTTCATTGAAAACCTCAATTTAAACTACACTTTTGCAGATTGCATAAGCAATCTATGAGGAAAAACTGCAGTTTTTTGAGAAACCCCTCAAAAAAAAAAAAAAAAAAAAAAAAAAAAAAAAAAAAAAAAAAAAAAAAAAAAAAAAAAGGCAACTATTTGATAAGACTGGTTGGCATTTATACCTGAAAAATGAGTTGCTGCAAGATCAAAGAAATGTAGATTTCTTATATTCTTTCTCCTGTACATACATTTTGATTTGGGCCAACTTCTATATTTCAAGCACATATAACTTGCTAAAAGAAACTGAGGGATATGTGTACAAAAGTCTTTCAGGCTTGTGTGCATATCACTCTCTACGTTAACCAAACTTCTTAATTTGTCATGCAAGTAATTCTCATTTATATGTGTGCCGTTAAGCCAGGTAAATGCCTTCATCTGTGCAGGGTCATAAACTGACTTTACCACTGTGCAGTTTTTCATACTTTGAATTCAATAATTTAAATAATATGGTACATAATCTACTTAAATAATTAAAACGCATAACAAAATTATTATATATGAAGTAATTTCATATTACCTTTTTTTGTGTAGATATATTTATTAAGTTGATACATTTAATTTTATTTTAAAATTTTTATTTTTTATCATGGAAATACTTAATTCTTTTATGCTTATATTTGGGGTGCAACAAGCCACAATAGAGCAGGTTTTACTACTACCAGTAAATTAAAATTAGAAATTATAAAAAATACATACATATTTATTAATTATATACATAAATTATTACTTTTTAAAACAGTATGTATACATACGTAGTAAAGAAAAATATCTCCATACAGGACAATTATAGATATGCATACATAAAAAAATTTAATTAGGTATATATTTTATTTTATACAACACAATATTGTAAAATAAAAATACACGCATACAAAAGATTAATGAATTAATGTTCTAACTAATAATTAGTGTTATCATTGCACTAAAAGTTATCAATTATCATATACATATGTATGTATGTACAAGAAGACTGCATATGTAACTTTTTTTTTTCAAGCAATTAAGCCGCTCAATTGTTTCACATCATCTGCAACAAATTAAGACATATATTTGTTAATGCAATAATTTCAACAAAAAGAAATTACGTTTTTAAATCTTAATGACTTAATTATGCAATATTTAGAGTATAATTAAGAAAAGGATCATAATATTCAGTAAAAAATATTTGGGTCCGATAATATTCTCTTGATCAAATGATGTTTTTACCTTAAAAGAATTAAAATCAAATCAATTAGGAGTATACTTGAGAAAAGAAATCAAAAAATATGTTTTTGGGTCTTTGTTAACCTCCTGGACCAAATGACATTTTTATCATTAAAATTATATTGTATTTAGAATATTACTGCTAATGAAATCAGAAAAAAATTTGGATCCCATTTGATCCCTTCTTGCTCAAAAGCTGTCTCATAACACTTTTTACAGTCGTGACTTGAAGAACTGAAACATTTTATCAGAAATTATAAGAAATTCAAAAATCTTTTCATGTATTAAAGTTGGGTTCCATGGACTCTCACTTCCTGCGTCATGTATATGACTCAGGTTCCTGTGTCATGTATATTAATACTAATGAAGTTGGATTTTCAATCTTAAAAATTAAAGGAAAAAAAAATCAAATCAGTATTTTAAGTTTGGGTCCCATTTAACCCCTCACCTTAAAAATTATTTATTGGAATGATTATTACTTTCAATAAGTTGGCCTAATTTGGTATAATTTTATTCAACAAGGCTAAAAAATTATAGTTCACAAAAAAAGTATATGGAAACCACATGCGTGGTTTCTCTGATGGGGTTGAAAATCTGGTTAAAACTGTGACATACAGGTAGACCAGGAGGTATTTGCTAAATGTGAATAAATAGATGTGGCAAATGTAGATGTTTCAAAATACACAGTAAAAATTAAAACTAAGAGAAAATTAAACATCTCATGTATCTAAGATTTCTTAGCTAACAGTTTTAATTTAATCTGCATATACAAAACAAATTCATAATACAAATAGAATTATAGGTAGGTATCATACTATTCAAGGATATTATATAAGGAGATACTAAAAAATTAGCTTATCCTGCTACTCAAATCCAGTAATACCAATATAAGAGCAATTAAAAAAAAACTCACTTGCGTTTATTAGTTGTTTGTACCAAAGATGATGATGGTGGAGGTGGTGGTGGTGGCGGTGGTGTAGTGAACTGCACACTGTTTGGTGGATTCTGATATGATGTTGTTCCAGGATAAACTTGACCTGCAGTCACAGAGTTAACATTCAATGTAGCACTGGCATCAATTCCAGGGACAGTTCCTGGTAACACTGCAAGAAATTCAAAGTAACAAATTAAATTCTTCCATTGAACAAAACATATATGTTTCTATAACTGTGTGAACTGAAAGGAAAAGCTTAAAGTTAATTAATACAATAATATCATTAACCCTTAGAACTATCAATATGCTGGCCCTGGCCACCTGTCCAGATTACATTATTTTTTCTTTAATTTGGCTAAAACATGATTTTCAAACTACATATTGAAATACCGGATGATGTTGTTTTCTTTAATATTATGTTATTGAATAACTTTAATAACATGATGAAAAGGCCAATAATAAATTTTACTTACAGACAGTGAAGCTTGTAGTCCTTGAGGGTGTGACACTTTTCAAAGCAGTCTCCCAGATTTTGTCCCCAAAACCAGGTTTTTGTATACATGTTTTGCAGTAAAAGCAGTAAAACTTTGTCTTCTTTCTATTATCTATTGTCAATTTTCTATTACTACACACAGCACAGCCTCTGGAGGTATTTTTCTCTTATGAATAAATAAAGTGAGGATAAGTCTTTCTTATGCGTCATTAGAGGAAATGAATTTGAGTATTTGAATTAGAGAACAGGAAATATGAATTAACAACTGAAACTTCCAAAAGCCAGAAAAATAATTTTTGCCACCATTTTATAGACTTGTGTCCAAAGTTACAGCTTGATATGTAATGTTCAGCACGATCCACACTACCCCCATATTCTTATTATACTGGCATACAACAATTGGTTTTACAACACTTTCATAAATAACACCTTTAGCTCTCCTTTCAATTAGTTCTGTGCTGTTACCATAACAAGTACTGAGCATTTGGTAGGTACAGTTTAACACGCTACACTAAACAATGAACATCATTTATATGACAAAAGGAAAAATTCTTGATTTTTCAGTTTCAGCTGTTTTAGTACAGCCTTGTCCTTAACTTCTTCAGGTAAGCCACTCCTATTTCCCATTATGGTTCCAGTCAAATGGATGTTAAATTTGTTTAATTCAAATGCTAGCTCTAGGCTTGTTTAGAACCGATTGTTATACAGGGTGATTCAAAGAAACGGGAAATTTTGAAAGTTGTGTTGGTAGCCGTGGGCGATTGATACCACTTGATAAGTGGCGCCAGCCTCTCTAACCTAACCTGCCATTTAGTTGTCATCGATCCTTGGAGTGGTGCAACGTGCATTTGCTATCAAGCGTTTTACAAAAACAATGACAGTGTGTAGGGAGCGCGTTGAGAATTTCGCCGTCATTTTAATCTGGGACGGCACGACCGTGTTCTATCAGCACATGCAATTAAACATGAATATCTAATTTTGAGGAAACTGGTTCGGCAATGAAAATGAAACCTCCAGGCCGTGAGCAAACTGTCCGTACACCACAGAATGTTCAAGCTTTACAAGATGCTGTCACACGAAGACCACATCAGTCAATCCGTCGTCTCTCAGCATCTTTACAATTGCATAGTTCGTGTTCGAAGAATGTTAGTGAAGGACTTGCAATTCCATCCATACAAGTTGCAGATCGTCCAGGAACTGAAACCGAACGATGCTGTTGTGCAAGCATAATTCTGTAATGTAATGCTTCAGAAGATAAATGATAACGAAGAGTTTGTTCACGAACTGTGGATGTCAGACGAAGCACATTTCCACCTCAGTGGATTTGTTAACAAGCAAAATTTCAGATACTGGACACAAGAAAATCCTACGCAGCTACACCAGCGTCCGTTGCACAACCAGAAAGTGACCGTGTGGTATGCTATGTCATCTTACGGTGTTATAGGCCCTTATTTTTTTGAGGATGACAACGGTCTTGCGATTACAGTGACGTCGGCTCGTTACGTAGCCATGCTTGAAACCTTTATTGTGGAACACAACAAAAGAGATTTCCACCAATTCTTAACACAGCCTGGTTTCAACAAGACAGAGCAACGTTACATACTGCACGAATATCGATGGCAGCTGTACGCCGATTGTTTGGCCAACATGTCATTTCACGAAATGGTGACATTAGATGGCCTCCCAGATCGCCTGATCTCTCAGCTTGCGATTACTTTTTGTGGGGTTACCTTCAAAGTGTTCCACAGTAGACCTGCTACAACGGAAGAACTGAAGGCAAAGATCCGAGAAGCAATTGCGGAAATTCCAGTTGAGACGTTACGTCAAAACATGAACAATTTAACGAAGAGACTTCGTGAGTGGTTACGTAGAAGAGGAGGTCACCTGGAAGATGTCATCTTTAAAAAATAAACTAAAATGCATGTATCCTAAAATGGCAACATTTGTACAATTACATGAAATAAAATTAATTTTCTTTATTAACGTTATTTCATTTTTTTTAATTTTCCATTTCTTTGAATCACCCTGTATAAGGAAAACCCACAATCTGGATTATGTACTAAGTGCATCACAATTCTTCATGGGGCAAGCAAATCAGGCTTTACTAAACTTTGGTTTGCCATAGTATGGCTCAAAAGTCCATATATATCCACTTTTAGAATCGGGAAGAACATAAACTTTTAGTCCCCCCCATTTTGTTGGTTTATAACATTAAAATTACACTACCCATATTATAACACTTAAAAATTACACTATCCTTGAAACCAACTGTGCTTTCATCAATTGATATAAAATATGATGGTATGAAATGCTCCATACAGTATATTCACAACAATTACCAATTTAACCCCTCTTCAACAGCTGCATGAGTTAGGATTTGGAGGACATAAATGGAAGACCAGAAAATCCAGTAAAATCTATTTCTGGAAAACACATTCTTAACAAATGGGTGTTTCTCAGTCCAGTCTTCAGAAAATAGTCCTGAAATGAACTTTTTTCATGCAAACCCATATTTACTAGTCTTCTAAAAAAGCTTTTATTTAATCTAATGTTACAGGACACCATGTATGCCAGAATAACCGCTGTCAAAGTAGTGTATTCTTTTGTATTTTTCCAGCTGCATATCTATTAGGCTCACTGGTGATTTTAAATAATAGTTCATCAGATATGAACTGTAAAATGTCTAGGTCACTAACAGGTTTATGACCTACAACAATGTAAAGATGAAATAATGTCACATTGAAGTCACAATGTTTAATGACCTACAATGTGAAATAAACATTGAATACAACAACCTCACTAAAATCAGCTGAGTTATAACTGTTGAATAATCAATATAAAATCATTATAAACTTTATTGAGACCGAATGCATATATTACATACATGTTTAGAAGAGCCCACTATCAAAATTTTACGATGTCGATTGTAAAATATGTCAAAATGCATTTTATCTGAAGTTCAAAAGAGTTGTAAGAGTTAAGTCTGGAAAATAACTTTGAGTGAAATTACAGTTGCCACAATGCACATGTGAAACAGTATCTTCCTTTACTCATTAGCAAATCACAACAATGACATGTAAATCATGTGGAGTATAAAAATATCAACATCTGGCAAGTGAAAAGCACACTGTGAGAATGATGGTGGTCATAAGAACTGATTTCTAGAGGGATTATTTTAAAAAATATCTTCTAATGGAGCCATTTTTTAAAAAAGGAATAATTATAAAAATCCTGTACGACTGTTTTAAAGCAGTGCAATATTTTCAAATTTTGATACAAATTAAGGTCATAAACTTACATTATTTTTTGTCAACTAGACTGGCTAATTTTTAAAAAAAAATGATACAAAATAAATTGCAGAAATAATGAAAGTAAAAGTCACACACACACACACACACACACACACACACACACACACACACACACACACACACACACACACACACACACACACACACACACACACACACACACACACACACACACACACACACACACACACACACACACACAAATACAAGGATATTTTATATTTTGAAATCATAATTGAGAACAAAACTACAATGTCATTTTATCACTTAAATGTTATTTTTCTCCAATTAAGAAGTTATGTAAAAAATTTCAATTTATTGAACCAATACTTAAATAAAAGTTTTCATATGTATAGTTATATACATATTTGGAGTTTAGCTATATTCAGTGAGTATTTGCTAAAATTTTAATTTTGAAAATCTGTTTAAATAGTCAAAATTTTTCCTCATAAAACCAATACTTGTTTTACATTTTTACACAAAACCCAGGAGTTAATAATTCTAAACATATCTGGAAAAAACCTCAAAATCAAAACCTGATCACATTTAAATATGCTGTTGTTTTATTTCTATAAATTCTTTTTCCAATTTGTTGCAATTACTGTAATTGCAATGTTGATTAGACCAGCAGTTATATCCTGCCAAAATAAACTATTTAAAAAAATAAAACTAGATTCATAATTTATTTTATCATTACTGATGTATTACTGGAAAGGAAATTAAATAATGAGGCATCCACTGTCAAAATACAAAGGTCTTATTTTGGTTGAAGGAACAATAAACTATCTTCATTTGAAAGAATCAAACCCTTGACTTCATTTCTGATGACTTGATTGAAAAAGAAAATTAAAGCAATGTATTGGGCAACAAAATAATCTCATTTGTTATCTACACGTGACCATTTACATAATTCTCTTTCTAAACATTATGAATCTTCCATAATATCAAATAAACATATATATAGTGTTATTCTCTCTCAATCTATCTTTTTCTCTTCAATGTTATATATAAGGTGGTGATTACAGCACAGCAATCTATCACAGAATACAAGTTGACACCACCACATTACATTTAACTTTTTTCCTCTACTTTAATTTTTCTTATAAACGAATTTTGTGTACTTTCTAAGTTACAAGAAAGAAAAAAGTATACTTTTAATAGCAAAAATATAAAAAGCATAAAATGTTAACATAATGGAATTACAATTTGGTAAATAAATAAATATAGAATTAATAATTGTCTATCCACATATTAAAAAAAGACAACTTTGCCATAGAAAAAAGAAAAACAGAAAAAGCATGCTTTAATAAAATGAGTTACATCCTCTAACAAAGTAAAATAAAAAAAATTATTAAAATCAAACATTATTCTGCTGCAGAATAACTTTTCATTTTTTTACAAAATACCTTTAACATTATTTACACTAACTAAGAAAATTACATAATTCCTGGTTGTTTTAAATTATTAAGGCAACTAGGAAGATAATTTTTAAAAACGTGACTAGTATGCAATAAGCTCATTTACACCTGAATTATTCACTGTCACTTCTTGCATGCAGCTAACATTTCTTTAAGAACAGGCAGTTATTAGGTTGGTAAGGGTGTAGGTTTATTCAATACAATTTCCTTTAAAAAGGTACATAAAGACTTCTCCCTCTATGAATCATGAGACCTTGCTGATGGTGAGGGGGCTTGAGTGCTCAGTGATAAAGAGTAGCTGGACCGAAGGTGCAACCATAACGGAGAGGTATCTGTTGAGAGCCAGACTAAGGAATGATTCCTGAAAGGGGGTAAGCAGCTCTTTCAGTAGTTGATATGAGCGTAGGTCAAGACGACAAACGACCATATAAACATCACTCAATCTTCTGATTATTGTGCAGCTGAAAGCAATGAAAAACTATAGCTGCTTTATTTCGTAGAAATTGTAGCTCTCTGCATTTTTATATAACAAAGAGGCACCTTCTTTCGTAAAATATACTGGAGGTAAACTAGTCCCTTGTTCACATCTCTGGATGGGGACTACTAAAGGAAGGAGTCATCAGAAAATTAAAAAATAACATTCTACGAGTTGGAGCATGGAATGTTTGAAGTCTAAAAAAGGTTAGTAAGTTAGAAAATTTAAAGAGGGAAATGGATAGGATAAATGTAGATGTAGTAGGAATTAGTGAGGTTCGGTGGAAAGAGGAAAACCACTTTTGGTCAGGTGATTTTAGAATAATTAACTCAGTTTCAAAAATGGGCAGGCAGGAGTAGGTTTCATAATGCACAATAACATAAAGAGAGTAGAGTATTTCAAAATGCATAGTGATAGAATCATTGTAATAAGGATAAAATCAAAACCTACACTGACAATGATTGTTAACGTCTATATGCTTACAAGTGCCCATGATGATGATGATGTAGAGTGTGTATACAAAGAAATTGACAAAGTAATTAAAACACATAAAAGGGGATGAAAATTTAATAATAGTTTGAGACTGGAATGCAAGCAGTGGAAAAGGCAAGGAAGGAAATATAGTGGGTGAATACAGGCTGGGCAAAAGGAATGAAAGAGGGGACCGACTTAATAGAGTTTTGCAAGAAGTATAATTTAGTAATTGCCAACACCCAGTTTAAAAATTATAATAGAAAAATATACACATGGAAAAAGCCAGATGATACTGCAAGGTATCAGATAGATTATATCATGGTTAAGCAAAGATTTAGAAATCAGCTCGTCGACTGCAAAGCTTACCCTGGAGCAGACACTGATAGCAATCATAATTTAGTAATGAAATGTAGACTGCGGTTTAAAATCCTGAAGAAAAGGTGTCTGACGAATTGACAGAATTTAGAGAAGCTTAAGGCAGCGAAGGTAAAGAAGATTTTTGAGGAGGACATCACAAGAGGTCTGAGTAAAAAGGTTAAGGTAGAAAATGTAGAAGAAGAATGTGAGAATGTTAAAAAGGAAATTCTTAAATCAGCAGAAGCGAACTTAGGCGGAACAAAGAGAACTGGTAGAAAACTTTGGATCTCGAAGGATATATTGCAGCTGATGGATGAACGTAGAAAATATAAGAATGTTAGTGATGAAGAAAGTAAAAGGAACTATCAACAATTAAGAAAACTATAAACAGGAAGTGCAACTAGCGAAAGAAGAGTGGATTAAAGAAAAGTGTTCAGAAGTGGAAAGAGAAATGAACAGTGGTAAAACAGACTGAGCATACAGGAAAGTTAAGGAAAATTTTGGGGTACATAAATTACAATATGTAAAACAAATTGTTAAGGATGTAGGATGGAGTTGGTATACTGAAATGAAATGACTAGCACTGGATAAGGAATCTTGGAGAGTTGCATCAAACCAGAAATATGACTGAAGACAAAAAAAATTGACTAAATTAATTATTTTTATAATGTTACTGAATATTTGGACTAAATTATTGAATTTTATTTTTTGAATTGCAGATCATTGACCAATCTGTATATATGACAAATAATATTTGAATGTAATTTTTGATATTAACAGATATTTATTAAAAACAACCTGAATTAATATAATAATAAATAAATGATAATTTTTTCAAAAGATGAACATCTGTCCGTATGTTATTTAAAATATCACTGTGAACAAGTTATGTTATCTGTTATGTTATTACTCCTTTTTTTTTTTACAATAAAAGTAATATCTTGTGCACCAAATAAATCAGTCTAAAACACTGATCAGACAAGCACAATGACATTTTATAACTTATAAATAAAGGAAATACAAGAAGATAACTAAGTTAAATTTCAGATTTTTATTAATTTTAAAATTTATCTCGCATATTAGAAATGCTCATACCTCAAAGTAATGTCTTAAAAATACAGGGCTTGAACAAACCTCTTTATAAGACATAATGGTTGAAATTAATATTAATTTATTTTTATAGAATAAACTTTTGGAACACAAAAGAAAAGTAAAATTGTAATACACTTAAATAATCAACAGTAAGCATTGTCACAAAAGGAATAACAAAGATCAAGTGGGATGGCAAGTGAGGAAGGTGTGTGTGTGGGACCTTCAACTTTCATCGATTTCAATAGTATAATAAAGATAAAGAAAGTGTAAAAAAAATAACACATATAAGGTGGGTAAGGTCTACATCACATTTTGGTAAAATTCTATTTCCATAGGATTCTAAATAATTTTTTGATCAACCATCAACTTTTGTCAACACAGGCATTTACTACACCTGTTATTTTTTTTACTACAGTCATTCTTGAAATTAACAAGTTTATGTATATGATGTGTGGCTATTAAATAACAAGACTAATGCTGCTGCAGAAGAATTGCGCATTCACCAAATTCATACGACCGACACCTGTGTAGCGTGAAGCCTTCTCTTTCAATTGTTGCCACTCCAGTTTCTGTAGACATATTAGTCTGGCATTCATTTAGATAACATCTGTTTTTTGGAAAAAATTATGTGTTTTATTAGAGCAAAGAATCTGTCATGTAATTTCATATGAAACTTGAAAACCACTACTGAAACTTATCTTTTATTAAAAAAAAGTACATGGCAATGAATGTTTATCATGTGTGTGGGTTTTGTGAGTGGTTTAAGCATTTCCAAGATGGCTGAGGAGATGTTGAATATGATGTTCATCTGGGTCTTGTTTTTTCAATATTCATGGGATTGTGTACCTTCACTGGGTTCCTGAAGGTCAAACTATTAATCAACATTACTACCTTGAGGTCCTTGCTCAACTCTGTGAAAAAATAAGAAAAAACAACTAGGTCCTTTTTTATTGTGGAAGAACTAGTCATGGATTCTTCATCAGGACAATGCATCGACTCACACTGTATTGTCTGTCAAGACACTTCTAGCCAAGTATAATATCCCAGTGTTAGACCATCCATCCACCTTTTTCACCTGACCTGGCACCATGTGATTTATCCGTTCCCAAAGGTCAAATCTGCATTAAAAGTTACACAAGATTTCAGACCGTTGAAACTGTGAAAGAAAAAGTGGCACGCATCATGTAAGAGCTCACAGAAGAAGACTTCCAGCACCATTTTGAACAATGGAAAATTTGCATGGATTGTAGTAAGCATAGAGGAGGGATGTATATTGAACAGGATAATAACTAAATAGATATAAATTTAAAATAAAATATTTTACAGCATTAGTTTTATTATTTAATAGCCACAACTCGATATTACACAACAATGAGGTGAATAATATCTTGTAACATCTACGTGTGTGTATCTTTTAAGCAAGATACTACATGCTTAAAATAGTAAAATTATAGAACTAAAATTACTTACCACCATACGGCTGAGGAGGAAGTGGCTGGTTTGAGTTAGAAGCAGCAATAACCGTACCAGATTGAGCAGAAGCATAAACATAACCTGGTGGATATTGATACATTGGAGGTGGTGAACCAGGAGGAGGAGGTGGAGGTGAAGCATCTTCATCTTCCTCCTCCTCACCCTCATCTTCTTCACCTTCATCTAATCGAATAATTCTAACTTTAACCTTCCTTTTCTTCTTTTTTTTCTTAGTAAACCTCTTCTCTTTTGGTAATTTTGTGGCAGGTGGCGGTGATAACGGATGGTCTTCACCAGCAGAAGGTGATGTACCTTCCCCTGGTTTAACACCATCTGCAAACGACACAACTTTTGCTTGTGTCTTATCAGCACTGCTATTTAATGGCTTCTCTCTGTAATAAAAAGCATAAAATAATTTATAAAACAATATTAAAAAATATGACAATAATAACAATACTACTAATGAAGTAAAAGCTACCAACCAGGCCAGTAAGTAGCATTGTAGCATTCAGTAATCAGCTTTAAGATATCCTGGTGATAAATGTAGATGGATGAAAATACCAAAAACCTTAGAGAAAATGAAATAAAACTACACCCCAATTTTCATTGGAGTGAATTGTCTGCTACATTAGTAGTACAATTTTAAGTGACAGTTTAAAAAAAAATATATATTTATTTTCATCATTTTTCAATACATGTTTTCATTTACAGTGAGAATAGGTCACCACATTTGCTATTATAAAGAAAATAAAGTTTTAATTATTAGCAAGAATTACTAATAAAATATGTCAATCTCTACATAAAACAAGCTTTTGAAGTATGTGATATTCAGAAAAAAAAGAGTTAAAGCACTCTGAAAAGTAGTAAAAATATTATCTGGGTTAGCTAGATTAAACAAATTAGGTCAGATTGCACAATTTTTTTTATATAAAAATAAATAATTTATTAATTTTATATGATATTTACTACATAATTTTGTCTATTAATTTTTTTCAGGATATTACCACTATATTAATAAATACAGTAATCAGCTACCTAATGAAATAACTACCTATATCAGCTACCTATTTGAAAATTATTTTGGTTTCTTACAGTAACTTATTTCTTTGTAATTATAAGAAAAAAATAAAAAGCTCAATCATCTTAAAATAATTATAATTTTCTTTGCTTTAAGGAAAATCCAATAAATCTAACAAAATACTGTTGTTTTTATAAATCTGTACATAAATCATCAATACTATTTATATGTGAGTTTGCTAATGTGCTTTCTATTTTATGCATTTTTTTCCTTGGCTTTCATTTTACCATAACGTTTTATTTCACTCTTTTATGATAAGTGATGCACAAACAATGCTCATGTATAATCCTGAGTCCTTTGAATTTATTGCAAAACAAGCATAAATTAGAAAATATTAAAATACATGTTAGTTATAAATAAATATTAGAATTAAATAAAATTCTCAAATATACAATAACATTATTATATGTTAAAATTAAAGTTCATAAAATGAAGATACATTTGTGTCTTAATTTTATGAACTTAGTTAAGAACTTGCATTTATTAACAATATAATATATATATATATATATATATATATATATATATATATATATATATATATATATATATCTTTTAAACTGACCCATCACTTTTTCAAAAACTATAAATAAGCAAAACTTTTTGTTTTTTTTCAGATTTTGATCGATAAAAAAAGAAAACACCAATTCTAATAGACTTTATGGCACATCAGTAGCTTCCTTTAATTCTGAGCTACTATGATAACAAATTCCATAACATTTTTTAAATATATACGTACATTAAACCTCAAGACAGGATGCAGATGGATAAGAAAAATAAGAGGTTCTGAAGGAAATTGGTCACCACAAAAAAGTAAAATTAAACAAAAAAAAAATTAAAACAAAAACACTCGTTTCACACTTACAAGAAAGAAACTCACATCATGAATATTTTCACTATCAGAAAGGGCATAGAGATTGAATGTGTAAAAGAGTACAGTGAAGACAACAAGGCCTGAACAGTCCCTTAAAAGAGACTTTGATAATGGATTGACTAAACTGATCCTAGATGGTCATAAAAGATGAAAAAATATATTAAACATGTTATTACCTGAAACCTGGTGATATTAATATTCCTTTATCAGGTGGTGGAGGTAACGGTTTAAATAATGCACTGTTACGTGGCTCTGGCTGTTCACCTTCATCAGCACCATTTTCAGAATCACCTAAAACCTCTGCATTTTCTTCTTCACCAGTTTTATCCATAGCTTCCTAAAATTAATAACACCAATAAAATGTAATAGTTAGGAATTGTAATTAAAAACAATTTATGCACCGTTTAAGGCATGAATTTATCAAATAGGAGTAGCAGAGTTAGCAATATAAAATACAGAATATATTACGGATAAAAATTAAAACTAACCTCAATTAGTTTCATTTCTTCATTATCAAAATCAGTATTTGATGTCAGACCTTCTTTAAATAATAATGCTTTCTGTAAAAAAAAAAAAATAAATAAATATATAATAATGAAGAAACTACAATATAACCTAAGAGTAATAAATAAAGAATATACATGATAACTCAATATTTTTACTCCCCAATAACCATTGCTCAAGTACAGATGAATTTCCTCTCACACCCATATACTCATATATATTTCCATTGTCAGTTTAACTCACACCAATGTAACATTAATTATTCAATGTTCTGTTAGAAACTGGTAACAATATATTTTTTTCACATCCGTTTCATGCAAAATAAATACAAGTTATCCAAATAGACAAATTTGTTACAATTCTTACAGGCATATACATAGTTTTCAATTAAAAAAATTCATTAAGGCAAAAAATCAAGGTATTTTTGCAGTATTTAGATTATTTATCTTAGTAAAAATATGAACAAATTTTCATACATGGTTTTTAAATTCTAAATATATGCTTAGCTTCCTCTTGACAAACTGTTTATTTCCCTTTTTCATATTTTATTGCTCAGAAAAATTTTATAAATAATTTTATCAAGAAACAATACAGTGAATAGAATTTTATTTATACAGAATAGAGAAAGCAAGACTCAAATGTTTGGTTTAGACATGCAAGTGAAGTGAGAGAAGAAAAACAAGCACTGAAAATAATGAATAGGAAGATAAGTGTGAAGAAAGACTACAAGGAAAACTAAGGAAAAGGTTCTCTCATAAAATTAAGTATAATATAAAAGAAATTAATTAAAACATTCAGTACCGAGTACTTGCAGGCGTGTGGGCTATGCATACATGCTACCTGCTGACCATAGTGTGGTGCACAGCGGCTTTTCTATCTCTACTGGCAGAGTCAGCTGGTTACTGTTAACTCGGTATCATATGTAAGCACATCAGAAACATTTATATGTTGTTACTGTGCAGATCATTTGTAGTTACACTGAACTGGCTTTTTTTGGTGGTATTATATAATTTTATTTTTTGGTAGAAAGATTATAATCAATAGATTTATTTTATAAATTTATTTGTATTTCAGCTAGAACTGACTGAACAATTATGTTTTACTTTTATTTTATTATTATACTAGCTTCCCATTGCAGCTTCGTCTGCACTATTTGGTTACTTGCATTCCCGATAGCAGTCAATCTTTTTATTTTATATTTTTAGTCAAGTAAACAGAAGCAGGTGTAGTCAGTTACACATACCGTAACAAAGGCAATGGGTGTGTTAGATGAACCACAGCACCATATAACTTCACACCCGGTAAAAAAAATCAGGATTAAAGAAAAACAAAAAATGGTTTTTAAATATTGATCTAAGAGTATTTGCAAACCCAAATCTACTGAATATCTCGTTCATTATAGTCAGGATTGGGAAAATTTACAATAACTGTTCAAAATTATTTTTACCATCCTTCTTCCCCTTTTCAAGGTCAAATTAAAAAAATCTAGAAATTGCTTATTGACATGATAATTACACTCACCAAAAAATAAGGTGATTGATTTCTTCAATTGTGACTGTGCAATTTAAAAAATAACAAGATTACTGTCATACAGAATAAATTAAGGATTTATTGTATGTAAATTTAACATAACCTTTTATAAATAAAATCCATAAAATTAAGTCTTACTTTTTTATAAAAGAAAAAAATATGATTATTTTTAAAACACTAGAAAATTAGTTAACTTAAATTGGAAAAGGTTATGAGAATGGAGCAAACTTTCAACTTTTATCTTTATTCTTATTGACAAGAATTTGACCAAAGATTCTGAATTAGGGGAAAATGAATTTTAACTGTTAAAGGCAGCATCTCAATGAATTTTTTAATGGAAAGTATTTCTTTCATAGTTGAAAAAAAAGAAGCAAAATCAACACATAAAATGTTCTCTTTCAACAGGAAAGGAAAAATACAATGAATAACAATACCTGATAGTATTATAACTAGATTCTTACACATTTAACATTTTATGCTATTATTTTACTAGTCCCTTGAAGTCTAAACTTGCAGGACTTAATAATACATATTTTCTGATAAAATTCATGCAGAATTTGACAAATTCTTACATCTTTAAAAATACTGAAGAGCTTAAAACTTTTGAAGTTTTATAAAACCTAAAACAATGTAAAAGCTATAAAACTGCTTTACAACTTTTTAAAGTACTGCTAACCTATATATAATATGTACAACTTTTTACATAATTTTATAAAGGTTTACATTCAGTTAAGTAATGTATTACGTAGTTAATAACAGATCAATTTACTTACCCTGATCATTTTCTTTGTTTTTGCTTTTAATTTTGCCTGTCGTCGTAACTCCTTCTCTTGTCTTCTACGTTCTTTTTCTAATCTTCTTTGTTCAGCTTTCTCTGCTTCTGACATGGCTATATTTAAAAAATAAATTTAAATATAAAAAAAAATTACAAATTAAAAATGAAACTGCATCAATTCAGTTTTGTAATGATCATCTCCTAGATATTCTGGATTTCATGAAGTGGAATTTGAAATGATTTTCCCTAAATATGCTTAATGATGAAAGATACTAGCCGAGCATTATAAATGTATTGCAAGATAGATATCTTGCATGACAGTGCAGGATATGTATGACAAGCTACTCAGTACCCATTCTACAGGTCAAAAAAAGCAACCTGTTAAGCCTTGGCTGCAACATTGCAATTACTTGGCAACTGGTAGTACCAAACTTGACGTACACAGCTTCACACAAAATCTTGGTAGGCCTCATTCTAACCTCCTCTGCTTGTCAGTACAGGCCATGATTTTTTTAAAGATCAATTTAAAAATCATCAAGCACATCCAGAGAATATATAAGAATTAAATCTCATTAATCTAAGTGTAGCAGTAATTTTTATCAGGGATGAGCCTGATAAAATTCTGGGGGCTTACTGTAGGTTTTGGGACTTAAACTAGCCTAGAACTACTTCCTTACAGCATTTTTTAACCCCAAATTTGAGAACAAGAAATAAAAATCTTTTTTGTCAAAAATATCTTCCTCAAAAAGTAAGGTTGAGATATAGTTACCCAGGAGGCACAGCAGAGCTTTCTGCCCATTCTTAATGGTCACTGTTCTCATGAGTTCAACAAAGGAACATTTGATTTATCTTCAGATAATGAGGTCAGAGATTATCTCCACCACCGACCACAACTGCTTTCAATCTATTTCTGAAGGAACCAGAAACTATGATGAAATTTCATCCTTTTATTAACACCAGAGTTGTATACTCGAGCAATTCCCTAATTCTTTGGAAATATGCTAAAAACTTAAATTCATGTTCACTTTACTGAACATATAAGTAAACAAAAAGCTGCAGTAGCAACACAAAGCATCAACTCACTGGATGCATATAACACATTTCAAAAGTAAAACAAACCGATAGCTGAAAAATATTTAATCAAGATACAAAAATGAAGAAAATTATACAAATGCGTTTTATGCACAATGTCTTGAAACTGGTATTTCTATCATGGTGACAAACCACATAAAATAATTTATTTTTTTGGGATTGGTTTTTTCTGTGCAAAAACCGCTTCTGTGTTATCATCGCCCGGACATGATATATTTGTTGTAATAAACTAATATCACATTTTATACCTCAATTAAAATAATAAAATTTCAAACTGCTTTACAGCAATTGGCGGCATAAGTAGCTAAAAACACACTACAATAATTTAAATATTTGAGTATAAATAGATGGCCCTAAAATACTGTAAATTATTACGGTAAAAGGATTTTATTATCGCCTGGACTAGTTTGCATGTTAGCCCCTAGTTTAAACTTGTGACACAACATCACATAAAAGATACAATTCACAAGGATATGGTGCACTGTCACAGCCCTATTCATGAGCCCTATTCACAGCAGATAATAACCTCCTCTTGACAGTTATTTCTGCATAAGGAGCTCCACGGTGAGGCACTGCTCATAACAGGGTGAAGTTCATGGTGACATCCCATTCACTTTGCCATTCATCATGAACTACTTTCCAACAGACAGGATTGTTAGAAGCAACGTAACTGGTAAAAGGAGGCTGAAAACAAGCTTCTTTCGCTCTGTCTGCACACTCATATACAATATTAACAAGAATGATTATTGCATGTGTTGTTATTCAATCCAACTATTAATAGTGTTCTGAGCATACTGCCCTGGATATAGATCAAAATGTAAATAAAGATTACAAATTTTATGTAGGCAATGCAAAGAGTTCAAAAAGTTTACAGATTACCTTTACCATACAAACTAATATTTAAATATAAAAAAATCTACAATGGAGATTATTAAAACACCTGTAAAGAACAAAAGAAAATTATTATTTTTACATACCAGGTGGCATAGGTAATGCTAAGGGATGTTTATCCTTGTTAAATAATGCTGCCATTGTAGGAGTAGTAGAAGCATTC
The DNA here is from genome assembly GCF_047948215.1 of Lycorma delicatula. Classification (NCBI taxonomy): domain Eukaryota; kingdom Metazoa; phylum Arthropoda; class Insecta; order Hemiptera; family Fulgoridae; genus Lycorma; species Lycorma delicatula. Next base: position 80,172,930 of record NC_134463.1, read on the forward strand.
ACTTTTGTCCCAACAACCGTTTGAACTGATATAAGTGGCGATTGGGCCTAAAAAAAAAATTATAACAATTAATATAATAAATTATATATAATTATGGACCTGCCTCCAATTTTAATGAAATTTGGAATATACCTCAATATACTCAACCCACTCCAGTTACATCCCTTGTTAAGTTATACAGTACAATCACTACAAATTTCATAATTCAGCACTGTGAAGTGGTATACACATTATTCTCAGACTAAATTTGTTATTGTATTCAATTATGGGACTCAGTCTAACAATCAGCCAATTAAATTTAAGGTTAATTACATAAGGTTAGCGAGTGAAGCAAGCATTAAGTTATGTCGATATCATATAAAGTTCAGCAAATAGAATTGTTAGTTACCTAACCTAACGTTATCCTTGACATAACAAAACTAAATTAAATTACCTAACCTAACAAAACTTAATTAAATTTCACTTAAACCAAGTTACTTACTCCATACATATACACTGCAGATTTACCAAAACTTACATCTTAAGCTTAACTTTACTTAATTTAGTCTTACATGAATCCAATTTAATTCTTAACTTAATTTCACTGAAAACAAATTATTTAGTCCAAAAATAGTGTCTATCACAATTGTTCAGTGCTGACTTTTTGGTGAAAGTACTGTATACCTTATGAGGGTTGTAAATTGGGTGAAAGGAGTTTCTGAATAATTTCAATTGCAATGAATAACTTGGATCCTAAATAAGGTATACTCTTAAATTTCGACAAAATTAGAGATGAGTCCATAATTCTATATAGTTATTGACTAAAGATAAATAACCTACAAAGTAATTTTTTTTTACACATATCAATTTAATTTATTTTAAAATTATTACCTTAGACTCGACTTAATTTCAAAGCTGTTATTAAAATTTTAATCATCTCACTGATTTCAGACACAATAAAAGAATATTATAAAATAAAATCAATAGATGAAAATAATTATTACACTCAAATTGTAAATGGTCATGTTTATAAAAATATTTGCTTAAAAAATTCAGGAGTTTTAAATAAAAGCCTTTTAAATAAAATTATTCAAGGTTTACCTAGGTTTTAAATTACCTCAAACTACTCATATATGAATCTGTTTTAAAAGGGAGTAATTAAATTTCATCATTGAAATCTAATATTATATAAATCATCACAGGTAAGTTTGCAGACTGAAAGTTATTTGGTTAACAGTAGCGTACAAATTAATCTGAACACGGGGAACTTTTTGTTTATTTTTATATTGCGGCTACACTGCTTGATCACATCCATTCTTTAAGTTGTCTGTGCAATATGATTTTATTGTTTTTTGGTTAGTTAGCAATTTTCATGTTGTAAATAGTGTTTTGTGAAAGTATTTCATTTTTTTATTACAAAATCATATTTTCACATTTTTTGATCTGTCTTGAATATATGATGGACATAACTCCATGACAATTGCTTCTCTTTCTGGGCATACCAGTATGACACAATGACAGCTTCTGAGTATGGTATTGGACTAGGAACATTGAATGCTATTTAAAACAATTTAATGACACTGGTTCCTTTTCAGCTGAAGAAAGACAAATCTGGTTGTAAAAGAAAAACTACTCTTAACACATAATCGGCATTTGTGAGAAAGTAAACTTGATCTGAAATTATATGCTGTGGACTTAAATTTAAAATCAGCAGTTGGTGGAACAGATTTACAAGTGATAACTGTTGGAGGTCATATTCTTGCAGCTGACCAGAAAGCTTGTCAGCCAGTTAAAAAGCAGCTTTTAACATCAGCAATGTGCAAAAAAGACTCTTGTGGACCAAAGGAACATACTAACTGGATCAAAAATGATACATTTTTATGTTCAGGGGCAAAGGGTTCTATAGGTTAGAAAAGCATCAGATGAAAATAGATCACTAGCTCACTCGTATCCAACAATCAGTTCCCCAGAAAAAAATTGTTTTGGAGTTGTTTCACATTTGAAGGACTTTGTTTATTACTTCTAGTAAATTATACGTAGAAAAGTGATGGATATATCATGATTCTAAAGGAAAGGGTTATGACAAAATTTCAAAATAAATTTTCACAAGCCAGTGAAGTGATCCAACAAGATTTGCCCCATGCCATACTGCCAAAAAAGCAGAAAACGTTTTTGAAGAACAAAACATCAAGTGCTCCAGTGGCCAGGCAACTTCCCAGGCTTTTAACCTAATTGAAAATCTTTGGCCATTAATAAAAAAAACTACTCTAAAAAATGAATTTTACCACAAAAATTGACCTAATTAAAGGAATAATATTGGTATGATTTCATGATAAACAAAATCAAAAGAATGTAGTATACACTTGTTGAACTGATGGCAAATCATGTATGTGAAGCGATTAAAAATAAAAGGAGGGCATATATTAATTATTGAAAAATTATACAATTAAATGTATTAAGTACCAAAATATAAGTTTTAAATTTTCTTCTTCTTCCCACACCCCTAATTAACATTGATCCAGAATGTGGATCAGTAATTAACATATTCAATGTAATGTCATTATATAACACAACAGGAATTTGAATCAAAATGGTGACAGTTAACCATTCCAATTCATATATTTATTTCATGTTTTCCAGCTTCCTATAATATAATAATATCTTCCAACTCTTGATATTTTCTTTTTTTCTTTTATTACTACTCAAACAAATGTCATATTAGCACAAAAGAAAATTTCATAATAATAATTTATTTATATTTAGTCTCAAAACTTTTTTTCTTTCAATTAAGATTGGTTAAGATTTATTATTGAGATTTTTCTCATATTTGTTCTGTTTACTTATTTATTATTTCTGTTAATTTATCATATTCAATTTCCTGTCCTTCCAATAGTTAATAATGCTTTGTTGACAATTTTTCTTTCTACTGTCCATGCTAGACATTTTAGATGTCATTTTCCTCTGGAAACTTACACTTCTGAAAAGAGATCTGTCCAGTATATGTTCTTTTGATAACTTAACATTTTACCACTTCGTTCTAGTTATGTTACAACTATAAATTTTTTTTTGTTATAGTTTTAAATATTTTATTTAACCCTTGCTTATGTGTTTACAGTTTGATGTTTCATTTTTGGGTAAAGTATTCATTTTATTATTATTATTTTAAGTATTTATTTCAGAAGATTTTTTGTATCTTTAATTTTATATAAAAATTTAAAAGTAAGCAACCATTTCCCGATAGTTGTTTTGTTTCTATTAATAGTTACGTTAGTATTATTGCCTATGTTATTTTTCTCTATAATTTGACTAAGTATTTATTTTTTGATAGGGTTAAAGTGTTGTTTATAGTTTTTGTTCATTATTATTATTATTTATTTCTAATAATCTTACAACTTAAACTATTTTTTATAATAAACTGCTAAATCCTGCATTACTGTTGATAACTGTAATTGTTGAAATCATTTTCTAATATATTTAGTTCAAACGGTATATCAGTATGTTAGTTCATATCAGTATATTTGTTTCATTTGTGTAATAATATTATTCAAAATAGTTTTTTGAATCTTTACTTATAATAAAATTTGATAATAGACTTAACTTATAACAATACATTATATAAACTCAAATCTTCCTGGTAGAGATATAAATCGGCCATCAGTACTTTTTTAACTTTAAAATGTGCAAATAAATATTATATCTTAAATATTTACCATGCTCCAATTAACAATGATAATAAAAAAGACCCAAAAAAGGTAGAAAATTTCAGGAGCAATTAGAAGAGGAAGTTTCAAAATCATATTCATAATTGATAAAATTTTACTAAGAGATTTTAATGTCCAAGTAGGTAAAGAAAAGGCTAATAAAAAGGGAAATGGAGATTATCCCACTTCTAATACAATGACTAAAAATGAGGAATGACTAATTTATGTAACACTTCAATTTAAAACTATCTACTTACATTAAAAAAAAACTTCCCAGGAGACAAAAGATGTGGAAATTCACTAATCAATTCTTATGTGAATATTAAATAGACTGTACAGCAATTTCAGGAGCAAAAGTGAAAGAAATGTTAAATGTAAAGGTTAGAAAAAGTTGTAATATAGAAAATGATCATTATCTATCCAAAATTAAAGTAAGATTTCTTCTTCAAAATACAAAGAAAACGTTACAAAATAAAATTTTTAAAATTGACAAAGAAAAATTTACATCAAATAAAGAAATGTTTGAAAATATACTATCCAGTTTAGTTAGAAAATTGGGAGGCTCTCAAAGAAAATATTCTGAAAATTGCTAGAGAAGCATGTCTAAAAAGAAATACTAATTGCAAGTGGTGAAATGGAAAGTGTGAAGCGGTATTCCACAAAAAAGGAAGTAGATTAGAATACGTTTAAGAATCAAAGAAAAGAAACATCTTAAGTTTTACAGAATGTTATATATAAGAGAAGTCAGCTAAATGAAATTAAAGAAAATCTTATAAAGAACAATACAAGAAATGTTTATAAGAACTTTTAAAAATCTTGGCCTATCATTTTATAAATCTACTTAACTATGAAGAACCAAAAAAAGGTTTTATAAAAAATTCTCTGATTCAAATCCAACAGATTTAAAAGAATTAAGAGATAATTTAAACCTTAAAAAATAATAAAGTATCTGGTGAATAACCTATTGTTTCCGAAATATGGAAATATGCAGATGAAAAGCTAATTTTTAGTTTAAAAACTATGAGATTGTATTTGAGATTACTGCAAAAGAAGAAGAAATACTGTAATTAATTTAGTGAATTTTAAAAAACCTATGATTCAATAGATAGAAAAGCTTTGTTCAATATATTACAGGAATTTGGGATAGACAATAAAACACAGAATTTAGGTATAAGAAATCCTTACAAATATTTAAAAATAAAATTTCCATGACATTTTTAATTTATAAAACATGTAACTAAAGAAGCAGGGGTAAGAATCTCAAAATCAATTGTTTAGCCTTTGCAGGTAATCTGGCAATATTGTCGTCAGATATTAAAACTGCAGAAATTCAAATTATGTTTTAAAGTGTTAGCTGAAAAAACAGGTTTACAATTTCTTTTCAAAAAACTGAATTTATGACAAATATTAAAAATACTCCAAAGACTTTAAAAACAAAATACAGAAATAAATGAATAAATTTTAATATATGAATAATAAATTTAAATATCTAGATGAAATAATTAAATCTAACACTTTAGATAAATAAGCATTTATAATGGGTGTGGCACTGGGTTCTTGGTGAAAAGGAGCATAATCATTTGCCGAAGGAATGGAGTGGGGAGAAACAGTTTGTTCTACTATAGCGTGGGGTTGTTCAAGTTTCAGTAGTCACGAGTACATCGCCCATGGAACAACATGTTTATGCCATAACGACATACACTGAAAGTAAGTCTTACTTCTGTACAACGAAGCTTTTGATGTTAAGTTCAACATACCTCACCTCCTTTAGGTTAAGCGCCTTCAAGCAATATTATCTTAGACTGGTACCGCAAATTCCTAATGGCTGACAGTCTTTTAAGTGTTTATAAAGAAACAGTGAGGGGAAAACTGGGAGAACTCCAGAAAACATAGAGCAAGTCAGGCAAGCATTAACTGAAAGTCCACAGTGTTCAGCAAGACACCATACAAAGTCACTGAACTTGTCAGACAGAAGTGAGAAGACAGTAGAATATTACACAAAGACTTTGTATTTCATCCTTAAAAATACAATAGAGATTTAATGCAAGATTTAATAGAGATTAAACACGCATACAATAGGGATTGCAGTTTTGCAACTTATTTCAGCATATACTGTATGCAAATCCTGATTTGTTGAACAATTTGATTATGTCAGATGAGGCACATTTTCATTTACCTGGTCTTGTGAATAAACAAAATTGTTGTTACTGGGCTGAAGAGCAACCTTAAAGAACCCACCAAGTTCAGTCACACAGTAAAAAGGTGCTGTGGGGTGTGGTGTGTCTACATTCGTCATACTTGGTTCTTTCTTCTTTGAAGAAAATGATGCAACTGTAACAATCACGTCTTTACATTATGTTGACATGCTCAACAATTTCTTGCTTGTCAAATTACAGCAGATAAGGAGTGCAATACCATGACTTATGGTTTCAACAAGATTGTGCATACCATACTCCACAAATAGCAATGGATGTTTTAAAAATAAACATGTTTTCAGATTGACATATGGCTGTCACAGTCCCTGGATTTAACAGCACCTGACTTCTGGTAACAACATTACTGCGGTTGAAAAAAAAACACTGAACAGGAAATCTCAGGCATTGGTGTGGTCATGTTGCAAAGAGTGATGTGTAGTGTACGCAACTGTATCACAGAATGCACAGAAAAGGACGGTGACCATTTAAGTATCTTTAAAATTGTGATCTTTAAAATTTAAGAAATAATATAATGGTTTAATAAATGTTAACGTTTGAATAAGTTAGTGTCATTAATTTCATTCATTTCACTTAATTTGGTTTATATGTAATTTTACTTTTAAATGTGTAACCCAGTGCCGCATCTGGTACAATAAAAAGTTCAATTACCAGAAAAACAAAAATTAAGCATTATAATATAATTATTAAACCTGAATATATGTGCGCAATGTTTACGAATGAAAAATTGAAGAGCTAGAGAAGAAAGAGAGGAAAATACTACAAAAAATATATATATATATTAGCGCCAGTTAAAATTGAAGAGATAAGTGGAGGATTAGAAAAAATGAAGTGATTTATAAATTTAAGTTATAAGGAAGAAGTCTGATGTTATTTTTGGACGTCTTTTCAGAATGAAAAAAAGACTGACTAAAAGAATTTTAAATTTTATCCATAATCAAAAAACTAAAAACAACTGGTTTAATAAAGCTTTAAAGGATACGAGAGAATGAAATATTATTTTACAAAACAGGGGTTTCTAGGAAAAACCAAAAAAGAAATATGACTACAGGTGGAGTAAAAAGAGAAAGTAAAAACATTGGGAAAGAATGAAGAAATATTGAAAAGAAAGGAAATTAAAAAAAAAAAATTAAGATATTTACTGTGGTCCTAAGGTGGCCAATTCAAGAATCATAAAAACCCATGTACATAAATAAGAACAATTTGGATAAGAACATAATTATACTGACAACCTGATGCAGGGAGATATTTACAATGAAATCAAATTTTTTTTAATTCAAAAATGAGAAATATCAAATAACTTTATAATCATAAATTAAGAGATAATTTTCAATAACCATAATGTATAAGTTCAATGTTTTACATTGTTAATTTTTTAAAAATTTATCTGGATTTATCATGGGAAAGTACATATTTATTACTATCAATACAATATAATAATTAAAATTGGCAACAATGTAGAAAATAAATTAAAAAACAAGGGTAGAAAAAATAATACTGCAATAAACAGAACTGTTATAGGTGAAATTTTTTTATGAAAATTCTGAAGGAATTCTAAAGGGTTAAAATGGAGTAATAATGAAATTTATTCATTTTTAAATTTCTCTGTAACAAATGAAGATACAACTTGATTTTTGGTGCTCTAATTTTCATGTAAATATCTCAAAAATAATTTCTAGATTTTCCAAAATTCGACCTTGAAAGGAGTGAAGAATAGTAAACAAAAAATTTGAACAATAATTGTAAATCTTCCACATTTCTGACTATACTTAACGAAATTCAGGTTTTTTGAATTTCAATTTTTTAAGGTCGGCAATGAGTAAGGTATGGCGGCTTAACACTGCCTCTGTTTAAGTGTGATGCGATTGGCTGTAACTACTTTTGGTTACTTGACTAAAACAAAAAAAAATACATTTTTAAAAATGAGAAACAAAGTAGCCACCTCCAACTGGAGTTTGTTGAGTATACGAACCAGGCAAAATACATTTTTACCTGAATGACAGGTAACCAGCTATAAATAATATTTTTAAGATGGAGGAAGACTATTTTGAAACCCCCATTCTTCAGATCACTCACAATTACAAAACACATATTTTTTTATAAACTGAACAGGCTTTGATCTTTATTTATATTTATTATTCTTGCAAGCATGAATTTAATGAATGCAGGTGGCGGAGTCCTTTGACTGTGATGGAAAATGCAAGTAGCCACATGAGCGAAGCCATGACAGGGGTTGCTAGCACTCATATGTGAAATAAATAAGTCTGCTATTAAAAAGATTTTGCAGGTGAAGCCAAAATGGTGGAATGCTAGTCATTTGTAAGTTGAGAACAACAAATTACATAAGACTATATATTCAGAGTGTTTATAAAATGGTGGGCTGGTTATACTTTTTTGGATTCTACTTGTAAAACTAAACAAAAAATATCCTTAGGAAAAATGGCAATTCTCTTCATTCTCCCCCGTCCGCAAATTTGTTATTTTTATATAAAAATTTATAACTCAAGTTCAGATAGAAGAACCACATTAATATTTTGTAAGCATCTAAAGTTTTAAAATTAGAAAAAATCAGGAATTTTAAATTATCTTTGCAATTTACACAATGGTGGCAATTTTTATTTTTCAATCCGTTATATCTCCATAATAAAGTTTTATCAAAATGTATGTTTGCTAAAACGTACAGTTTCTTTTGGTTTTGTTTGCTAAAATATTAAGCCTTTTATTTTGAACAAAATGACATTTTATTTTTTTAAATCTGTTAACAAATAGTTATGGCAGAAAATTGATGTGGTAATTTTGTGAATGTTTTCATGTTCTCCACTTTACATTCAATTCTATAAAATATTAATTTTTTTTATTTATTAATTGTTAATTCTAATATTGTAAATTAGTATCAAATTAAGTAATAATTTTCTCACAATAAAATTTACATTACATAATAATAAAACAATTCACTTTTGAATAAATTTACACGGCGACTATTACTGCTGATTAAACAATGTAAAAATGAAGTTTCTTTCAACAGGAATAGTGTTCAAAACTATCAAAACCAGCGTATCCGGAGTGACGAGAATCCTTATGTTACCTACCAAAGCTATCAACGAAGATTTTTCTTGAACATATGGGCCAAGTATTTTTAATGACTATCTTTTAGGTTTTCAAATGGAGAAAATTATCTTGCTCATTTGCCAAAAATCTTCCACATTTTTTTGGAACCTCTACAATTAAAAGGAAATATGTGGTTCCACCAAGATGGAGCTCCAGCACATTTTACTCGGTATCAAATTCCTGCATGAAACTTTCCATGAAAAAATGGTAGGTCATGGAGAGCCAGTATCCTAGCCTACCCGATTACCTGAACCCTCTTGGACTTCTACCTGTGAGGCCATTTGAAACATATTGTTTATTCAACTCCAATACTCAACATTGAGGATCTTCAACAAAGGATCCAAAAGAAATTAAGAATACTCCTGGAATTTTTGAATGGTTAAGACTCTCTCAGAAAAAGACTGGAGACTTGTATAATCTCTAATGGTGGACACTTTGAACATCTCTTATACTTTTAATAATTGTTAACTGTTTATTTAAAAAACCGCTTACAAAATATTAATGTGATTCCTCTATCCGAACTTGAGATATAAATTTTTATATAAAAATAACAAAATGACAGACGAGGGAGAACAAAGGAGAAATTACCATTTTTCCTAAGGATAGTTTCTGTTTAATTTTACAGGCAGAATCTGAAAAAGTATAGCCAGCGCACCATTTTAGAGACACCTGTATATATCATGGTAATAATCATACTATTTACAATCAGCAAAAATCATTTTATATTTGTGATTTATATGTATTAACAAAAAGGCACCAAAAATTACAAACATGATTTGGGTTTGTATCCTGATGATTTATAGAAAGCAGATATATGTAATATTGGTTATATTATTATGGAAAATGTGACAAAATAATTAATTCTAATTTCCTGGTAGCTGGCATGTTTTAATGACAAACTTTCCAAAAAATTCTTTAGTTAATCTTGAGGTAGTGTAAAAGATTTACAAGTTTAAATCCTACATTTATAATACATATCATTTCAAGCACTGGTTTAGTTAAAATTATACTGAGCTTCATTCAATTTGCAATTTGTGTTTTTAGCATGTTAATCATACTGAACATTTTTTAAAGAATTTTACATAATTAAATTTTAAATATAATTTATTTATTTAATTGATGTCGTTTATGACTACATACAACACTAATTCTCATTTTTACATTAATGCTTTTATTACTTGAATCTAACAAATTAGTGTTTCATCTATATCACTTTATAATTATTTTTTATCACATATATAAAATTTGTTCCGTTATAAATTTTTTGGCCATTGACTAACATATTGTATAGAATTTATAAAAATCTTAGATACAGCCATAGTAGTTTTTAGAGTTTCTCAAAAGTAAATTAATCATGAATATCATGTTTCTTATGTCTTTCTTACCATTTTTGTAAAACATTAAATATGCAAGAATAAGTATCAAATTCAACAATTACTGTGTATTGTTTGAATCTTGCAGTAACAATTATTTGCAGTTGAATAAAAAAATTTATTCACATTTTATCAATTTGTAAAAAGTGTGCCACATAATTTATAAAACTTTTTTAACGAAAGAATTATTTTTGTTACTGAAACTACATCAAATTTTAAATTGTTTCTTTTTTTTTAAAAATTAAAATTTTATTTAAATTATTATCTTTTATGAGCGCATAGGATCACTTTAGTCAGTCCCTTATCCAAGTCTCTTTGATGGGATTGTTTGGGCCTTGCGGTCCTTCCAGTACTTTTTCATACATTTCGATCTTTGTGCCATTTTTGGCGTTGAAAGTGTTTGTGTGAGTTATTTTCTTATGAGTCAAGGTTGATTTTCTTGTTTAATTTTATCTTATCTATAATGCCTTCTGGTGAAGGCCAATTTCCTTCATATACTCACTCATTTCTCTGATCAATCTGCATACTATCTTAGTGTTTTTCAAGTTGAGATTTGTACTGTACTAGCTGTTTCAGAAGATTTGAATCTTGCATCCTCATTATATGTCCAAAGAATCCTAGTCTCCTCTTTTGCATGGTATCAGTGTTAGGTTCTAACTCTTTGTAGATGACTATGTTGGGCATAATCCACCACTGCCCACGTTTCTGATACTTTTTATTGATGCAGGTTCTTCTGATTTTCTGGAGTCTGTTTGTCTGTCTTTGATTGTTCGTACAGGTAGAAACACGTTTCTGAATTAAATTATCTTATTTGAAAAAAATATTGTTAGAAAAAAGATTGAACATTTTTTACTAATACAAAATAGGCCATTGTATATAAATTTCATTAGACAATATTTTCACAGTGAAGATACACTTGTTTTTAACCACAAAATACATTTAATATATACCCTCAAAAGCTATAATTTTTAATTATATAAAATCTTAATGAGTAATTTACCTGTTGTTGAATAGAATTGGAAATATTGGGAAGAGGCTGTGACTGATGAGGCACAGGAACTGGTTCAACAATAGGTGCCGGTTCAGTTGGTATAACTTGAAGCATATTTCCAACCTAATAACAAAGAATATATTAATAAACCAAAAATAATATAAACAGTGACATCTATTTCTGAAGACCTATACTGAAACTGTTACACAGAAACGAATAGTTCTTGAATTTAAAAATTCTCTAAACATTAAAAATCTTAAAATTAAAACTGATTTTTAGAATATAATAAATAACAAACTGGTCTCTTCTATAAAGAATTCTTCTATTCAGACTGGCAGAATCTCTTCTGACAAAAATCAATTCACTTTCAGTAAAAAATAGAATCCATAAATGTAATTTAAAATTATAATATTGACATAGATAACAAAAATATATAGAAAACAATAAAAAGATGTTTAAAGAAAAATAATATTGATTAAAATTCCCTTTCTTCAACAATCAGTATTTCATCTATTTATAAAATGATGTGCTGAAACATTTATTTACTTTTTTAATCCCAATTCTTTATTTATTTTGAAGTTCCTTGACAAATATTTTTTAATTAAAAAAATAAACTGAAATTAAACCAATATAATCACATACACGTACATAGTTAAAACTGTTTATAGTGCAAAATCAGTTGCGATTAAATTATTTACATATTTTATATTCTTTTGTAACCAAAGAAGTAAATTTTATTATAATCTTACAAAATAAAAGAGGAAAATAATATTTTTAATGGATTAAAAAAATATACATGTAAACTATATATATTAATACAAAGATTATGAATATGAAACATGAATGTAGAAGACCATAACGAAGTAACTACTAACCTCCAATATATAGTCTATTTTATAAAAAAGTTCTATTCCAACTGCCCGAATCTCTTCTGACAACATTAATTTCATTTTCAGTAAAAATTAGAATCCATAAATGTTAATTTAATTATAATAATTATGTATAAAAAAACAGTATGTTTACTTCTTTTCTAAAAAATTTAAACTGAATGTAATAAAAGATTTTAAGTAAATTTTATCATCAAGAAATTGTTTCTTCCTTTTCTCTTAAATGCAAGCCAAGAGTTCTGAGGTTATAAGGAAACCTAAACCTAATCAGTCTACCACCTGTTCCTTGTCTCTTAAGCAAATGGCTAACAAAGGTATAATATTTAGGCCTGTTTAAAGAGTCGCCTATTGTTAAGAAAAGTAAACTAGTAGGCATATCAAAAATTGCCCTAATCTGTTACTTGAGGGTACGTTTTTGACAATAAATTCCCATGATGATATGAATATGTAACAACCCCAGTTGTTAGTTTATTAAAACTAGAAGTACGAATCCAATATTATCAGAATTTATTATTTTTTAAATTTATATTAGTAATAATTTATAAGGAAACCTTAGTAATATAACTAAGACTAGTAATATTATAAGTATTTTTAACTTAGCTATTTACCATTTTACTTCATTAGTAATTAAGATTGCACCGGTTTTATATGATAAAAAAAAAATTTCCATGAATGTTTTCCAGTTATTAATTAATTAATCAATTAGTAAAAATTATTGAAATTTCTTCTTTTTTGGGTGAACAACCAGGGAAGAAACTTGCCTGAATAACTCATACAGCTCCGAGCGGCAGTTTATCAACAAATAAAAAATCTAATATCTTGAAACATTTTGAATTTTTTAATAATTTTAGGAATCTTTTGAATCTCAATGTTGAAAATAAATCTGAAAAAACAATAAATATAAACCACCTTATTTTTAAGTATGTTTAAAAATAATAAAAGAAATGAATGCCTTTACTGGACTTCTGGAAACAGAGTAAATGATTTAGCTAATAACTTAAGCAAATCAACAGAAATATACTGAAGACAGCAGGATCATTGATTACTGATGAAACTAACCTATAAATAATCAAGCTAAAAATAGTTATTATAATTACACAGACCCAACTAAAATTAGTGCTAAATTAATACTATAAACATACAGTTTTTAGAAATAAATTCTTATCATATTGTATTGTTATACTTCTAATTTTAAGGCAAACATTTAACACTTCAATAAGAGGAATTGTAATTTCTGTTATGTTATAAAAAAAAATAACAGATCATTTTTCAAATAAATGATCTATAAACACCTAGATCATGTACACACCTATTGTAAATATAACAGTACTTTAAAGGTAATTTTTTAAGGTAACAGTTTTAAACATTAAATCTTTGTAATAATTTTTGTTAAAACCACACAAAACAGGGAGTTAAACTTAGATGGCTTCATTAAGTTCCCATTACGTGTAGAGGTTGCAGTAAAGACTGCAAAACCTGATGTCTCCAAAATATCTTGGAACATCTCAAGAATAGAATCCTGAAAATTTACAAGGATAATGCACCAATACGTGAAACCATTTTTAATAACATAATTCATTAAAGACCACAGACCATTAAACAAGATTGGGTTCATTTTTCTAAGCATACTGTTGATGTTTATTGGTGGTTAATGACTACATGAGGTGATAAAAAATAACTTTTCCTACCAGTAAGTTGGTAGAGCAAGTCTGTATCAAAAATGTAAAACTTTCTATCTCTAAAATAACTAAAAAATATATTGATATTATAAATTGAATTTAGACATTAAATCACAGTAAACTGAAGTTATATATGTTTTGTAGCTTTGTATTTATAAAATCACATCCAAAATAGAATAAAAAAAATACAAATATTATGAGGGTAAATCAAATACAAACTGGAATTTTTGTTTTATTATTTATTGCAGGATAATAAAAATAAATAATCACAAAACCATTTTTCTACATAATTTCCTCTTTTGGAAACAGATTTTTCCCAGCAAATAGGTAGCGTTTTGATCCCACTATCTTAAAATGAATGTGGGCATGACATCAACCAATCGTGCACGAACACTTCAACAGCAGCATTGTCTTCAAATTTCTGTCCTCCAAGTGCTTCTTTTAGTGGTCCAAACAAATGACAATCGCAGGATAATAAGTCCAGACTGTGTGGAGGGTGCTCCAGTGTAGTCCAGAATAAGGATGCAATTTTTCTTCGAGTTTGAGTTGCAGTATGGGGCTGAGTGTTGTCGTGATGCAGAATGATGTCTCAGATTGGAAATTGACGTCTTTTTTGAGGATATGAGTTTTGCTTTATCTAAAAGTTGTCAGTAGTATGCAGAATTCACTGTATGATGTTCATGGAGAATCAACAACCAAAACTCCTTTGAAGTCTAAAAATACTGTGGTCAGAACTTTTCCAGCTGACAGTTGATTTTTGGTTTTGGATTTTTTAATAGGTACCGTTTCTCCATTTTTTTCCATATTTGCCTGTTTTGATTTTGAGGTGTAATGGTGCACCCAAGTTTCATCGCAGGTCATCATTAGATGCAAAAAAAATTTTCCTTAAGCTTGGCAATGACTTGACTTCTGGCACACCTTTAGCCGATACAGCTTCTGACCTTCAATGAGAAGACAAGGGACCCACATTGCTGCCACTTTTTTAAACTAATTGCTGCCTTCATTTTCAACTAGTTTTAGTCCTTTTGAAAACTGCTTATGCCAATCATACACTTGAGTCTTTTTAAGTCTGTTGCTCTGAACTATGCCTAAAGTCTTCTAAAAATGTCAGATGGTTTAACACCTTCTGTTGTGAGAAATTTAATAATACATTGCGCAACGCGCAATGATACCTTCTGCTCTGACATTATATACTTACTAGAAAAAAGTAGCGAGCTAGCTTTCTAACAGTGTGATCCTGTCCATACATCCTTATGTACAACACTGAGAAGCCACACCCCTCTCCATTAGACATGTGTCAACACCAACAAAAATTCCAGTTTATATTTGATTCAACCGTGTAATTTCTGTCTTAACTTTATATCGTTTCAACTGACTTCATAAAAGTTTAAGTATAATTCAATGAATATGCATATTTTTTACATTTCTAATTCATAATAGAAATGGACAATAGTAATATTATCAGCAATTACTATTTACTCTAGAACCAGGCTTAAATAACCTGTGTTGTTCTACCTCATATATCTTTTCAATAACTCTTTGAATAAATGTATGAAAAAAAATAATTTTATGTTTATTAATTTAATTATTAAGTTAATGTTAGTAATTTGAAATCATAGCCGTCATCAAAAATGTACATAATTATAGCTTACTCAAATTTTTTATTGGTAATATTTTTTTGTTTATTCATAATTTCATTTAATTGGAAGACTTGTATTACATAAATTTAGATTCAGAGAACAAGGAATAACAAATTTAAAAAAAGATTCTTATTGTTTAATGTCCCAATGTTGTAAATATTATGTTCACAATTTCTGACATCAGTACACAAGCTTCTAGCTTTTGGTGTTGTTGCCAAAAAGTAAAGGAAAAATAGGTTTTATTTATATTTTGTGTAAATTTTCTTTCATATACTTTTAAGTTGTCTTTTCCTTTTATTGTTTTTCTTTTTTTTGACTTAAAATAAATATGTACTTTAACAACAAAATGTATACCACTAATTTAGAACTGTGAAGCATAATCTGTTACATTAATATACCTTCAGTATGCTGAAGTAACAAAAAGTCTTACAGATTCAACATTTTATAAATAATTTCTGATATTAGGATTTGGTATTAAATTCAAATCAAAAGAACAGTACAAAAAATAAAAAATATTTACCCTTGGAGTTTAGAACTGGTTAAATAATTATCAATTGACTTACCAGCGTGATTATTTATTTGGTAGTATACATTTTTATCAAACTAATAAAATAATGATTACATGGCTGTGTATGCTTCTGATATGGAACTGGTCTTTACACTCCCTCCCGCAAAATCTGAGTAGATTTACACAATTATTGGTTAAGTTTTATAAATCCATTTACAATAGTATTTAAGGAAAATTCATCTTTCAGAAAAAGGGAATCTCCTTTTGAAAAATCTAGTTCCTCTTTCATTAATACTTTATATAAACATATCTCTGCAGAATTGAATTTTAAGATTTTGTCAAGCTTAGCATTTTAAAATAAATTAAAAAAAATATATATATATATAGTAAGCCACTCTTATTGTTCAATGATTTCTATACTAAATATATATTTAGGGATATGGTGTGAATAGTAATCCAACAAATGTATATAGCACAGGGAAAACTTTAATGCATGAGGCAAGTTTTTAAAGTAAGGTCTGGTTTGAATTTGCCATCTATATACGCAATGTAATAGATAGTGCTTACATAGCTCAATTATTTCAATCAATAATAAAGTTGTTGTTAACTACAGTTTAGTCATTTTTGTTGTTAGTATATTCATTCATTAACAACCAGATATTTTATCAGATATTTAATGAAAAAACAATTCTGTGGCTCAAAATTTACAGACAAATTTGTGACATTTGCAGGCAAAATAATACGAGTGATGCTAAAGTAAGACAGAGGTACCATTCATTTCAAGAAAGGTGTTCACCCAAACATTCGAGAAAACCGGTGCTTTATAGTCACGATTGTCTTTGATATTTTGTGATGCCTTACACTCTTTGATTTATGAAGTTTTGACTGAAAAATTAGGCTATAAAAATTGATGCAGTGTATGAATTATGCAGCATTACAAAAATGAAGGTATTGTGAATTGTTTGATCACTGAAGAACTTCAAACAAGAACATTTGGTAATTTTTAGGACAAAAAGAGCTTCTTGTTTATCAAATTTAGTAACTGTAAAACTACTTTGAATGCAGAAACGTAAAAAAAATCTTAGAAGAGCTATAAAAAACAAACAACATGGGATGCTATCCTGTGGAATTCTGTTTTTGCATAACAATGCCTGGCCACAAATGGCAAATCAGACAGTGAGGCAATTAGAAATATTTCATTAGAAAATCTTCAATCCATCCTACAGTCCTGACTTAAGTTTCCAGCAGGAAGCTAAAAGCAAAAGAACTTAAAAAGTAAAATTATTTTCTTTTTCTTCAGCTTAAACATTAGCTTGTGATTTTTCATCAGAAAGGTTTGAAAGCAATGACAAATGGCATTACACGTGATTAAGTCAAAGGCAGCAGTTAAATTTCTTGAAGACAGACTAAAGAAGCTAATGAAATACTATGAAAAATATGTTGATGATGAAAAATCATCATTTTTTACTATGTAAAAAATAGTAAATAAATGTAGTTTTTAGGCGAAGTAATACATTTTGCTCACATTTTTAGTTTTGCTTTTATTTCAAAATGAACGTTAATTTTAAAAACAAACCTTGCACTTTCAGGTATTTTCAAAATTCTGGTTAAAGGCAGTTTCAACAAAATGACATTTTTAAACTAAAAGAACACAACATTCTTATACAAGAAACTCAATTTTTTTTTGAAGGATCAAACCAAAATTTTGCATAAGTTCTTTAGCTTATCAGTACATACAGCTGCTGTATAGGCAAGCAATATTACAAATTCATGAAAGTCAGCCTCAAGGCATTAACACTATTTTTTATGAACATATGTGAACTATGAAAGGGAGTTAGCATGATCAAGAATAGGTAAAAGGATATTAATGAGACCAATCGGACACAAATGAGAAACCTAATCTGCTACACACCAAAAATTCATGGAAACAAGCTTCAAGAATCTGTGAAACAAGCTTCACAGATTTTGTCTGTTCCTGTTATGGCATGACAACATAGCACCAATAACACTATAACTCACTGAAAAACATTACACAAACATTTACGTAAAACCGAGCTTTTTATGTTAATTTTAATTGCAGACATCAATAGCCAATAATTACCAAATATCAAATCACAATAAGAGAAATTACTAATGTATCAAACACTGCTTAAATGCTGTCATCAATGTGAACAGTTTTCTTTGATGTAATTTCACCATCCTTTCACATTCATTAATTAAATCCTTCTTAAAGTTTCTGAAACTACCAAAGATATTAAACGTATAACAAAAGAATCAGGCAGTATGGAAATTTATTTTTTTTAAATTATTACACAAAAAATTAAACAAAACTGCAACAAAATAATTCATTACCTTGTGTTATGTCAGTTTACGTATTACCAGAGAACAAGTGAGAAAATTTACAGTATAAATTTATAACCCATATTAAAAAAAAAATAGTTAATATTTTCACTTAAAATATTCTGAAGGGCCGATCCTTTTCAGGATAACGTTTTTCAACATTTGCTTGCTCAAAGTACATTTAAATTTTATATAAATAAAACTGAAACATTTATAATTTGTAATTAATTTCAAATAAAAATTGTTTATCATTGAATGGAGACTAAACTCTCTCTGAGGAACAGAAATAACAGTTTTGCAGTATAATTTACAAAGGTTATCTCTAAAGTAAAGACAGTTTCATTATAAAAAAATTTGTTCTGAAAACTTCATAAATACTTTTTATTTTTCTTACACTACATACCTTATACTACTCTATATAATCACCAAATGACTTGAAGACATTTATAGTAACAATACACCAGCCTCAATATACCACCATCGTATTCTCCTGCCACCAGTCCATTTAGCCACTGATTAACAGCCTTTTTAAGTTTGTCACTGGTGAATTGCTTACCACTCAAAAATACTTTCAATTTTCCAAACAAATGGTAATCAGAAGTAGCTAAGTTTAGGCTATATGGTGGGTGATTGTAAATTTCTCAACTAAACGTTCTCAGTAAATCACAAGTCGGACCTGCACAAGTTGGATATGCAGCAGTACAATGCCATTGGTCAGCCGCCCACGTCACCGATTTTGAATGGTGCACTGTTACTTATGTAGTTTCACAGTAAGCTTCTGCATTTATAGTCGTTCCATGTGGCATGAAATTAATAAGCAGTAAGCCAAACCAATCCCAAAAGACTGTGGCCATCAGTTTGCGTGCAAATGGCTATGGCTTGACCTTTGTTGGTCTGGTTGGTGATTGAGGATGACACCATTCACCTGACTGCCGTTTTCTCTCTGGCGTGTAATACGAAAGCCATGTTTCATCACTGGTAACAACTGAATTAAGGAACTCATCACTTTTTTCTGTGTAGCACACCAAAAATTCCAAAGCAGATCCTATTCAGATTTTTTGTGATCTTTTTGTGTTTTGCTAAGACGTACAGCACCCAAGGTGCACAAATCTTTCTGAAGCCTAAACGGTCATGAACAATCTGACCATAACAGCTCTTGAAACATGTGGAAAAAGAACAAGTTTCAACAAGTCCTTGACGATTATAGAGGGCCTTATTATAGAGGTCCCGAATGTTCTTCATCATGCACATTAATTCTATTATTTCTAAACCTTTCACACCATTTTCAGACGTTTCTTTCATTCATTACATTATCAACGTACACAGCAACCAACTGTCTATGAGTTTCAGCTGTCTTAATGTTTTGATGGTTTAAAAAATGTATGACTCCATGTATTTCACAGTCGCAGCAACATAAATTTTTCTATTCATTTTATAATGTAATAACTTACACGTAATCAAAGATACAACACGACAACTTACAACAATGCAGTATGTACATTACTAGCGTAGCCATGAATGACAGGTTTGCCAAGCTTAAGGAGAGAAATTTCCCCGCAGTCATTACTTTAGAGATATCCCTTGTACATTGTTTGGGTGGTTTAAAAAAAAAAAAAGGTAGCAAAACAAAAATTTCATACAAAACGACTTTTAAATTTTATTTAGCATCTTTCTGTAGGTAAAGTTTTATTGCATTTTTTGCAATAAATTTATAAGAAAACTTATAAACCCAATAACTTAAAAGAAATATTTTTTCATAATCTGGGAAGGTATTTCCTCTCCTGTTAACAGATATGAATTGGTAGCTGATCAAGACCAAACAATTTATATAATGAGACAAGCATCTTGAGTGTTTAAATTTACTGTATGGAACTGTTTCTTCTGCTTTGTTGTATTTTCGACTTCTATTTAAATAATTTTTATTTTAGCTATTTTTTCATATAATGACTATTATAAGGATAAAAGATTCAATAGAAAATTAATGTTTTATCAGCTTAATTCTTCCTAACAGTTTCATCTCACAGATATGTCAAGAACCGTCCCATGTATGGGAAATAAGCAAAGCCTGTCTTCTACTGAAATCAATGTTTAAAATTTATTATTAGATAAAATTGCATTATCTAATTGTAATTAAACAAGATATTATTTACACTATTAAAATCTATATTTTCATTTAAGTTACATCACTTTTTTAAAACATAATTCATAACTTAAACTATTTATTCTCATGTAATGGTCAACCAATATTAATCTAATAAATAAATAAATATTAATCTATTATGATTTGTTGTTAAAAAACACAACCCACATAATATAAATTATTAAAATTTAAAAAAAATCACAACAAAATATTAAAAACAAAATTTGTTAATATGAAATAACATATGAAACGCAAGCTCATTTTGTTTACATTCCTATACAAATCTTCCACTTTTCATCTAAAAACTCACTACAGAAAATTAAAATCAAATATTTCATATGTTGTAATGTCAACTTCGCGAAAATTCATAACATGAATTTCTTATCCATTTCCATTTCTTATTATTCTAGTTGTATTTATCCAAATTTTATTTCTATTAACATCAAACAATTCACTAAACTAAAACCTGTATATATATTTTTTTTATAAACAATATACAAGGAGAAAAAAATCTAATTTTATTTTTTTGAATGCAATCATATATATAATATTACATCATAAATGCACTGTAATGTAATTGACTGAATAGAACTCCCAGTGGGAAAATTTTTATAATTAATATAAATTTAATGAATTTTTTGAAAATATTCCTTAAATTGGCACTTTCTGATACAAGAGTGGTCGTCATTAAAGGTATGATTTGTTGATTAATTTGTAACCAATAAAATATGTTAACTGACAAAATATTATTAGCAGTCAAAACAATACTTATGTAGGATGTAACAGTGTGAATTTGATTTCTTTTAATGAACAAAATAAATTTCATACAAATATCTTAATACATTTAGATAAAACATATGAGATTTAATAGAGAAAAAAATGGGTGAATGGATAAAACAATAACTTAAAAGAATAATAAATAATAAATAAATAAATGCCATGCGTGTGATCATTAAATAAAATGTTTTTAGTTGCTAGGATATTATGTTCTTCCAAATCCACAAGGCAGGTACATAAGATTCAATGCAGGCCTTTTTTCCTGCCTTGACCAGAGTAATAAGTATTAATTTTAGATTTTTATAATATGTATTGCAGACTGTAGTTATTGCATAAGTAGATACTGCATAAAACAAAAATCATGATTAATTTTTAAAAAAGGTTTTTAAGCAAATAGGGTTTTCACAGTAAGTATCTCTGAAGAAGTACTTCATTAAAATTATAAAAAAATTAATCATCAATATTTGTAATTTTTCTAAACTGACTGATTTGAACAAAATAAAATGATTTCCTATTTTGTTTTACTGTTTTTAGAATTTTTTGTATAAAATAGCAGAAAATAAAACAGAATACAAAAAAGTTGAATTTTTTTATGTGTTCTCACTCAATAATGTATTTTGGGTCCTGGGATAAAACATTAAACTCCAGATTTTGCATTATCTTGAATATTGTTAAATAGCACCCTTAAAAATTAAACCAACCAAAGATAAATGTAAGTTGTCAGAATATAAAATTTTAGTTATTTTAATCACCAAAATTAAAATTTAATGCTTAATTGTTGAAATTTCTAATAGTTCAAATCTATTTCTGAATTACAAAGCCAAATCGAAGACAAGTTAGAGATATACTGAATACTACTACTGAGTTCTTCTGACACAAATAGTTAATCTATTTCTTTTTCTACCTTCATTAATTTAGTAAAAGAATAACACAGACCAAATTAAAACAACTTTAAATTAAAGTATTAGAAGAAATATCATAATTTTTTTTGTTAAAGCAGTTTACAGTGAAATATCATAAAAATAACTGATTTGTTACATTATAAATGTTAATTTTTATGAGTTTCAATACATTGAATCAGCAATAATTAACTGCTATACCCAAAATTTTGATTTTTGAAGAGAACTTTTGGACAGATATGTGCCTAATGTAACAAAATGGTGCCTTGTTTTTTTTTTTTTGTAATACATAGGTATCAACAAGGTAGTTAATTTTGAAGTTTACTGATCAAAAATAGTTAAAATAATGTAATATAGATTAAAAAAATTATAAATGTAGTTTTAATTCACCTATAATAAAAAGAGAAAATGACTCAACAAAAACAGACAATAAATCACACTTCAGCAGAAACCCAGAGTTAAAAATACACAAGAATCAGCATCTTGACATAAAAATGTAAATTCTCTAGTTCAATTAAAGTTATCTAAAATATACTTTGAATGATCAGATTAATTCTTGCACATTTTAAATCAGACGTTTCTCCTATAAGCTCTATTCATACAATTTCTCTTAACCTCAAAATAATATATGTAACCCATAAAAGTCATCTATGTATGTATGTATGTATGTGTGTGTGTACACACACACATACACGACATATGTTTTATGGTTTTGATATAATTTTATAAATAAATAAAAAAATCAAAGGTAGTACAATTAAATGCATTTTCTGTAATCCTTTGAATTTTGCATTTAAATAAATTAACATTCACTTTTATAAAAAAAAATACCATTAACAAAAGGATCCCTTAATACAGAACAAAATTTATTCACACATAAATATTTCTTTCAGAATATTTCAACAAAAAGATAAAAGATATGTGTTGAATGCGTACACAAATGTGTTCTGTACACAGTGTTCTTTACTTTATTATCACCAGTTCACAAAGTATGTCGAATCCATAAAAAAAGCTAATGGATGTAATATTTTCTTCTTGTTGATTTCAATGACAATACTACAACAGTATATCATTTTTATCCTCATACGATAAGACAAAGTGAGCATTTCAGGAGTAGTGTCTTACAGTCAAGACTTCACAAAATCATAAGAAGGTTTAGGTACACAAAATATTTATTATGAACACAAAAATGTAATGTATAAACAACAACTGTATTAATAAATTATAAGAAAAAATAACAATGACCAAAGTAATAATGAAAAAAAAAGTTCATCTCATAACAGTATCAACATTTAATGGTATGTCTTTCTGTAGCTCTTAATTTTTTGTAAAACCGCATAGTAACATTTTGCAAATAAAAAAAGAAGATAATAAAGGAATGGTATAAACATATCAAATTAAAAATAATAAATACATAATTGTCTGAAACTCTTGAGACATCACTGACAGTAAAAAGATTGCTAATATTTTATTATTCATTACAAACCTGCAAATGAAGAATCCTGTAAAAGAAAATTATTGAAATATAATATTATAAACTCTTTAAATAAAATTATACAATACACATAAGGAATCAATTAACTAATTCTGATTGTAAAAAAAACAATTTTACAAGGAATTGTGAGCCAAATCCATTGTAAAAACACAAATTATATACCAAACTAAACCTTAAGTCATAAAAGAGAAAACTTCAATTTTATCAGATTTACTGCATGAGCTACTTCCATACAGTAGTGTTAAATGTACATTTATTTTATCTTATAATAGAGCTATAAAAAAGCATATAAGCTATTATAGCAATTCCAGTTATTATAAGCAGTCTTTCTGTTTTTTTTGCGTATTCATTTAATGCAGATGTAATGTGTACTAAGATACTTTTAAATTAATTTAAAATTGTTAATTTATAATATTCACATAGTTCTACCTTTATCAAATCATATAATTATTAATTTCATGAATTAACATCAACCGTTACAATTTCTTCTTATTTATTAATTTTATTTCTGATCATGCTCTGATCAAGGTTATACCATGGACTTTTCTTCTTTGATACTTTTAGCCAAATACTGAAGCAACTCCTTTTCATTATCTATGGAGCATATCCACAATTCCAGGAATAATCTTCACTGAAGCAACTCCTTTTCATTATCTATGGAGCATAACCACAATTCCAGGAATAATCTTCAACCTTATATAGCAATTTTGTTCTAATTAAATAATCTTTTCTAAAAAAAAAATTATAAAAAAACCTTTTTTCCTCTCAATTTTGGCAAATTAGGAACTAAAAAAATACTGACAAAAAAATAAACAGCTGGACATCCACTTCAAACAGTTAAATGTTAAAACAATTACTCTTCTTAGCATTTTATAAAAATCTATTCATTTTTTTAATCTTTATTTTGTTTTACCTTCATATAAGATATGGGTAGGCCTAGGCCTACTAAAAAAAAGAAAAGAAAAACACTACTAGAGATCTAAAATACTTTTCCAATCACTAATTTTCTTAAATTTTAGATGAAATTACTTTGAATACAGAAATGACAGCTGGCTACATACAAAAATGCTACAACAATCCATTGGCAAAGCTAAATACAAAATGACTGAAGTCTATGTACAGATCATGCAATTTTTTTTTTAAATCCCCTACTCAGGTTATTTGATTAAGGATTTTTTATTGGACTACCAGAAGAAAAAGAACAAAAGTAATAAAAATAAATAGATTCCAGATAGTTAAGTAAATGTATTTTTACAGCTAAGGTAAAGTTAAGTAAGATTTGTTAAAAAAATACCTCAAACTAAAGAATTTTCAGGATTCTATGTATTCAAGTAACCAACTGTGCCATCATTAGCCCATTTATTTTTAGTAACAATGTTTAAATTTGAAATGACATTAATACACTAACAAAAATAGGGCAATAAAAAAGAGAATGTAAATGATGAAATTAAATAAATATCTAGAATAAAACAAATTTTTTTAATAATTATAGAACTAATGTAAATTTTGATTTAACACTTGCTCCTTCATCTGTCGTTTCTGTATTTATTTTTTTGTGTAATCCCAGATGTCCTGGCACGTACTCATAGAACTACATACATATACACATACTAATGTTATTTCAAATGATTATTACAACTAAATGCAATGACAGTTTCAGAGAACAAATGATCTTTAATATACACCATTTTTCAATAATCTCAATACATTAAATAAATTAAAATCAAAATATTACCAGTCCAGAAAATATTACTATCATAGATGTATGCGATTCTCTAAGATTTTTTTACATTACAAGTCTAAACAAATAAATTAATTTCATGAATGAATTTTAAGACTATGCGGTTAAAGTTTAATATCTTATTGTTTAATGTTAGGTCTGGCATACAATATGTACAGATGATTAAATAAAAGCTTTATGAGAGTGAAAGGAGCTGTATTAAATTATAAGATATAATTTTTTTATATTACTGAAGCTCAGAGGAGATCTGAAATGAATGTAAATTGATTATTAAGCCAACCAAACTAAATTTCTTTGACTATATGTGTAATATTATTTCAAAACACAATGACAACTCCCTCCTTTAGGACATAAATCTGTTATCAATTATGTCCCATTATTCACCAAATGGAAAAAGAATGTAAATACAGAATAAATAGTAACTACAATAAAGAATAAAATATAAAAGTGTAATATAATTACTAAGGTGTTACATAAAAATAATTATATTAGCCGAACATACCTGCAACACCTGGGGAACAGAATGTGGCACCTGAGATGTTAATGGGTGTACAGTCACTGATGCAGAAGAAAGCGGACCAATAAATGCTTCAGGATTATCCCAATTTATTGGAGCAGCAGTAGTTGTACTGGTCAATGGAGTTATATAATCAGCAGCAGAACCAACAACAGATGGAAGAGTAGTATTGGGAGCAGGAGTCTGAGTAATAATTTGATGTTTATAACCAAAATGTTGTTGCTGAGCCTTATGCTGTACCTGCTGCGGTAATGGCGGCGGTGGGGGAGGAGGTGGGGTGTCTTGTTTCATACCTAATTCACGTTCTAACCGTTCATCCAATGAAATTCTTTTTGGTGACAATTCACCAGTAGAATATTTGATTAATTTTTTTGGCTTAATAATATCATTGTCACTTGTAGAATCTGCAACACTACGTTTAAATCCAAGAGGAGAAGGAGGCGATGTTTTCTTTAAATTCTGATTTTCCTTTTTGACATCAGCAGATGAAATTAATATTTTAGGAGATTCTGAAGAAAATGGTTCATTTATAAGAGGTATATTAGGCTGTTTTTTCTCAATACAACCTTCAATGATCTTTTTATCATCATTAAGGACAATATTCAAATTTTGTTGATTTTCTTTTTCATAATCATCTTCTTTTTCCTGTTTTATAACAATATTTACATCAAACACAACATTATCCTCTTCAGAGTAATTTTTTTCATTATTATCTTTATTAGTACAGTTATCAACACTTTTCCTATCTTTTGATTCATCGTAACGCCTACTTTCACGTTTCTTATTACCATCATCGTAAGGTGAATTATCTTTTCTATACCTTTCTCTAGATCGTCTATGGTCTGATCTGTAATGACGATGACGTTCTGAACGCGATGAACGATGTCTATCACGATCACGTGATCGTGATCTGTCTCTATCATTTCGTCTAGTACTTTCACGTCCTCTACGCCTATCTCTATGATCTCTACTACTTTTATGCGATCTATGAAAATGATCATCAGAATAATCACCTCTTTTTCTATGCCTAATTTCTCTATCTTTGCTACGACTACGGCTTCTACTTCTTGAACGACTTTTATTTCTCTTTTCATCACTGGCAATCATTTTTGATTTCCCTCCATCTTCCTCAGTTGCTACATTAGAATCAATATTTTTTGATAAATTACTTTCTTTATCGTTATCAATATTTCTAAGCGTATTACTATCATCTGGAGGGGGATTAATGTAATCTGTCAAATTGTAAGAATTAATATCAGTAACATTTTCAGCAGGAGTATAAAATATGTCATTAGTTTTTGTAATAGATTCATTTACTGCTTCATCAAAAAAATTACCATTAATATTTTTATCTAGTCTATCGTCATTTTTCTCCATACTTTCATCTGAAATCTGTTCATTCTGACTAGGCCTGACACCCCATCTAGATTTTTTCTTCATACTCTGCACATCCTCAGTTACTGAAGTCGATAATGCATTACAACTATCAACATCACTTACATTATTTAAAATTATTTCATTTTTTGCTCCTTTACCGATATCAGAAACATTCTCTTCCTGCTCATCATTGTCGCAATCATTAATTTCATCATCAGATATAACATGTTTTGTAACTTTTTTATCATCATTATCATCTTCAAACATATCAAATACAGATGACATTTTCAATTTTGTTTTTGATTTATCAAATTTTAATTTTGTACCAGATGCAGCATTTTTATTCTTCTCATCATTCATTTTTCCAGATTTATCGACGATTGACGTAGCTGTAGATAAAGTTTTTGTTTCAGCAGTTTTATTATCTGGTAGAGAAATACTGAAAACATTTTTAAAAGATGAAATATTTGTAGATGTTTTTAAATCATTCATTAAAGGTATTGACATTGAATTCGATAAAGATGCTTGTGTAGGGGGTGGTGGAACTGGTGCAGGTAATGAAGGTTTTGAAGAATCTGACACTGGTGGCAGAGGGATATCTAACATCGATGAAGTATCTTGATTAACACCCAAATTCTGAACAGAATTACTTCCATCATTAATAAATTTAATACTAGATGCTGGTGACTGCGATTCTGTGCATGCATCTATTTCGTTTGAAGGACTGTAACGCTCATCATTTTCATTATTTTCTTTCAATAGATCTGATTTGGATTTCAACTGATCAATTTTTA
Source organism: Lycorma delicatula (assembly GCF_047948215.1). Taxonomy (NCBI): domain Eukaryota; kingdom Metazoa; phylum Arthropoda; class Insecta; order Hemiptera; family Fulgoridae; genus Lycorma; species Lycorma delicatula. Next base: position 80,201,089 of record NC_134463.1, read on the forward strand.
AATCAAATATATCATCATTGTTTTGTTTCACTTCAGATTTTTCTTTAGATATTGTTTTAAAATGCCAAATTGAATCTGAAGATTTGTCATCCTTATCACGAACAGAGGAAACCTGATCATGTTTGGTTTTATCATTTTCAACACTACTAACATCTTTTTCTAAAACAAAATTATCCACATCGTAATCAAATAAGGTTTCGGGCGGATCAAAATCATTTGAAACTTCATTGTCATCATTACTTACTTTCATACGAGGACTACTTGTAACATCCGATTTTGTACTAACACTTGCTTTACTAATATTATCAAAATCCTTTTTTCGTTCTTTTCTTTCACATTTATTTTCATCTAAATTCGCCCGGGAGGTAGTTTTTAATAAAAAATCTATATCATTTTCTTTTACAATATTACTATTACTTTTATCAATACTGCTACAAATATTTAAAAAAGCTTTACTATTTTTATCTTCTTCTTTTTCATTTAACAATTCATTATCAACTGATTTACTAAAATATCTATTTGAAATATTGTTTTCACAATCTTCATTGAGATCTTTATTTACTTTCTTTAACTTTGATTCATCATTTAAACTCCCTTTTTTATAATTACGTTTAAATGCAAAATCAAATAAATCATCAGTATTATGAGTATTGTTATTATTGGTCGGGTTAAATAACTGTGATGTACACATTAACACTGTAGTATTTTCTTTATTACATGGTATTTTTGTTACCTTTCCTAAATTACTTAATGTTCTTTCTTCATTCAATTTTTCACTAAGATTTGTATTATTACTATTCTCATTTACAGTTTCCCATTCATAAAACTGCTTTTTTTCGGCTGAAAAATTAATTACAACCTTCTGTTTTGAACTATCATTTGATTCATTATTATCACTACTAATTATACGTGATCTTTTACTACTTTTTAATTTCAGTAAATCACCAATATCTTCATTCATAAATTTTTCTTTTAAACTAAAAACATCAATTACATCTTCTTTTAAATCATGAGTTTTTTTATCATTATCACTTGAATCATCTACATCATCATCATCATCATCATCTTCATCATTTTTACTACATTTCTTTTTTTCCCTTTTAAAATTTTCTGCAAGCAGCAATTTTTGTTTTTCTTTAATTAAATCTTGTAACACATCACCCTTATCTTTTCGAAATAATTTATGTCCAACCGTTTCTAATTTTTTTAAATGCTTATGTAATTCATCCCCGCTATCTGTATCATCGCTATCAATATTATGTTTTGTCTGCTTCTTCTTTTTCTTTTTATGTGTTGATGACTGAAATTTTGTGCCTTTAGTTTTCAAATTATTTTTATCATTATCAAATTCTAATTCAGCAGGATCAATATTCAAACCTCCAGATGGTTTTTCAATATTATGTTTCGTTTTATGTTTATTTCTCTTTTTATTTTTTTCATTTTTTTCTTCTTCCATTGATTCTTTATAATCTTTAATAAAATCATCTTTCTCATTCACATTTAAATCCCCTTTACTATCAATTTTTAATTTTTTCTTTGAACTTTTTTCTTTTGACAAGAGTTTTAATTCTTTTTTACGTTTATCTTTTCTTTTTGATTTATCCTTCTTGTATTTACTTTTCTTTTTATTGCCAACATCTTCATCACTAGAACTATGTTTTGTATTAACCTTCTTCTTTTTCAATTTATCTTTCTTTTTCTTATCTTTTAAGTTTTTCTTTTTCCTATCTCGCTTTTTCTTTTGTTTCCTATTATCACTAGAACTAGCCCCAGATGATGTTGAAGAGCTGGAACTGCTCGAAGAGGTTGAACTGTTGCTACTTGAATCAGAGCTGTCGCTGTCACTACTTGTTGAACTATCACTGCTGCTGCTACTACTACTACTAGTTGTAGCCGAACTATCAGATTCATCTGATGATGATGAACTAGAGGAGCTTGATGAACTACTGGAAATACTACGTTTTCTTTTATGACCTGGTTTATTATGTTTTTTATCTTTTATTTTCTTTTTTGCTTTAGACGATACAACCTTCTTTTTCTTTGCCTTTATATTTGATAATGCTTTTTTCTTTAGTTTTTTCTTACTTATTTTACTATCCAAGTTAATTTCATCAATAATTGTTTCTTTATTTATTTTTTTATTCTTTTCTTCTTTATAATCATCATCAACAGTATTATCAACAGACCGTTGGCGTTTTTCAGTTCTTAATGAGTCAACATTAGGTTGTTCAAGATCATCATCCTCCCATGGTGAAGCCGATTTTCTTGAATTATCAACATCATCTGTACCCTTTTTATCAGTACATCTTGAGATATCTGTACCAGCTGTTCTATTATCCTCTTGACCGGCCTCAAAACTAACCATCTTTAAAAATTCTTCATATTCTGAAGCTAACTTTTCACCCATATCAGACGAACGATGTTTTGATTCATCACGATTATGTGGCTGTAATTCATTAAAATTGTCAACTCTATTTTGACTATCTTCATCTCTGTCAATATCCATCGGCATTTCACCTGCATCATCTTTTTGATTGTCAGAGATTTCCTTCACATCATTAACTTCATCAGACTTATAATTCGGGCTGATCTTTTCTTCTTGTTCATTACTATATTCATTTTTTTCTTTTTGAACAATTTTATTTTTCCATTCTGAAAAACGCTCATCATCATTACTTCTTTGAAAGCCTTCACCGACAACAGTTTCTTCATACCTTTCACGTTCAGGAGTTTGTTCATAATCACTATCCCATTTTGATCTAATTGCAGTTCTAATTATCGGTTCTAATTCTACAGTAGGATTTTCAACAATGTTTGATTTTAATAAATTCTTCCGTTTAGTAAGAGGTTGATAATTATCACTGCTTTCAGTTTTTTCTTCATTATTTTCATGTGATTCACTCTTGCTTATTTTTCTTTTTAAAGAACTGTCATTTACAACTGATGGTTCATCATTTTTTTCTGTTTTAAAATAAAATTTAGCATCATCATAATCAACTTCCTCTTCATCACTATCCAAATTATTTTTATCTATAAACGTTGACTCCAATTTAACATACCAAGCTCTATGTATTCTTAAACATTTTTCCACTGGTTTAATATTTTGTTTTTTAACATCAATAATTAAATTCTCATTCTGACTTTTTCTATCGCTATCACCATCTTCACTATCTTTCTCAGATGAATCAGAAGATGTTTCAGAAGTTTTATCACCATCTTCATCATCTATTTTGTCACTTCTTATTGAATCCTCATCTTCATCATCACTCACTTTTCTTTCTTCTATTTCATTATTCTCATCCTTGCTAAGTACTTCTTGTTCTTCCAATTCTTTTCTCTCATCAATTTCTTTGCAATCTTCCATTTCTTCATCATCATCTTTTGCTATACCTATATCTTCTTCCTTTGTCTTATATTCCTCTTCTTTGTCTTTATCATCTTCCATTCGTATAACTGCATCATCTTCTTTTTTAATATCTTCCTTTTCTATATCATCTTTTTCCTTATCTTCATCTACTTCCTTTTCTTTGTCATCTTCTTTCTTTTCGTCATTTCCTTCTTGAATATCCTCAGTTGGGATCAATTCTATTAATGTTTCCTCCATTTTCATCTTAATATAATCAGCATCCTCCTTTTCTTTTTCTTCTTCTTCTTTCTCTTCTTTAACACTATCATAATCACCAACACGACCATCATCATCATCACAATCATCTTCAGGTTCATCTTTCATACATAAAACCTCTTCCCGGCTATCACTATAACTTGAACTTGAAACCGAATCATTGACCTGTTGTTGTTCATCCTGCCGCTGATTTAACTCCTTAACATCATATGGTTCATTGACATGTTCATCATCTTCTTCTTCTTTTTCTTCATCAATTCTGTCCAACCTTAACGGTTTAGCATCCTTCTCTGCAGCTAGTTCCTGTTTAACTTTCAATCTGTAATCAAATAAAATTATACATGACAAAAATAATAATTAAAATAGATATAACAGAAACAAAAGAGAAAAAGCAGAAAAAACGTGTTTTCATACAAAGACAAACTTCCTGAAAAAAAGTAAAATACAAAAGATCTAACTAAATAAAAAAATAAAGCCTTAATACGTTCCATTTTTAAAGCAGAAAAAAAGAACAAAGTATATGTAAAAAAATTATAGGAATATTTTGATTATGAATAAATATTTGTAACAATAATTAACAAATAGAATGCAGGTGACAACTGACAACTGGGTAGGGATTTAAAAATAATAAGCAACCTCACAGGTTTTATTTAACATTAGTTATTATTTAATACATAATTATTTTATAAAAATAATCTTTTAATTTATATAAATCATAAAACATCTTCTAATACTAATTATTAATATTAACTGGGTTAACAGAATAAAATTTATTTACAATAAACAAAAGTAAATTCTTAGAAGTCTCTTAACACTGGCTTCTTGCAGACCAGGTGATCTTATTTTCATAATTCATTGAGAAACTAACGCATGCACTATCAGTCCTACAAGTTTTTGGATATTTTCAGTTATAACATTAATGGTAATTTACTTGAATTTATCTTTTTTTGCCATAAATATATTTTAAACTATCAAATTAAATAAGTTAAGAAAGTTAGTAATCAAGTAAACATTTACAGGCTTTCATCAAATGTAAATGTAAATAATAATATATCTTACACAAATTATATATTACAATGTACATAGTAGGTAATTTCAAATCAAAGCACCTTTACTTCTAATATAGCACAGCCTAAATACAGTGAACCCTCTAAGAAAACACCTGAATTCTTATTATTGTATTTATTTTAAACAGAAGGCAAATTTAAATAAAGGAAAACCCTTCATAAATCTTAGCCTAAAAAATATAAAAAACAATTTTATAATACAAAAATGACATACTAAATATAAACAAAAAAAATATATTTCTACCTAGTTAATGCAAATGAAACTTGTAAATTTACGGAAATTTAGTCAAAGAAAAAAAAAATATTTGATTATAGTAAAAATATTATACTCTGTTTAATCAGAACGATAAAAAAGAGAAGCTTAAGTTCAGTGATGTCACTGTCTTTAAAATGTAAAAAGTATTTCAAATTGTACCAGCCCATTCCATGACATCCTGTAGTACTGATTGGGGAAGTATAAATACAAAAACCTAAAACGTTTCTTAAAAATTATTGTAATTAGTTTCTTAGAAAGAGCTAGAAAAGTAAAACAGTCTGGAAGACAAGACATGGATTATGTGATTATTATATAACATGGGCAGTTAATGAATAAAATAAAGGAAAAATGAATAAGAATGTTATATAAATTTTTAATTTCTGAAATAAACATAATCTGGAGTTTCAGTTATAATGTTTCTGATGATTTTCCTTTAACAAAGTTAATTATTTCGTGAAATATATAATTTTCCATTTTTTAATAATTTTAACAATAAAATTCATTTTTGATATGCTAATAAAATATTTTTAAAATAATCGCATATTGAAAACATATACAACTTTATATAAAATTTATATACAACTTTAGGTTACAGACAAATTTTATACTACTATTACTACTACTTCTTCTTCAGTTGTTTATCATATTGGTTCAATATTTTTAAAATCTTTATCTGTAAAATTTTACAAACAGTTCCAAAAAATTATAAACTGACTGAGGAAGCAAGTTAGCAAATGACATTCATCTTAATTTGGTTTACACACAAATCTTAACTACCAAGGAATCTGTTTTTTTGAATTGTAACAATGCAATCATTTTATTAATCTTATATTTAAAAAAAAAAACATCTTTATAGAAATATCATCTACTATTGAATGCTGTTAGTTATCAGATGATAACATGAAATTTTTGAAAGTTTGTTAAATTTTAAGTACCCAAAAATTTCCCATTTTAAAACCATAATTGAACAGTAAAAATTATATTTTGATTACACATAATTTTTGTTAAATTTACGTGTTGTATGTGCTAGCTGAACAAGAAAGTTAAGAGCTGGAACTTCAAACCTCGAGTAAGTAAGATTGCACATACATTTTAAAAATCTAGGAACTTAGTTTTTAATAATATTTCATCAGGGCAATTAAATTTTTTACTGCTCTTATATTTTTCCATAAATCTTAAGTAATTAAGTTTGCACTTAAAATTTAACTACCTATATAAGGAATTTCTTGTTTTTCTAACACTAAGTAAAGAGTGCAATTAAAATTTTGCCATTCTCACACATTAAAAATAAACTCTGTCCAAAAGATCTTCTGCTAAAGAAGTCATGAGATTGGTATCCTGAAATCTTAAGTACAATAGTTAGTGCATGAATGTATCAAGGAATCTCCTGTTTTACAACTTTAATTGTTCCATCAATTTCAGGTTTTATCTACAATTACAGTAAAAAAAAATCCCTGTCGAAAGGAGCACTAGCTAACTTCTTCGTCAGTTTTTTATCTTAAAATTGTAATGGATTTTGGTTAGATAATGGTTGTAATGGATTTTGGTTGGATAATGGTTGTAATGGATTTTACCTAAGAACCATGTCGGTGACATTATTTGATAATTTAACAAGGAAGTGGTACCTAAAAATCTAATCCAATTTAAGGTTGTACATGAATTTTAATGAGGAAGTTTCTATCTGTGATCAATTTATATATTCTGGTTTTTTTATTCACTAGTTAACTGTACAACAGGTTTGCAAGTAATAATTTATAATATTCCTTTCACAAAAAAATCCGGTCGGTTAGTAATTGAATACTAGTTTGATAGTGGATGATCCTCTATAATAGTTACAAAAAATTTTATTTTTTAATTTTTTAAAAATATCATTTAAAATTAGTTAAAAAACAGAAATTATGCATTTAGAATATTTATTTTTTAATTTTAAAACTGCTAACTGAATAAGCATTGTAACAACAAATGAAAGAGATTTTTTTTTAAACACTACTAATGTAATTTTTAAAAGTGTCTAGGAATCCAGAAAATTTACCTAGGTTGTGCAGTCAACTAACAGGTCAAGTTAGAGACACTTCCACGCAGTACTTTAAGATGTAAATAGTGAATAAAACTATGAATTTTTCTGGATAGTATGCACACATTACTACATTTTTATAAATCTAAAATTTCAAAACTTAATCTATGGGCTTATATTTAACCACTACAAATTCTTCTATTTATTATTATTTTTTTTCAATTACTTTCATGAGAGAAATTGTGCAAATACAATTTTTATGAAATTTTAACAGAGCAAATAAATCTTACAGCCAATTCTAGTATGCCAGAGAAAGGGCTAATAGATTACACATAAAACACACTTTCAATCTTCATTCCTGATTGCAATCAATAAACCACTGCCAGAAATTAATACTTCCATCCCTTTTCGCTGAGAAGCAATTTATAAATGACAATTTCCTGATATTACCTTATAGACTTAGGATGTCCATATATAATGTAAAATATTAACAGAAAAATAAGTAAATGGTAGAAGCATCAAAACTATTAATTTAACAATTATAAAATAAAGCTCATTTTACTCACACAGAACTAAGCAAGAAAGCACCTGTGAGGTTATAATCAAAACTGACCTATTTTTCTTGAAAGGTTAAGATATGTTTACAATACAATCTTTTCACCTGTTCAATGGGTAATTATTTCCTGAATAAGGTTTTTCCATCATCAGTCAGATAATTTCTTCACAACTGTAATGTAAAATCAGTGACACATTCATGTAATGTATAGCTGACAAGGAATTTACCTATTATTACAATGTTTTGTAATGATACATCACACCAGATGTCGGCTGTCACGCTCGCTTATATTTATTCAACATTGATCATCACTTTTTCTCTACAAAAACATATAGATTTTATAATTAATATCCAATCTTAAATGAAATATTTATTCTACAGAGATACAAAAAAAAAAAAACTGTTACAATTACCAAAAATATATAAAATAATAAACAACCTATCATTAAATCACAATTATAAAATTGTATAACATATCAAATACAATTTTTTTTTTTAAAACTGCCAGAATTTGTGAGTTACATTACTTGCACGTGGAAGGAAAAGTAGACACAAAATAAAACTTTACAGTTACAAAGATGTCTAATTCAGTATTTAGACTTTTTATAGGAAATTATAATAATCTTATAAAAGAGAAAGGGTAAACAGTGAAAAGGGTAAACAGTGAAAATGAGAAACGAGACCAAACTTCAGAAATTGACATTATAGTTCCAGCTTATATTTAAATATCCAGACGAAACATAAATCATTAAGAAAATTCTGAATCATAACATATAAAGGTTAGATTTTCTTGTATGCTTTCCTAACTACAGAAATTTATCCATTATGTTTTCATCAACATATTGTGAATGAAAACAGCACAGCACACATGAAAACATTACAGTATGTGTGCAAGTAGAACATTCACTTATGAATGCTCTGGGTACACTCCATTGATAACAGTTTATTTAGAAATAAATTACTGCAACTTTTTATAATAGAAAAACAGGGTGTGATCAAAATTTTCCATTGGTGTAGTAATCTTCTGAACAATGCACGCAGCAATTTGTAATATGCACTACTGTATATAAGATATTTCCCCTATTTGTAATTGTCGTTTTAGAGAAACTCTGTACACTATCATGAAATTTAATTCTAAGAATACTAATGGTGAAGTGTTAGTTAATAAGATTTCCACAAAAATGAATATTTGTATAATCTTCATGGATTCATCATTGCCTTACATTTATTTGTTATTTTATGCTGTAAATATCACACAATTCACAGGGGACAGTCACCACCACTGAACTTTTGCAATGAAAAATACAATTACAAACTGGACTTCCCAGGAAATTGTTTATGTTACAGCCATCCCGCTTATTTTGAGAAAACTAGAAACATTACTGATGGTACCTAATTAAATAAATGAAGCTACTGCACTAGTGCCATCTGATTCACTGTGCCCAGTCACATTTTATCGCAACCACCAACTTTTACTTTCAGTATACTTCTTGTATATCAATTGTCACAACTGAGCCACCTACAACCTACACAACACCCGGAAACAGTACAAATAAACATAACTGGGAATAAGTACAGTTTGAAAATAGTTTTATTCAGGTATGAATAAATATTATTCAATCAGGATCAATGAACAAAGGAGCTCTTTTGGTTTTAACACATATAACTTAAATTACTGCAGTTGAGCAGGACACCTGCCTTATTATTCCAAATTAAATTTGGAAAAACCAATTTACTGCCTAAAACAAAATCATAACATCTATCTTAGTAAAATTTTCACACTTATAATTTTGGTGCTGAATAATTACTTTTACAAAAATATAAGTTCTTTATTTCATTGTATGGTTGAGTGCACAAAATTAAACTGAATAAATGATAAATTGATACAAAGAAACTAATTTTAGAAATGACTTCAGGCAAAATGTAACAAGTTTATTGGCTACATCTGAAATAGCTAAACAAGAGCAGGTAAATTTTAAAACTGATGGGAGCAAAACTTCATTACTGAAGAATTATAATACAGTATCCTATTTGGTTCAATCATTGTCTGTATAAAATATTAATTTCTGTTACTTATATTAGTACAGTAAATCACAATATGCGAACACTCAATTTTACTTTCTTGAAGTGACATACAAAAATGCATTCTTTTAACATCATTTTTTTTACTAGCAAATCCCTGAAGGATGACATTGCTTACTTCCAAAATGTCATAAAATTATAAAAAACCATAAAAATAAAATTAGTTCATATCATATAGATTGGAAAATGGAAGGGAAAATTAAATCTGGGATAAAGATATTTTTAACACAATAATCAGATACTGACCTTTGTAAAATCAGTAACAGAAATCTAACCCTCTACAAATGTTTTCACAAACTTATCAAGGCACAGGATGGAATCAATGACAAGGAAAAACAATGACTTAACTAGTAGAAAGAATATGTTAAATTACAAAGCCATTTAAAAAAGCATGTAAAACAGAACTCAAAATTCACAGCCAAATAAGTTCTAATTCACAGATAAATTAATTCTAGTTGTAACCTAATAAAAAACTAGCCTATAAAAACAACATAGAGTAATTCAAATTACATGAATAAATTAAAACACAATTCAGTAATACTGTAAATTGCAGTGATTCTTTTTTTTATCAATATCACTAAAATTAAAAGGAACAAGAAAACAATTATTTACACAATACTTACCATAAAACTGTCAATAAAACATTAATAATGTTTATTTTAAGTAATTTATATTTCTGATAATTTTAAAAAAATTCACAAATGACTTAAATATACTACACTATCACAAAGTAAATATTAAAACTTTTTAAATATAAAAATATTAAACGCACTTCAACTTTACTGAAAACCAATAGAAATTCCATAGTTCTATGTATACTCCCACAAAAAAAAATTAGTTTTATTTTAAAAGGAATCAAATTAATTAACCAAACTGACACAACACCATTTTCTTATTACATACTTATATCGTCATTACAATAATAATCTTAAAACTATATAACATACTTACTCATGTAATTCACCTGCTCTTTTGACCTACATTTTTTATCTAAAAGTAGTGTGTGATTTGCATAAGGAAATGATTTTTCATAATTATAATGAAATTAAAATGTGATTGATAGTCGTTGAGAAAATGATATGAGACTTAATATTTTTTTGAAAATATTCTTAAAAAATTCAGGAGCATGAATTATGATGCAACTAAATATTTTAAGTTATAATTATTGCAAATTCAATGCTAATTATAATAAATATTAACTACTATTATTAAATATTCAGTATTTTAAGAAAATAAGGATCTGAATTCTCTCAGAAAAGATAAAATAAAAAGCGAAATCAGATATCTCAAGAGATGTTCATACCAACTAGTGTACACAGGTGTTTGGATGGTGAACACAGAAAATCTTTTTGCCATTCAATTCTACAGGTGTACTGATATTTAAAAAAATTATATAATTTTAAAGAATAAAAAATTATGTTTACAAATATGCTCTGTACATTAACTTTTGAAGTTGAACCTCCCTCATTATGAAATATGATCTCAGTTTTCTGGTTTTTTATCTTTTTTCATAACGAAAGAAACCTGAAACTAGCTGAAATTTACCAGATATGCGAGGTGTATGATTAAAATACCTAAAATAATAATGGAATGGTGAGAACAATAGGTCAAGAGTTCAATGAAATAGAGCGACAGCATGTGCCTGATTTGATACGTGATGGGTGGCTTATACTCCAAGAACAGACTGTTCAGTACCCCCTTTCTTAAATTTTCCTAAATTCAGACTGTTTTCTGTAGAATGCTATTAAACTATTTGAGCTATCAAAAATTATATTTATACTGAATGCCGAAAATGCATTCCGAGGGGGTACAAAACTAAAAAATCAACATTACACTAATTACAATATACATAGCTAACCAAATGTCCTGCATCATGCAAGTTTGGCCAAACATTGCTACTTGAACTCGACAATTCATATAACATCTTCCCGCTAGTAACAAATTCATCATGCCTTGTAAAATAGACTTGGCATTAAGTGTTTTCACCATTTTTTCTAACAGAAGAGGTTCCCTTTTAGGCTAGTTTCAAATTAATTGTAAAGCGAGTTGCAGACACCAAAAATTCATTTTTTGTATAAAAGGCTTTGTTCAATTTCTAAATCCAAAAACTAGATCATGTAACAGTAAATCCCACTGTACTGATAGAAGCTACGTAGGAAAATAGGCATAATTACTTTATTTTTTTATCCTGAAGTAATTTTTGAATCCACAATATTAATCAGATCTTCTGAAAGATAAATTCATCTACATTATGAATTCATATGCTCCCATGATTTACACTAGAAATAACCATAAAAATATTTCAAAATATTGTTGAAACTACAATCTTCTGCAAACCTACTATGATTCGATTCATGAAAATACAGTTCAGATTGCTGCAATTCTGAAAGCTACAGGGAAAGGCCAGAGGGAGAGAAAGAAAACTCAAATGTGTACAATATATTAAAAAATAAATCTGTCAACTAAATAACAAATACCTTACAAAATATACCCTTGTTAGTATTGCATTATGATCGATTCTACATACTTAACTGATTTTCTGTGCTTTTTAAAAGCTCCACAATTACAGCATAAGAAAAGAATTTAGGGAAAAAATATTTTGAAATAAAAATCAGTAGTGTAATTTATCAAACAGAATTTTGTTTAAAGAGCTTCTGAACTTTTGAAATATATATCAATAACCATAGTGTTATTGATATAACACAGCAATAAATTAAAACCAAGGAATAACAGCAGTGATCTTACAAGTATTCTAAATTTAATCACTTTATGCTATCTTTATTAGTCTGCGGAAAAAAAACTAATGCAGTTTGCTATTCTACAAAGTAAAATATTCTGTGATTTTTACTTTCAGATGATTACACAGCCATCATTATTTTTCTAAGATTGGAAAAGCATTTGGCAAGATGTATAAAATCATAAATTAATTATGGTTTTTTTTTGGGCTGACACCACAGATACAGATTGAGATTAATGCAATTTAATTTTTTTAGCACAGGATGCCATTACAATAAAAATCATCGACACACTTCTCAGGGTCAATACATTTGAAGTGACCCAAAGGTGGTTGCTTGACCAATTTAAACAATGAAACTTACCCACTAGACGACTCCTACATGTCCCAGGACATTAAAACTATTTTTTTATTTAAGCACTTTACCTGTGGTGACCATTTTTGTTACAGTGCGCACACCTATTTTTGTGATTCTAAGGGTTTACGGAAAAAATCATAACAAAAAACTATTGGTCCTGAAAGTAAGAAACAAAAGACAATTTATTCATATTTTCTCAAGGTAAAGATTGGTCCAATGGTTTACTTACCTACCACTCTTCTTTCTATGAGAAAATTACCAATAAAATTGAACATGAAAAACTATGAAATTTCACTTTTGATAATTTTTTTCAAGAGGCACAGATGGTATACACAGTTTCAATTATTTTTTTACATGTAGGTATATGTTAGTAATTTTACCACAAATAATATTAATGGTGATACACTGACACCTAAATCTACATGATTTTTTGAAAACTAAAATTCAAATTTTGGCTTGAAATAACTCTGATTGGGCTGGTGATAAAAATCTCAAATTTGCATTACCTACAGTGTTTTTGTAGATGTTTATGGCAAATAAAAAGGTTTCTTGTGTACTGCAGTAATAAAAAAGTTATAACCTCTCAAAATTCATGAAAAAACTATTAAAAGCAATACCATTTTGATTTGCTAAAATAATTCCTCCAAGGGGATTTCTTGTCTTCTTGGCACTTTAATATTTTTATTAAAAATGATATATTATTATAATATTTTTAGTTGTAACAGACTTATTTGAACCATTCAATTGCTGTGTTTATGTTATAACAGGAGCTTGAAGTAATTTCCAATTGTCAGGAAAATTCATGTTGCAACGTGCTCATTAATGTTTGTTGCATCATTTAGCTTTGCAGTTACACACTGGTCAGACTGACATTAGTCAGTGACCTGCTCACATCTTTACAGTGTTGAAAATGTCATCCTGTGTTTTGAAGTATTTATTAAATAAATAAGTTTTACTTAATAAAATTATATTTGCAAATTTTAAATTCAATTCATTTTTACATTATTTTCAAGCAATTTCATAAAAAACAATGGAAGAACAATATTCCATACGAATTTATGTGAATGAAGAGTCATAAAACAGTATATAGAACAGTGCCAAAAGAACTCATTAAAATTTGTGAATTTAGTGATGAAAACCAACAACTTATTTTTTTACGTGTTAATTCAGATGTCATTAGCGTTTGTAAATATCATGAAAAAACGTTTTTGTCAAAATTCAGTCACTTTATGGACAGATCTGTTATGACCCTTTGAGAACTCATAATAAAAAAAAGTTAAGAGAAACTTAAGACAAATAACATTAGAACAAGCTCTTAAAGAACACATTTTTCCAAATTTAAATTTAGTTCCTGGAAAGTCTCTTTGTGTTAACTGTTTCAAAAGTATTTTTTCTCAGCAGAACAAAGAACTATATTAACCACACTAAATAATAAACTTTCATTGCTACAAAAACAGGTTATTTCATTGAATAATTAAAATTTTGCTACATTTGTTTTTCTTCAGTAGCGTTTACAAAAATAAATCAATATAAAAATAAAAATTAATTCGTGAAAAAAGATGTAAGCTACCGATTGAAATCTCAGTTTGGGTAAGTTTTGCAAGCATTTTTGAATCAAAATTGTATTAAGTTACTGGTATTGTTAAGTTATCATTAATTTAAAAAAAAAAAACTATTTTACAAATATTGAACTCGTCAATTTCAACAACATAGGCACTAAATATAAAAAAAGCGAAGGTCAAAGAAGAAAAAACCACTTGGAGCATTTATTAGTGATTGAAAATGGTTTCTTTTAATTTATGGTGCTTTTAACAGGTTTTCATGATTTTTGAAATCTTTTTATTTACCATAACATCTACGAAAACACTGAAAAATTGTGCAAATTTGAGATTTTATCATCAGCTCCATCAGAGTTATTTCAAGCAAAATTTGAATTTTACTTTTCAAAAATTCATAAAAATTTAGTGGTAAGTATATTACCATTAATATTATTTATGGTAAAACTACTAACATATACCTACACATAAAAAATAATTCAAACTGTGAATGCCATCCCTGTGTGTCTTGAAAAAATTACCAAAAGTGAAATTTCACTGTTTTTCATGTTCAACCTTATTGGTAATTTTCTTATATAAATAAGACAGGTAGGTAAATAAACCACTAAACCAATCATTTACACTGAGAAAATATGATTAAATTGCTTTTTGTTTCATCCTTCCAGGACCAATAGTATTCTAGTTATGATTTTTTCCATAAACCCTTACAATCACAAAAATAGGTGTGCACACCATAACAAAAATGGCCGCCAAAGGTAAACTGCTTAAATAAAAAATTAAAAAACAAAATATTTTTAAGGTTCTGAAACATGTAGCAAACAATGGGTAAGTTTTAATTTTTTTTTATGAATTGGTCAAGCAACCAGCTTATGTTTTTTGGGACACTTTAAATGGATTGACCCCACGATATAAATGACAATAGTCATTTATTGATTTTATCTCTATATTAGCAAGTTATAAGTAAATAGTACATCCCTTCAGTCGGTAAGTTGATCTATATATTGATCCACGATTCCAAGGACTAGTGTCATGACCTCTGCCAAGAGAAAATATACACCAATAAATGCATATGAATGCTACTTAGTGAATATTGTGGATCCTCAATAAAACCATTTATACCATAAATTAACATAAACATAACCTTTAAACTTGAATCAAACATTACATTGGTACGGTGTTCATAAAAGTAAGGTTATTAAACATCACCTCAGTTACTACTTAACACAAACTTATTGGAAAAACCTACACTAAATAATAATAAAGCTAATAAAGCCAGAATAGGAAGGCCTTAATTGTCACATGCTGAAAAGATCACATTAAGTATTATTGGTAGTACAGCCAGAAGTAGGTTTAAATAAATAAAGTACCCTCTTATGTACATTTTATTCTTATTGAATAAACAAACTGTTGTTTATTAAAATTTACTATTATTTATTACACTTATAATGAATGTAAACCATAAGGCACATTCATTATAATGAAGTGACAACACATTGTATAAATAAAATTGTTCATTCAAGACTATGACAAAAGGGATGTAATCTACAGGTGAAATCACTTAAATAAAGACAGCATAGTAGGCACACAATGACAACCATTAAAGTTTAGAACCTGGCTCAAAGTTATCACAATCGGCAAACATCCAGTTGCAACACTAAGTCTGCTTACATTAAAACAATACATTCCAGAATAATGATTCTTATATAGATAACAAACAAAGAAATTTATTAACATGGTTTTATAAAAACCAATTTTTCTATCAGTAGGAAGGGAATAAACATTAATTACTGATAGTTTCTTTTAACTTTATCAGAATTATGTTCACCTTTTTTTAACCAGTATAATTAAAGAGCCATGCATTTTCTATTCTTGTTAACAAATCATAAAATGATGCACTGTACTTAAAAACTCTCCTGTTTAAATTTGGTGGCCTATTAATAAAAGCTCAAAAACTTTTGAAACAAATCTTGAATATATTTTATTACTATTGATGATAGACATTAAGTTTCATCTAGAAAAATATCAGTAATTAGATAGTAAATCAATCACTATCTCCTGAGATGTTAAATTAATCATGTACATACAGTAAAACTTCTTATAACAAAGATAATATAAATAAGATATATTCTGATTACAAAAGAATTCCAGAAATGAGAAAAATACATTTTTTCGTTTTAAAATCAGAATTAGTAATCAACTCTTTAGAACAAACTCTTTAGATTTTCTTTCTTTGAATAAATTAGATGATATCCATAAATGTTTCCTACTCCTATAATATACTTGGAACACATTCATATTAATTGTTTGTTGTTTTTTTTCAATATCCCTATAATCATAAACAGAAAACAATGATTTCTGGATACACTTTTTTAATCTTGAAGTAGTTTTTTATATGATTTAGCAACAAATGCTGGTAGCATGTACTGAAATTAAAACTTGTATAGTCGGCATTATGTATGTGATCACTTATATAACTTTCAGTAATTTTTTAATTTCTTTTTTGAGAACTTCCTTACTTTTACTAGATAGCAAGCTCTCTGTTTAAAGCTGATGATAACAAAAGAGAGATTTCCAACCATCTAACCATTCAGAAATATCATAAAACTATAATTATCTCTTAAATTACTAACCAAGATGTTTTTCTACTGTAAAATAGTCCCAGTAAAAGGAAGGTCGATATTGCAAGACTTAAATGGGTTCATCCAACAGTACTCAATAATTCACATTTTTAACGGTTTGTTAGCTTTTAGCAGTGTTGTTACCGTGAAATCTTTATTTCTGCTTGACACCAATTGATTTAATACATGAACAATATAGTGAAGCAAGAAGTGAAGGAAGTAATACACAAAACTTATAATACTTTTAAAGTGAAGGAAGCCTATTTACAAATAAAAATCATTAGCCTCCAATAGGATTTTAATTATACATTAATACATTGCCAGTGCTAAATAGCATATAACTAATGGTCTAGTTAATAACTAACATATATGTCTAAATCTTTAAGTAGTTACCTACATTAGAAGAGGTATAACTGAAATGTAATGCAGTCGCTTATAACTCGCAAATGAAAAGAGATAGTCAAATGAAACAAATACAGCATAAAAATATGTTTTTTTTTTTTTTGCGACAAACTATTTTTCTACGTGATCACCATTAACAGTAACACATGTCTCGCAACGAAGAACCGGTTTTCTCATTCCATCAATGAAGAATACTCCTCTTCAAATGCAGAAAGAATTGAAAGTCACAGAGAGCTAAATCTGGTGAGAATGGTGAATGTGAATAGGTTAACATTTCAATTTCACAAGAATTATTGGTTTCGTGGATTGTAAAACACAACACACACATCTCCTAAGATGTTTTAATAATAACATCCTTTCAATGGTTTCCTGCATAAAAACTGTAATACAGTTTTCTTAACTGTTAACTGTATCATTCCATTCACTTTGCCACTCTTCACGAACCACCTGCTTTAGCAAGACAAGACTTCCAGAAACAATGCAGTTAGTAAAACTTTCGCCACACTATCAGTATATTCATTGCCTGAAATTCCAATATGGCTGGGCATCTAGAGAAGCTCACACTTATGTTATGCCAAGTCATTTCAGAAATAACAGACTGAATCTCACAAACAGGGAATCTAAAGTAATCACCTGCAAGGCACTCATGGAACCTGAACTGCTAAGTCGAAATATTGAACTACATTTAAGACCTTATTAAAAACCATACTTCTCTGCGGCAAAAACAACGACAATACTGGGAAGGCCAAACTTTTCTATTGCCAACCACAAAAATACAACCAACAGAATTATCATTTTTAAATCCATCTGCATAAACTATACAATCAGGATTCAAACTACTTATATTATATAATTTTTATCATAACTGGATTGTACTCTTTTTGATTATGAAAAAGCCTATAGCAATAATTTATGAGAGAAGACCGCAAAACAAGGAGGAGTGATAACATCAACAGTAACAAGTGGAGATAATTGTACATTTACAAATAAGATAAGACGATGGATCTAGTGGTTTAATAGATCTCAGCTGATCCTAAATCAATTAAGATACGGGTTGGAGAACACAACGTCATAAGTTGGATGATTTGTTGCGCTTCAATGTGTGCTACGTAGGAGCAGATCATTTGGTTTCATCTATGCCAAAGAGATGGCTCCCCACTATCCACTAGTAGGCTTACCACGGGGCTTGAACAAAACACACCTGTAGCAAGACAGATGAATGAATGACTAACTAGATCGAGTATCCTAAAAACAGTGGCTCATGTGGATGAATAGGCCCATGCAGCCATAGTCCAAACAAGAATGGACCAGACTTCAGTAAAAGCTCAACATGAATTCTCAATCAGCTCCTCAACAAATATTAGATAGAATTCTTATCATGTCTAGCATTTTTAGATATTTTACTTTCAGCTCCTATAAATGTGTAACCCACATTCACTGGTCAAATTAAAATCCTAAAAGTTTAACCTGCTTGCATGATTCAACTGATGCACCATAATAAAAATAATAACATATAACAAATGCAATTTCAAGGTGAATCCAGTCATTTTATAGCATAACTCTAAATGGTTTATTATATTTTGGAGCAGCCTCTAAAACTTTAAGAGTAGCTAAGTTCCACATGCAATATAAATTGAGAAACCATCTACAAATAATGAATACATAACGGATTTTCACGCACAGTTTGTTATAGTATTTATGGCTATGGCAAACCAGGTAACACAGCACTTAGGACACTTCCTTGTGGTATTACATTTTCTAATGTGAAACTTTAAGACACCATAGTTCAACTCAAACTCAAAAGGAATGACTACTTTAAGACACCATAGTTCAACTCAAACTCAAAAGGAATGACTACTTTAAGACACCATAGTTCAACTCAAACTCAAAAGGAATGACTACTGAGGAAACCCCTAATAAATGCAAGGAGATTCCCTTGTATAACCCATTATTGCAATTTAGGATTCCTCTTGTCCAAGGCTGTATCTGCATATTGCAAAATACAGCAACTAGGCATTGGTGAAGTAGGAAAGCATTTTGAATAACAGATCCATGGCAACTAATGATCGATAAGATAATTTACCTGGCAAAAGCTGTATTTTTTTAGAGGCAATTAGGGCATATCTCTCATGGTACCACACTAGACAACAATTTACCATTTATTCCATCAATCTGCACAGGGTGAAGGAGAAAGGATGATAAATTGAAGGGCACAAATTAGCCTTAACAGGTTTCAGTATGGGAATCACCAGTGACCAAGAAACTGGAAAAACCTAGTAAGAAAATATTTTATTGTAAACAGTCATAATGCAGTATCCAGGAGGTGAGATACTAAGCCTGGTTATAAAAGGAATATCTTAGTTTATCAAAGGAAACTGAAACATTTAATTCATTTTGTGAGTCTTAAATAACAAAATACTACTTCATAAACTCAAAACAATATGATAATGTAAGGGAAACTGATAAGCATATTTCCAAATATTTACGTTGCCACATCTATTGGTAATGTGACAAGGATGCCATTGCTTTTCAGTCCAATTGGCAGCGGAGATTGTCCTGATCTATACATAACTCTTCTCCACGCAACCAATGATAGAATTGTCAGAGAAATGGTTTTTTGTCTTCAGTCATTTGACTGGTTTGATGCAACTTTCTGAGATTTCCTATCTAATTCCAGTTGTTTCATTTCAGCATACCCTCTACATCTTACATCTCTAACAATTTTTTTTACATATTCCAAGCATTGCCTGCCTGCAATGTTTGAAATCTACCTTCCCTTCAATATCAAAGTGACTATTCCAGGATGCTTAAGATGTGACCTAGAAGTCTCTCTTCTTTTAGCTGTATTTTTCCAAATGCTTCATTCTTCATCAATTTGCCAAAACACCTCTTCATTTGTCACTTTATCCACCTACCTGATTTTTAACAATCTCCTATACCACATTTCAAAAGCTTCTAATCGTTTCTTCTCATGTACTCTGATCATCCAAGTTACACTTCCACATAAAGCTATGCTCCTAACATATACTTTCAAAAATGCTTTCCTGATGTTTAAATTAATTTTTGATGTGAGCAAATTATATTTCTGATTGAAAGCTCGTTTCACCTGTGCTATTCGGTATTTTATATCTCCTGCTTCATCCATCTTTAGTATTTCTACTTCCCAAATGAATGTTTTCTACATAATTCAGCCACAATTTCCGTTTAGCACACAGAAACCAATTGGTAGCATACATCTCTCACATTCTGGAAGGCACAGAACAATTGTCATAGGCTTTAGATTTAAATTATATAAAGCCCTCTGATGATCCCTTAATGCACTCCTGCCGTCTTCATCCCACCAAGGAACAGCAGGCCACATTGGCTTTGTAAAGTTCATAAATAAGTTGGTGGATCACACTAACTGCTGTCGTATTGGCCAAAGGAATTTTTGAATTTGATTCAAACAGCTTCCCAACCACCCATTTGCAACTCACCACAGACTGATAACTGGTCTGATTGCTTTCCTGCAAATGGATTTTTGAATTTTTCTTATTATAGCAAACATAGTGTCTGTATTCCATGCATTGCCATTTTTCTTCTGAGCTGGAATGATGCACCCAACATACAATTTTGGGAGAAACACCCACAAAACAATTGAAAAATAAGTCTTCCTGATTACAATTACATTTCAGAAGTTGTTCACAACACTCCTTTCTTTCTTTCTTTTCTGTGAGTTTACATGGCACCCACTGCAAACAGATTTTACGGTAGCAGTTATGCAATAATCTGCCTAATTGTTCTTTTGATATGCCTTTGGTTGGTGATGCATTGTTGTGATGAAACTATAATTTTTAATTCATTCACCTCCTTTAGGTGCTTCCATCAGTTATAAAAACTGGTCAACCACTGCAAATTTATTTTTAATTTTCACTGTACCAAATTCTCATGTATAAAATCTCATTGTCCACCTATTAAAATCACTTCAATCAAAAATTTTTTCACCTAAAAAAATTTTTAGAAGACAATGAATATCACTAGTCTTCACTTTTCACTTTATTAAAAACTCAATCACTGCATTTTTTTTTTAGATAAACTAACATAGCAAGTGCACTTGACTCTATAACAATGTCGACTGACAGGAATTGAAAGAATGTTGGTCAATGAGTTTTGGAACATTAGCAGTAGGGGAATAAAAATTCAAGATGACGGCAGCTCTTGCTTTGTGTGGCATTTTGTTCTTCCATTATGTTCCAATATGCATTACATTTCAGCCGACCCTTGTACAATTCTGTAAATAAACTTACGGGATTTTCTTATGTTTTAAAATTTAAAAAATCATACAGCCCGATATAATTACTGAATTATGCATTTAGTAATACAAAAAAGAAAAATATTCTTAGTAGATCACAAAAAGAAAACATAAATAAATTTTTTTTTTTTCAATTCATGGGTCTTTCTAATTAAGAAAGAATCTAAGAAGAAAAAGTTCCAAGATACAGGATATTCATGTTTATTATGAGTAATATGTTTATTCATGAATATAAAAGTATAAATTTAGATGAAAAAATGTATGGCATACATGGTAACATAGAAATTAAAACTCTTTTCATCACAGAAGATCCAGCACTGTAGATTTTTGAACACGGCATCTGTAAAAATAAGTTTATGTGCAAAGCTATTAAAAATAAAACTTGGTTTGATTAAAATAAAAAAATTCTGAAAAAGAAAGAATTACTATCAGAAATAAATAATTAATAATATAATGATAGCAAAAACTGAACCATCGCAACATCACTTTCATGTTAATTTTTCTCACCTTAAGGTTGAATTCCAACATTTTTTTCATTTCACATTTTCAAATGATACAATCTCAATCCATCATCAAACATCGCCAATGATTTCAATCTTAAAACATCGATGTAAAGTTACAGCACGTATTCAAAGTAGAAGGAGAATACATGCATTAGCACGGCAAACATAATAACACATCATGATGCAATATCGCAACAACGTACACCACGAGATCACCTTCAGTTCTTTCCTGTAAACATTAGTTCACCAGTGTTTCATCACATCGCTTTCACTCTTTTGTCATGAAATTACGATAAGCACACTTTACAACCCCCCATTACCGATATTTGTTAAAAAAAAATACATTCATTAGTTTTTAAAAGAATGTTAGACCAATAATCATGGGTATTCAAATAACAATATCTACTACCAAGAGTGGGAAAAAATATTTCATTAAATAGTTTGTTAATAATGTATCTTTAATAAGTAAGAACCTGTGATTTTGTCACAGTTATATTACAAAAAAAGGCTTTTTAGAAATCAAACTAGGTTTTTATATAACGGATTTTGGTAATATCTAAACATAAATGACTTGGTTAATATAATATCAAACAATTGTAAATTAAGGGCTACTAAAAGAAAAAAAATAATTTTATTGTAAAATCCTTTAAGTTAAAAAATAAAAAAATAATACTTAAGTAGGATTAATTTAAATCATTATCGATTGGACACTGTGGTTTTTTCAATCTCTAAAATCACAAATACTTTTCATAGAGGATACCATGAAGCATGTTAACAATATCTTAAACTTTAAAAATCTAAAAATATGGTAACAACTTTGTATATGCTCCTAGCAATCCACTCATACACTATTAGTATTTCATTCTACACAGACTGAAAAAAAATCTGAAAAACTGAATCATATTCATCACTAGCAACCTAGCAATTATTATTACTGGTTTTAAATACGACTGTTAATTGTATTTTAAATTGAATCCGCATATATTGAGCATTATGCTTATAGTAATTAGGAAATTAATGAAAAAATCCGTTGATCAAATAAACAAACTTAAGATTTAGATGTTTTACTACAGAGATAACACATTTTAAAAGAAAAAACTCACTTTCATGAGAAGCAGGAAAATAAAAGCAATTCTTATAACCTAACAGTTTTTGTACATAAGAAATAACAGCGGATGAAATATTCAAAATAAAGCTGACTTTGTGGTATGTTTCTAACATATAATCTGATTTAAATAAAATGTAGCTTCCTTTTTAATGTACTAAACCTTACAGTGGTTAACAACCATAGCAATTAATTACACAACAAAAATGAAAAAATGAGCTTGTGATAGATAAAAAATATTAAATAAATAATAAATAGTAACAAGATTTATAAAACAGGATAATAGAGCTTTTTTTTTTGTTTTTTAAGCAAATTTAACACACAAATTACTGTTTGGGGGTCAATTTTCTTCATATGAATTCGAGTTAATAAATGTTTGGATAAGGAAGTCAAAATAATGTCCTGGGAGAGACAACACACCCCTTAAGAAAACCACTGAATATCTCAAGTGAAACATTCTTGAAAAAAAAAGGATATAAAGCGAAGATGCAATATTAATGATTCACCCATCCCCCTATTTTTAATTAATTGTTGCCAGTACAACATTAAAGCTAAAAATTGCTGGGAGTAATTCTTTCAAATACCAATGATAGATAACACTCAAACATGTCCTATATAGCATATTCTGATAGCAGTTTTTAAATCACTTTGTGGTAAGATAATAAAGCGTCCTCACTACTTATTAATATCTCACATATTTAAAGTTAGTTACTTTCTAAACAGCCTATAGGCTATTCTCCAATAACTAACAACCTAACTTTAGAGATTTTCACTATAACCAATCTCAGCTCATGTCACCAAACCCATAGAAAACACTTGCCAATTGAGGGATT
The DNA here is from genome assembly GCF_047948215.1 of Lycorma delicatula. Taxonomy (NCBI): domain Eukaryota; kingdom Metazoa; phylum Arthropoda; class Insecta; order Hemiptera; family Fulgoridae; genus Lycorma; species Lycorma delicatula. Next base: position 80,225,086 of record NC_134463.1, read on the forward strand.
ATGATCAGATAAAACTACAGATATAAACAAACAACTTAAACGAAGTATCAACATTAACTGACCAAGTGAGGCCTTATATAGGAACAGAGTAGACAACCAACTCCCGAAAGGACATCAGAGGCTGACCTGCAACAAGACTAAGGCAACAAATCCCATCATAATAAGTGGGAAAAACTGGGACATACGATTCAGGATTGGATGCAGAATACCCAGGCTTGTTTCTGGTATACCATTCTCATTTCAACTTGAAAAAATATTTAACTATAACTTCCCTCATAAACTCAAAATTCATAGTTAACAGTCATCGATTCATAATTAAATTAGATCGCAATAAGAGCATCATGTTACTGAAGATTAACAAGTGCGCTTTGCACCAAACATTCTTGGATTTCACACATAGTTGGGCAGCTGAGCTAAGTAACCCCATAATTAAGGCCACATTACTAGTCCAAGCTCCAGATGTGCAACTATCTAGGTAACAACAATATAATGTTGGAACTTAGAACTCTAGACCTAAAAAAAACACAATAAATTTAAAAGCAGAGCCAGTTTACCAATTCACACGGATCATTAAATCTACAAGTTGATAGGTACGCTTTAATTGTAAACTTTTTGACGGATTCAAATAGAATTTTTTAATTAATTTTTTCTCCATTCAAAAATTAATAATTAAGCAAAATATTTAAACTAATGTAATTATTTATACAGTAATCTATAATAATTAAAATATTTAATACAATTATATATAAAAAAAAAAATTTACTATCAGATGTGATTTACTTAAGTCCACTTGGACATAACACAGATAGTCCAAGGTTATAAACAGGATAGGATAATGCCTAAAATCAGTCCCTGGTTAATTAGAGGAGGAGAAGTCATCTACAAGTAACAATTTTAATCTTCAAATTATAATAATAAATGTAAAAAAAAGAAAAATTACAGACTGGATATTTTTTCTATTTTTAAAGATTAGCACAGCATTAACTGTAAGTGTTTTCAAAGAATGAATGCCAGAAATAAATCAAACATGAACTTTTTAATTCGATATTCCTATATCAAATAAATCACATTGAAATTAGGAAGATTCAAAGAACTGTGTTTATTTTTTAAGTATAATGGATGTTGTTATTAACCAACAGAAAGTTATATGCAGGTATCTGACTCAATTTTGTTAATTTACACCACAAACAAAACAAAGTTTTTTACTTTTTTCCAAATGTCATCAACAATTTAAATGTTGAATAGAAAAACTTTTTTATATAATACAAGGAAAAAGCACCCAAATGAGACATGGGTAAATAAAAATATGAATGGGAATGATAATTAAATGGTTAACATAAATACAAATAAATATACATAAAAATGTATACAATTTGATAATTAAAACTTATTTTTATTACTGTGTTTAAATTCTTCAAGATGTGTTCACACTGTATGAACTCCCAGTAGCCAGATGGTAGTCCGAATTTTTATCAACGAGACAAGACAACTACACGATGACTCTGGCAACTGTGGCAAATCAACTGTGGCTCAGATCACACTTAATAATGTCAATATGATGTCCAGTGATAATGATCTTAGCTCACCTTATCACACCTTTAAACAGTAATTTAAAAAAAAGAAAGAAAACAAGAAAAGCAAAAAATTGATGTACACAACATATAAATAATCTTAACTTATACAATCTCAACATAATAATATTACATTGCAATATAATACTAATACTGTGGGTTTTTTTAGGAGAATAAAAACAAGCTTAAGAATTAACAGCTTAAATAATTTCATAAATCTCAAGTTTCATTTAAAATAAAATAGAGTAATAAATTTAATATCAGCTACAACATTTATCAGTGATACGTTATACGAACATAAAAAATTTCAATAACAAATAAAATCTATAATTTATTGATATAATCATTACATAAAAACATGTGCTAGTAAATGGAATAGTAAAAACAAATAAAAATACTGTTTAACCTTCAAAAACCAATAAACAAAAAAAAGGATATTTATGAGTAAAAATTTAGAAAATACACTGTATTCCTATTGTCACTAAGTTTAAACAAATATAACAAGTAAAATTAAAAATATGGTCTGTGGAGTAATAGAAAAATTATACAATAAAAATACGTTATTATTTTAAGTTTTTTTTTTTTTTTATATAAAAACAAAGCATAAAACCCAACAAATCAATTCATCAATCACCTTTATAATAAAAAAACTTCATTTGACTTTCCAATCTGAAGCAATATTATTTACTTTCTGTTAATCTACAGATCTACTCACAACCTGTAATACGAGACTAATCTATGAAAATTTTGATAAGGATGGAGGTATAAAAAACAATGTTGAAAGAAAATTTATAGATTTAAAGCTTAAATTATTTTGGTTTTATCAATACATGGAAAAAAAATTTTTAAATAAAAATCTGGAATATCATTAATGAACTGCCAATCAAAAGATGAAGAACTGTATACACTTTTCAGATAACAGGAGATGAGGTAGCCTATGTATCAAACTGTCAAAAGATCATTATACCCCCTTTCAACATGTACTGAAAAACAAAGAAAGCTGTTACTAAATTCTTGTACATTAGACACAACCGATGATGAAATTTATTACAAGATTCAAGCCCAATGTGGTTTTGGATGATATCTTCGTCTATATATCAATGAGGTATAAAATTTCAGCCAGGAAAAGATTACATGAAAAACACACCACAGAAAGACCAGGTAAGTAGTTATGTAGACCATAGAAAACAGCATTCACTCCAAACATTAGCGACAATCCTGACCAATGTAGTATGTACAATGGAGGTGCAGTAAACAAAAATGCTATAAAGGTATAAGTTTAAAATTCTGACTTGCCAAGTCTTTTTGACAGTATTTCTCACCTGTACAGAACTAATGACACTAGTTACAGACACATGTCTTAAAATACAGTCAGAACCACAATGTCAGCATTTGGTGATAAGATTTCAACAGGTTTTGTTCTTTTAAATTACAAGAATTAGTGAAAGTGATGTCATTACATTCTTTAAGATTAAATTTAATACATATATCTGAATGACCGTATGAAGTTATTAACTGTATCATAATCCAAACAATGAAACATTTAAAAATTTTTATTCCATTTCATTAATCAATCATCAATTAAAACTACCACAATTATTCATAATATCTGTCATCATACAAATTGGATAACTATAAAACTAGACATCAGGGCTATGTTTGTAAACATACATACTTACACAAGCAGATCTTTATACACAGCTGTAGTCTTCATACACTTCAGCAGTCCCTCTGCAGATTGATAATTCCCTCTCGCTCATACCCTCCCTTCCATAATTTTCCTTTATTTTTCTTTCTTTGAGAAACTGAATCAGTCACTCCACTTTTGGCACAGAGCTGACATCTACTAGCTCGCGGGACAGACTTCTTTGCTTGAGGTCAGTGGGGAGGTAGTAACTATCTGTGGGATAGTTGGGGGAATCCTAATGAAGAAAAAACCTGTGACCTAGGTGGCTATCGATCTAAAGCCTAGTTCTTCTAAAAATCTGTATCTTTTCATAATTTTAAATTTTTATAACATTTGCTTTTTAAATGTAAATTTACATACAAATACATTTTATATTTCTGAAACAAATTTGGTAAAATTACTACAACCACAGTCACAGCAGTACAGTAAGATATTTGTGTGTTTAGAATAATATGAAGTAACATCTTGTGATATTTTAAAATTATATACCTCACCTCTGAATGCAAAGCTGAGTATAAACATAATACATCTACACACAAGCAGTCACACAAGTACAACAAAATACATCAAGTGTAGCAACAATAGTAATACATATTTATCTGAGAAACATCTAAAATATTAATTTATAAAAGCAAAAGATTAAATATCTTATTTTGTGTAATAAGTGAAATGGTAATAATTTTAAAAAGGTGATGTAACACATCAATTTCCAAATGACCTCTTTATTGATCAAGAAAAAAAATCATTAAATACAGAATTAACTTGCATATAAATAAAGCATTTTCTAATGAACATAAAACAGGAAATGAATTTTTTAATAAAAATCCTCCTTTAGTTGCAATTTGAGTATGTAAAAGAAATGTACATACTTTTTTTACAACTTTTATTGAAAATTGAAATAATTTATTAATATACTGACCACTGTGTTATTAAAATTTAATATATATGAAACCAACAAAACTACTACTATATTTACAATAATTATAAATTAAACTTACCGTATTAATTTCCAAGAATAGAATTTTACGGAATCATTCATCTTTAATTTGCATTGAATTCAATAATTAAATTATATGTAACACTTTTAAAAGATTTTTGATATTTTACATTGTTCTCAGTTTTAAAAAATTTTGATTAATATTATAAAACCATATGCAAATTTTGCTGTCCAGTACTTTAATCATGTAATCATTCAAATATTTTAAAGATTACATCGTTCCAATATTGGACAGCAAAATTTGCATATGCATTCATAATATTCAAATTTTATTAGAGAACATTCTAAAATAACACAGATTTTTAAAAGAATTATAATGTAATTACAGGATTCAATACAACTGAAGATGCAGCATCCTACATTGAAAATGATTATTGGAAATTAATATAAGTTATCTAACCTTATCTAATTACTGCGTTTTGATAGTTTATATTTCATATGCGCGCACGCACACACACACACATTCTGCTGGTAAAAATGAAAAAAGGCTATATCAGCTAGGTCTAGAAATGCTTTGTGTTTTTGACTTACGGCTAACAAAAGATTCACTCACGATTTCAGCTGTTCTAATAAAAAGAATCCCTGCTGTAATTTTTGGGATCCAAATTAAAAGGTAAAGTAATTTATCTTTTTTTTAAAGTAGTTTCTTAAGTAATTTGAGCTGGGAAATAACTCTAGTAGTTTTTAATTTATCTGATGTAAAACACAAAATTCACTATCAAAAAAGTTTTTTTGGGGGTTTCTAGTACAATAGTTTTGTTAAATCACTTATAAATGCACAAGATTTATTGACAAAACTTGTATAGAAGTAAATAGAAACCTTTAAAAATAGGTTTTTTATTGAAGTAAAACAATACGAAAATAGACAGAAAGATCGTATTATTCTTTGTACTTAATAAACATTCTTTTTACAAACAAAAGCACTAAGTACTGAAAATAATTTTTAAAAAATACAAAATTTATAAAACATTTTAACTATGTATCAATAATTTACACACAAAATTAAATATAAATAATTATTTAAAAAACTATGTATGTTACTTTATATTTAAAAAAAATCTTATTGTATGGGTTGGCAATATTAGTTGGTCAACGATGAAAATTTTGTACTTCGTTCGAATCAGTTATTATTATTATTATTATTATTATATAATAATTAATTATTATACAAATAAAGAACTGTAGTGTTATCTTAAAAACGTGCAAAAATGACATTTCAATATTCTAACAAGAAATATGCAGATATAATTTTTGTTTATAGATTTTATAACAGAAATTCTGAAGATGCCTGATGTGAATATCAGGAGAGAATTTCCAGCAAGGCATATTCCAAATACAAAAACATTTTCTTCGGTGTATAAGTATTTGTGAACAAAAGGGTCATTTCCAACACGTTCGTTTTCTGTTAAACTCCTAGTATATCATCATGTGATTCAGCATATTTAGCGTAGCCCAGACACAAGTAAAAGACAAATTTCATATCGCATCATTGGTTTGTAAAAAAAACAGTGTGGTACATCCTATGGAAAAAAATTCTTTATCCTTTTCGCCTGCAGAAGGTTCAAAATTTGTGGCCAACAGATTATCCCCAGCAGTTAAACTTCTGTCATTGGCTTCTAGACAACAGTAATAAGATAAATTGAATTTTATTTATTGATGAAGCCACTTTTATGAGAAACTGAGTCATCAGTTCTAAAAATGAAGACAATCCACATAGTACTGTGGAAAAATCTAATTTCCTATACAAATTTCACATTAGTGTATGGTGTGGGGCATTATTTATGACAAAATTCTGAGAGTATTTGTTTTCAATGAAAACCTTATATGAAATACATATGTTCATGTCTTGTATTGGTAATAAAGGTAAATTTGCCTGCTCTTTGGAGAATGTACCTTTATTACCTTTTAACTAGATTGCAAATGATTTTCCAGCACAATGGTGCAATGCCACATTTTTCTTAAGTAGCTGGAAATCACTTGAATGCTACTTTCTTCAACTGGATTGGACATGTTGGACCAATCAATTAGCCACTATGATCACCTTGACAATGTCACTATATTACTTCATTTGGAGCCATATAAACTTTTTGAGCAAAAAGTTAATGCTTTTATACAAAATGCTAATGAATTTATACAAAACAATCCTGAGATGATATGGAAAGCCACTGGAAATATTTTACATTAGGCAGAGTGGTGTGTACATTGTGAAAGAAAGAATTTCAAACAAATACTATAACTGAGGTTTATTATTCTGTTACCATTTATCATTTCATGAATTTAATTTTTTCATTTTGTTATATTAAGAATAGTATTTATTAGGTACAGAATAATTTTTTGTCTAGTTTTCATCAGTTTTGTATAAATAAAAAACAGCTTTTTAAAGTGTTTATTTACTTTTTATTGGCTGTATTTACATTAATTTTCTCAGAATTAAATTTTCTACAAGTTTTGTTTCTAAATCTTCCATATTTATTAGTTGTTTAACAAAGCTACAGTACTACAAACCTAAAAAAACTTGTTTTACAACAGATATCTTAAAAAAAATACTGAGTTACAGTTCTGAGACCTGTTTTATTTTATTTTCCAGTTCAAATTATATAAGAAACCAACAATTTTATTGTCTCAAAAATTACAGTAGGACTTTTTTTATTTGTAGAGCTGAAATCAGAGTGAAATCTTTTGCTAGCTGTAACTCAAAAACAGTCTTTCCATGTGGTTTATAGTAAATAAATTAAATCAGGTTTGGGAAAAAATTCTTTTCATTTGATGTAGAACATAAATTCATCAATCAAGACTTATGTTAAATGCGTTATAATCCACTAAATTCAGGGTAAATTCAGCTCATCTTCAGATTCAACTGAGGTACTGCAGAGATAAAGCTATACAGAAAATTTCATGAAATATGTACATTCTCCTTTTGAAATTATACAATCAACAACTGGACACAATTCGATTCTACAATACACTTATTACTTTCAAAGTAAAAATAAATAAATTCTTGGAATATTAATGTACAAAGAGTATCAAACTTGAACAGAGAATTACAGAAGAGCTGAAATCTAGGTGAAATCTTTCACTCAAAAACAAAGTGCTTCCAAACCTAAGTTTATATGAACTTTCAAATTGAAAAATTCAATCCTTTTAACTGGACTGTGTCACATATAAAATTAAAGGACTGTTAAGACAAGCCACTGCAGAGCATTACAGCATCCTTAAAATTTTATTTTTTTTAAATTAAAAAAGTTGATAAAAATTCTAAAAATCTGGATTTTTAATGTAGTTAATAGTAAATAAAAAAAAATCATTGAAGTCAGAGACATGAAGGTTTGGGGAAAATTCTTTCTAGACTGATTTGATGTAGAACAAATTCATTAATCATGCAGACCTTTTATTTGATTTAATATTAAACGCGTTCTAAACAATTGCATAAAGAAATATTTCCTTCAACTAAATTCAGGGTGAATTCAGCTTATCTTCAGATTCAGCTGAGCTATTGAGACAAAAGCTGTACAGAAAATTTCATGATATATGGACGCTCCTTTCAGAGATTATCACAATTAACAGCTGGACAGATGGACATTCCAATTCTATAATAACTTACTTTCAAAGTAAAAAAAAAAGATTCTTGGAATATTAAATATTAATGCACAAAGAGTATCAAACTTGAACAGAGAATTAGAGATCTCTGGAACTCAATAGTCTAAAACCAGTTGTGTTATCGAATTCTCAATCCAATTCTGTGTTACTTTTTTAATTAAGACTATGATCCTAGCAATCCAAAATTGTAAAATGATTGTACTGCAGGTACAATCATCCAAATGAAGGAACACATCTGCCTACTGTGACAATCAATTTAATAAGGTAATACGAGTAGAGTTTTAGGATCTCCAGACATCAGAATAATGTAAATCAATCAATTGATATACAAAGATAAAACACAAATTAAATAATTTGTAACTGTTGTTCTATACATATAAAAGATGGTTTGTAACACAAGTTCAATATCATATGCATGCCACTTGTACTAAACACGAAATAGTTTGGCAAGTTTGCTGGTTTATACATGCTTTTCAATAAGATAATACTTTCATGAAGTATTTTCTACTGAAGATTTTTCTACTTTTTGTCTTTGTTAATACTTGAAAAATACTTTTTTATCAAATAAATTTTATCCACTGAATTTCTTCATTTGGAAATGAACAAATACATAATGTAACTTTTCCAAGACAACAAATAAACACAAAGTATCAACTAGGCTAAATGGCTGATGCAATTAAAATATAACTAATAGAACCCTAAAGAACCATTTACATAATGTAAAAATCTATTTAAAAAAAAAAAAAAAAATTCAATATATTAATAAGCAACTTAAAAATATTAACCATTATATGTAAATATAAACGCTGTTTTCCTGTAACCTCTTGACCTCAATGCTCACTGACTAGCATTCCACATTACATTATGCATTCAATCTCTCACCAAGGCAAAATTCATGATTGTTACAACTGTAATTTATTAATATAAACTTCAAACTACTAACTGCACAATCATTTTTTAAAGTCATAATAAAAAATAAACCATGTATAGACAACAATGATTTTAATTTATGCTACAATTAAACAACACTTACAAATAATTATGCCATGTCTAGACTAGTTTTCAAAAAAACTTGTAGACCACAATTATTGAAAATAATATATTAAGTATAAAGATTCTAACACTATGATAAAATCTTAAATTTGATCAGAGTTCATATCAAAAAAGGACTGTATTTAATACTTTATTTTTTGAATAGTGTATTGATAGATTATCATAGTACTGAAAACTCTTCATTTATTTACTAAAAAAAAAATAAATTCAAGTTAAAAATTCAATAAACAACAGTTTTAAATTTAAATATTACCTACTGAATTTTTAAAGTAATTTTAATTATGTTGAGAAAAAATAATTTATACAATTTTTTTTTTAAATAATAAGAAAAGGAGAACACTATTCAACATTAACTATTCAAAAACATTAACTGAAATATTCTTGTACGCAGCTTTAAATAGAATTTTACAATATAACAAAATTTAATTCGTTTTTACAATATGGAGGAATAAAAATTCCCAATAAATCAATAAACTCTCTATCTTATCAACACGACAGCACAACCTAGAATAATAAATAAAGACAAGATACAAACTGAGAGTTAATACTTCATCAATCAGACGAATCATACAGGTCGTTTTAAAATAAAGAACTACAAAAATTATTCTACATCATTAATCAATAAATATTACCGACCACTTGAATAAAACTTAAAAAAAAAACACTTTTTATAAATTAAAAAAAAAACAAATATAAATAATCACTGCAATTTACAGATATACCAATATATTAATATCACTATGTTAGAACATACTTTATAGTAATACTTTAATAAAATTCATTTCTGCAATGTCAATGCATTAATATAAAATATATAATTACAAAAAAAAACCAATACCTGCAACATCCAACTCGCTGAAAGATATTTACACTAAAAAATAATTCTTTAACCTTATTAACAAAATGAATTTTTGGATCAATTCTCCAAATGTAGTTTTCAAAGGCATCTTTCTTGTCCTTTATATTAAAAAAAAAAAAATACATCAATAGAAACCAAACCAATAGAATTTATTAAGATAGTTATAATTACTCACTTTTTAGGCATTATGGAATGTAGGAATTTGAAAATGATTTCTTCTATATCAGATGGAACAGTAGCAAGCATCTCTTCTCTGGTCTGCAAATGATACGTAGCAATTCTTGGATTTTCACAATAAGTCAATGAAGGTTTAGTTTGAGTATAGCGAATAAGATATTCAGGAAACTCTATATCAGTCTGTCCATTACCATGTGCTTCTACGGCCACTAATATCTTACGAACAACCATCGGTGTATTTAAAAGGTTGATACGACCACCTGTAGTCGCAGCAGGTACAACAGCCTCCTTCTTTTCTTGCTTCTGATCACGATCACGGGACCTAAAAATTACAAAATTTGATTTACATAAATAAACAAGATAAACCGTAATATATTATTTTACTGTTATACTTTTAACATTTTAATTATCGATCATTTCAAAAATTTAGAAAAAATATTCAAAAATTCAATAAAACAGAAGGTAAACAATTTTTTGAAAAACTAAAAAAAAAAAATTGTTAACATTTTCTCAAACCAGGCAACTGTAAAGAGATTTATTTTCAATTTAAAAAATGGTAAATCTACTGCTGCAATTTAGAAAATTTTAATAAATTGCAAGAATGTATTTAATCAGGATAGTACAAGCAGTTTTCCTAACAAAAAACTTTTTGAAAATGAGCTTTAATTTGTACTTCTGAGCAAGACTTGATTTTTTAAATATATTTCCTCACCTTTTCACCAAATTTAAAATTTCAATTTTTTCTTTTTTTTAATGGAGGCTCTTGACAATGGCAGTGATAATTTTTCAAAATGAAAAATTACATGGCCTTATGAAAGCAATTTCAGATAAAAGTAATAAAGATCAAGAACAAATTCTGATAATCAAACTATTATTACATGAAACTTCAAGAAACTTTGTTACAACGTTTGCATTTATATGCTTAATTTATCAGAACAAATGGCAAACTTAAAATTATCTTGCTTTTAAACTAATTTTACATGAATGTACACAATTATAAACTGAAAGTAAAATATTAGTAAACCTACAAGTCACAAAGTTAGCTCACAGTAAGATACACTGTAGCCTAAAAGAGGCTCATCTTTTATTATTAATTTTGCATTCCTTGCAAACTAACTGTTTCATTTGGGTTACCATGTAGGCCCAACCACTTTTTCAATAAAAATAAAAACCAAAAAATTTTAAACACCACAAAGTAAAAAACAAATAAAAATAAAACAAACTTAAAAATATGCAAAAAGGGAAATAACATAACACTTTTTCAGTTCTTTAAAATTCAATGTTTGAAGCTGGCACAAAGAATTAGGCATAATGACAGATGTTTATGGAGAATATTTTCTTGAACCTCAGTAAAAATAAGTATAAGATTGCTTGTAAGAAATCAACACCTTTAAAAAAGTTAATCAGGCTTAAAAATATAAAAAAATTAAACTTTTTCAATTCTCTAAATTTTTATGTTTTGAAGCAAGTACCAAATAATGGACTAGTAATTTAGGATACTACTATAAATTTGGTGGAAGCATTTAAAACAACAGTTTTTATCTGTTTATTTACTAATCGGAGAATTATTTTCTGCTTTGTATTAAATAACTTTTAATTTTTTATTTTATTATCCCTTTTACCTGTTCTAGAAGCATGGAAAGATGACTTCTATCTTGTACAATATTTCTGGTTATAACCCCACAAAATTAATATTATGTTTTTAAAATAAAATAGTATGCCAAAGTATTATAATAAAACAAAAAATAAAGTATTAATTTTTTTGGACAATACTTTCATGTTTTTGTATGTATTGTTAGTAATATTTTTAGTAAATTGCTTTTAATCTGCATATCCCCCTAATACTTTGTAATAATTTTTCTTCGATATGTACTACTTCAAATTCTGTTTAATAATCTGTAATAGAATTTTCTTTTAAGAGTATTATATAAGAAAAAATGGATAATCTGTTTAAAAGTATATGTGATTTTTAAGTATTTAATAACAAATTAAAGCTTTTAAGCAAACATTTGCCAAAAATTTAAATGCCATACTTTATTTGAAACGCAGCAGCATACATTTGATTATGTAAGTAAATAATAAAACAAATCTATTCTGGACCTGCTGTAAGAGCAACACATGTTTGTCATTAATAAATGATAATATGAAAACTGCTTTAACTTTTATTGATTTTGCTGATTATCCACTATTTTCAATCACAAAAGTACTGTGATTTCCAAAAAAATAGATTTTTCTTTTCAATGATAAATAATAGATTAAAATGTTACATGAAATGTAACAAACATCATATAATAAAAAATATACAATTTTTTTTACAGTAAATTAAAATATTCTTAAGTAATTAATAAAACAAAAATGTATTTCATACACAAATTTAAAAAGTTACACAATTTATTACTGAAAGATAAAACTAACCTGCTACGTCTATCTCTGGAAGAACGCCTTCTGCGTCTTTTCCCCTCCTCCCTTGCTTCTCTCAGATTTTGTTTTTCAACTTCATATTTGAATCTACGAAAATGATGCACTTTATGCTTATCTTTATTAAATTCATTCCAATTTTGTGGCAGTGTCTTTAATCGTTTCTTTCTTTTTTCACGTTCCTCTTTTCTTTTTAATCGCCTTTCACGTTCTTCTTCTTCATGTTTCTTCTTTCTTTGCCTTTTTGCAAATAATTCATCTACTATAGACTCTATCTCAATATTACGATTTTCAGGAGCTGCAAACAAAAATATAATAAATAGCAATTTTTGTTTATATATATTTATATATACACATACATAATTAAATTAATTAAGTCACAGATGATACAATAAAAATTTTATTCTTGTATAAGTTCACCATTAATCTTTGAAGTGCAAAAAAAAATTAACTTTTATACATACTTTTATACATATACTGCTTGCTCTAATTATGCGGTTACGAATAAACAAATTCAAATCTTGTCAACAAAGGGAGTGACAAGTATCATTACATTGGTTAAAATTTTTCTGCACCTTGTAAATCTTCATATTTTTACAATTTTTAATTTAACTATGTATACTGTATTTTCACTATAGACATGAAATAACTTTTAGTAATGATCTATAATGTTTTAGATGCAGTGAAATATGAACAATTAGTTTAGAAATTCACTAAACATTTATACTTAATTTTTACTTCCTTGTACGAAGTAAAGGAAGTATTGTTATTGCGAAAAATTTAAAATTTCAACAGAAATAGCCATTTTGACTAGTTTCAACGTGACATCTGTACATACGTATGTATCTTGCATAACTCAAAAATGATTAGCTGTAGAATGTTGAAATTTTGGATTTAGGACTGCGGTAACATCCCGTTCTGCACCTTCCCTTTTGAATGCTATTGACTGGACCAAAAAAGACTAAAATCCAAAAAAATTTGGATTTTACTTTTTCTTAACTGCAGTAATCAGTCCTCATTGAGGGCTTTTTAACAATGTATCGTATGTAAATGGTACTTATTTTCATTGGTTCCAGAGTTATAGCCAAATGAAATATTTGAGTTGTACAAGGGGAAGGCACATCAGTTCGAGACTTAATTTTCTTTCTTTTTTTTTTAATTTAAATATATTGATTTAATAATAATTATTAACCTCTGATTCTAGAAAAAATGTGTATTATATAATTTAACAGGAATTCAAGAAATCATATGGTGTCCACATCAGATTTTTTTTACTAGATATACATTTAAATCTTAAATCTAGTGGTCAGGCAAAGTTTTTAGTATATGCTTGATGTGTAATAAATAAACAGCATTAACTGAAAGAATCACTGTAGTCAGATTACGCAGTAATCAGAAAATTTATCTAAATATGACAATATTTACATTGAGACAGTTTTTTCTTCCCAGAAAACTCTGCTCTTTTAAATGTATTTATGAATACAATAACTACCATCCAATTTTGTTGTAAACATAGTTTTTGTTGTTAATACACTTATATAATGAATTTTGATTTATCCAATTATCGGCAAATGACTAAAAGAAGGCAAAAAAAGAGCAATTTAAAATAGAATTGTTCCTTGCCACATGACTCATCATCAAATGCTTAACCCTCACACTTATTTTTCTTGTTTTAAGCTCAACTCATATTTATGATAAATTAATTTTGATAAGTGGCTTTCCTATGGCCTAATATCCAATTACTAAGTTGCCAAATGACTCATCAAATTCGTCCATCACACTATCACACTTCTTAACCATAAACTAACTGCTGATGCTGAAAACCCGGCAATGCCCACTTCTGATTGTAGGTGGGCACAGTAATATTAATTAATTAAATCCTTCATGAATAATTAATATTATTATCTTGCAGGACGTAAAATCCATACAACCAATCAAAACATTAAACTCTAATCACATTCCTACATTTATAGTAGTCTATTCAATTCATCAGATATAACATTTTTAGGAAAATTTACTTTTGCGGTGGTAATTTTTTCCAATCTATGTAATTTAAAAAGTGCAATCAATCAAAAACATGAGCACTATTACATATTCTTTTAATACACACAACAAATATAATGCATTATTTGGTAAACATACAAGAACTCAAAACTGACATTTCTTAACATGATATAAATTACCAATTAAAGTTAGAGATTAAGCCTCCTCCAAACAAAGAATGTTTAAGCTACATATATTTTCATTTAACTTACTGCATTCCTAACTTTAAATTAATCATTATTACTTACTTCGTTCAGTTAAAGGAGCGGCAGAAGGTACAGAAGGCGCTAATGTAGATGATAAGGCATCAGCACGAACTGGTGCCAATCTATTAAACAGATGAGCTTCTCTCATTTCCATTTCCTTTCTTTTTAATTCTTCTATTTCTTCAATTGTACCTCTTGCTTTATCTTCCTTTACTATTAAATATAAAAATGATTTAGTTTAAAATCCGCATAAGAAACTTGGAAAACACCTAACAACCTAAAAATGTCTAGATAATTAGGAAAGTTACAGCCCAACAAAACAAAAATTGTTTTAAATTTGTACTGTAAATATGAAGGCAGTCCAGAAAGTAACATACATTTGTGCCTAGTGTGGAGATAGCTGGGGATAGAGCCATCATCTTGGCGTCAAAACGTTTCTACACTCGCTACACATAAAGCTGTCGTAACATGTGGACTGTGACTTTTCTACTTTGTTCATTGTAAATTATTGAAATGTGCGCTTCAATAGAAAATCCTGCGAGTTATTAGGTGCATTCAGTGATTAGATTTTTACTGGTAAAAAACCTCAAATCAACTGAAATTCATCACCGACTTTGTGAGATGTATGGAGATTGAATAATGAGTGAAGGTGGAGTGAGGCAGTGGTGCATTCAATTTAAAAATGACAGCACCAATAATCAAGAACCTCCCTTTCAAATGTATATAATGAAATTTCTTTTTTTATTTGGTTGGTTTTTTATTTCAAAACATAAGTTACTCTCTGGACAGCCCTCGTATCTATGCTTTGTAAATGGGAAAAATTGTGCAATAAACAAGATTATGAGCAATGCTTAACCCTCACATTTGTTTTTTCTTGTTTTAAACTCAACTCACATTTATGATAAATTAATTTTAATAAGAGGCTTTCCTATGGCCTAATATCAAATTACTAAGTTACACAGGTATAATTAGTATGTATATTTTTATACATACTTCGGTAGGTATCCACCACGCGAGCCAAGCAAGGCAGTGGTAGTAGGGGTATATATTTGATGTGAGAGCTGCGCTGCACTTCCCTGCCGCTGTCATATATTCTGTTATATTCTAGCAACCTTATGAAATCATAAAACTTTTACATCTATTTCATCCATCACTGGAGATTATTTCTACAGCAGCATTTAATTTTTTTTTACTTTTTGGCAAACTTTACCAAAATTCATGTTTTGTAATTTTTCACTATTTTAATTTTTCCTGTTTTGTAATTGTTCAGTACTTAACAATGCTTTAAAATTGAAAACATCAGCTTTACTCTGACAACCTCACACCTACTAACTTTACAGATCCAATCTTGAATACATAAACAATTTGAAAAACCGTTTTTGCTTTTGTTTTTTTGTAACTGTTTTACCCAATGGTTATATAATGATGCTAATACAGGTAGAAAACCAGCAAGTAAAATAAGAGATTTGCTACAGTATATTAAAAATCACTTCAAGTTATAGGGAAAGTATTTCATTTCAAAATAGAAAGTAATGGCAAAGGGTGAGTGGGAGCGAGTGAGAAATGTATTTGTCAACTCGCCTACCTGTCTCTAAATGTCTATGTTAATAGTACTTTAAAACTGTCCACAACTGAAAAAAGAGAATTGCCAACATTCAAACCCTTAAATGTCAAATAAGCAATATAATTAATTACTAACAACCTCTTAACTGGGTCTGTAGTTAGGATGCAATTTTCATGCATAAAAAAAAAGAAGAGCATCTAGAAAAGGATGAAATTTTCTAGGATGCTCACTTTTTTATTATATTTATGATAAAATTTCTGAATAAAATTAGAAAAATAATCAACACCATTTTTTTGAGTGAAGCAGACTATTTAAAATATAAATTATTAGAAATTTCTTGGTCATTCATTCTGGTAATGTGTGGAGTAATGAAAAGAATATAATTTTTTTTTAATTTATGCAATAACCATACAATTCTTATGACAAATAGATTTTTCTTCTACTTGTTTGTGGGTCTACCTATAACAATAGAGAAATAGTTTTAAGAAACTTAAATGCTTGGATGAAGTTATTTATATTACACAGATTCTTATGAATATGAAAGAACCATGTAGATGCTTTACGATGTAGTACTAACACCTTTCTAATTTTCAACTCAAGTCTGGTTATATGTTAGTGTGCATGTGTGTAATTAACACAAATAAATTACAAAATCCACAGTTTAATTTAAATTATCTATCTACATGTTGCAACTTGTTCATTTCTACAATTTTATATGACTTTTTTATGAACACATATATATTTTTTATCCTATAATATGAAATATTAAATAATTTAAAACAGCATAAATGAAAAAAAAAAACTAAAATACAAGAATGACGCACAAGTCACTTGACACTAGGTAAAAAATAATTACAAACAGAAAAATTTTTTTTAAATTAACGATAGAAAAATGTAGAGAAGTATACAATAATTTTAGTCCATGATAATTCAGCTGTAACAAGTTGGTAATACAATGACAAACACAACTAACTGTCTAGATCTGTATCTCAGTGTATTGAAGTGAGCTGTATCTATTCTGTACATAGAAAATCAAATCAGTATTATGTCAGATTTGATTTCCTATGTTAGGAAGTTGTAACAGAAAGAAGAAAGGATTTTCACTTCAAAAGCTTTTTATAAAAACTGTGCTACTCCAGTTATTAATGACTGGGACAGACATTTTACATTCAACCCTCCCTCTAGACAACAGTGAACGACATACAAGATAAATTTGAACAACATGGATCTATGGATGCACCAATAACTGGCTGCCCAATAACAGTCATAACAGAGGAAAATGAATTGCGATGAGGAAATGTTAACAGTGATGCAAAGTCCACAAAAAGAGCCTCTGAGCTGAAGTTATCACGAAGGTCTGTACAAAGAATGTTAAACATAAATTTTAAGTCTACATTCCACGTTTACTTCATGGACTACTTGAAGATGTCTCAGATCGACATCTTCAGTTTTGTGAATTGATGCTTAACGAACAGAAACAAGATCCGGAGTTATTCATTAAAATTGTATGGTCTGATGAGGCTAATTTTAAGTTAAATGGACAAGTTAATAGACATAACTGCACTTACTGGCATACTGAAAACCAACATCTTTTGTCAGAGCAACAACTCAATCAACCAGGTGTGAGTGTTTGGGGGGCAATATCATCTTTTGGTGTACTCGGACTATACTTTTTTGAAAGAATATTGACAGGAGATAAATACTTGGACATGCTTAAAAATTATGTGGTACCAGGACTCATGATATATACTGAAAACATTCCAAGAAATTTAATTACAACATAATGACACTCCACTACATTATACCCTGCAATCCATGATTATTTGAATAAAACATTTGGCATAAGAGTGATTGGCCGACGGGCAGATATTGACATGCCTCTATGTTCTGATATTACGATGCCAATGCCTCTATGTTCACCAGATATTACGACCCCAATGGATTTTTTCATATGGAGTGTCATCAAGGAGTTTGTTTATTCTACAAAGCCTCATACTATTGACGAACTGAAAGGTTACATTGAATGGTTTGTACAGTGATAACAGAACTTTGCCGTAGAGTGTATAACACACAGTGTTCCCAAAAGACTGCAAAAAGATGTATTAATGACAATGGAAAACATTTTGAACATAAAATATAATTGCAAGTATTGTCTGTAATAAATAAATTCAGTACTTTTGTAAACAAGTGTCAAGTGACTTTTGTGCAACCTGTATATAAACTGTTATATGATGTATGTACATACACACACGCGTGCACACGGTGTGTTCAAAAAGTAATGACAATTTTGAAATTTCATGGGTTGTAACAGTCTGATTCTCAGGATTTTGTCTTTGTTGTATTAGTAAACAACATGTCTGAAAAGTATCTGTACATTTTTAGCCATATTGGATGTTTAGTCTGATGTCAGCTGTCAAAAGGATAACGCACATTTTGGTATGATTGACAATTTTTTATTTATATAAATAATGGATCAGAGAATTTGTATTAAATTTTGCTATAAGAAAAAAATAAAGTGTAACAATGTTTTAAAAATTTTAAATATTGCTTTTGGTGATTCTGCTATGAGTGAACAAAGGGTTTACGAGTGGTATTAAGCATTTCCAAAAGGTCATGAAGATGAAGATGACAAGCACTCTGGATGCCCCAGCACATCAACAACCGATGAAAACATGGAAAAAGTGAAAGAATGATTATGAATGATCACTAAATCAAAATCAGAAAAGTCGCTGATGATGTTGAGATATCAATTGGTTCATGCCATGAAATTTTTTTGAATGTTTTGGGTATGAAAAGTGTAACAGCAAAATTTGTTCCAAAATTGTTGAATTTCGAACAAAAACAGTGGCGAATGGAAATTGCTATGGAGTCGCTACATGCAGTACTACTGAAACGTGTCATAAGAGGTGAAGAAACATGGGTTCACGGATATGATGCTGAAACTGAGGCTCAATTGTCCCAGTGGAGGCATTCTGTATCACAAAGACCGAAAAAAGCTTGATAAGTACGGTTGAATGTGAAGGTTATGCTCACCATATTCTTCGATTTTATTAACATAGTGCATAATGAGTTCTTGCCCCAAGGTCAAATGATCAATAAGGAGTATTACCTACAAGTTCAATGCTGTTTGCATGAAGCAATCCGAAAAAACACCAAGATTTGTGGTGAAACAATTCATTGCTTTTGCACCACAAATATGCGCCTGCTCACACTTATTGCTTGTTCATCAATTTTTAGCCAAAAACAACACTGTAATGATATCACAGCCGGCACATTCGCCAGTCATGGCATAGTGTGACTTTTCTGATCCCAAAAATAAAAAAAAACCTTATAAGTCTGTTGTTTTACAAGCATAGATGAAATTAAAAGCAAAAAGCTGAAAGAGCTAAACACATTTCAAAGATCAAGTTTCAGAAGTGTTTCGGGGATTGGAAAAAGCGCTGGCTTAAGTATATATCTAATGGGGACTATTTGAAGGGGATAACATTAATGTAGATGAATACATCAAATTCTTTCCAAAAAAAAAAATCTCGTTACTTTTTGAACACACTTGTATATATACATAAAATAAAAAAAGGAGAGTTAGCTTCTAGGATGCATCAAAATTACAACAAACTACAGACCCAGCTAAGAGGATATCAGTAATTAATTACATTTCATTTATCAAATATTACAATTTATATTAGATAAGAGCTACAATAGCAACATATTACAAAACAATAACAAGATGCATAATTTTTTCTATCTAAAGTAGTTATACTTAAAAAATAAATAGTAAATATAGGAGAGTAAAAAAAAGAAATGTAAAAATCACTCAACTATCTTTAAATTAAGTTCATATACAGAATACATCTCAATAGATAGGTACATGAATACAACAGACAGGTGACCAAGTACATAGATGACACCTGCATAAGAAACATAGTTTGCCAACAGCAAGGGAAAGTTATTTTTTAAGATAATAAAAGCATGTTCCTCTTTAGATGTAATAAGTCTTACACTCGTGTACAGATGTATATATTGTTTTAACAGTAGATTCTGCCAGGCTGAGAGAAAAGTAAGAAAACTTCCAACTGAATACAATCACATCAACAAACTGAAATCTCATCAAATTAAGGGTTTATTTAACCTTTAGAAAATCCTTCACTGAATAATATTGCTGTGATATTACATAACCGATGCTATTTGATGACAATGTCTATAAATTCACATGCCTTTGAATAGATGTACTCAAAGGCATGTGAATTTATTAGACTCAATCAATTTCACTTCTGTAAAAGTGCACTATGCAATGGTAGTGTAGAAATGTCTACCTGATCTACACCAAGTAGCATAGTCATCAATCAACTGGATTTGAATTCATATATAATAGATATATTCAAATTACAATACATTTAACACTATCTGAGGCCTACCTTAGCAGCGACTATCTAGCAGTGAGTTAGCTTATAGGAACAGATCTGTTCTAGTCAACAGGACTAGTACAACTGCCTGAGAGATGAGTTCATATCTTTTTTAAAAGACTAATATAACTAAATACAAACAAGAAAACTGAATCTAAACAATTTAACCTTGATAACTAAATTTACCTGATTCTCTATATGAAAATACCACTATATTAATTCATTAAATATTTTTAACAAAATTTTCTCTGTACCTTTCTTTGGTTTCTTTTTAACAGAATCGCCATCAGCAGTGGTACCACTTCCAGAAAACATTTTAGAAGCATCCTTATTTAATACAGGGCTCTTTTTCGGCAAGGAAAATGATAAACCAGCACCACCACCTTGTTTTGTCATAGAAAATGCAAGAAGTCGTTTCTTAGCTTGTTGTCGCCCAAGTACAATAGAGCGAGGTATTGCAGGAGGGGGAGGCTCCGTCGGTAATGGTGGAGCAGTAGGTAAATCTAAGATATCAATTGTAGTAGAATTTGACATCGCATTTGTTTCATTAGGTAATGGTACCGGATCATCATCAATTGGTAGACTAGGAGAATACCTGTAGAAAATGTAATACAAAATCAATTAACAACTAATACTTTTGCAAGAACAGGCAAGCTCCCCCAAAAAATAAAATATAAGAGACTCAGCTAATAAATTTTGCATGTACATCCATAGCATGGGAATGAAATAAAAAACGAATAAAAGTAAAACACCTTAGCTACAAAATTAATTATTTTTCAATATAATCCCCTTTTACACTGATACACTTTTGCCAATGTGTGACTGCAAAGTTTTTGCATTCTGCCACTGAAAAATTCTGGCGGTCTTTCTCAAATCCAAGCAGCCACAGCTCCTTCCCAGATTAACTCTGAGATCCCTCTTGAAATGAGGGTAGAAGCGGAAGTCGCAAGAAGCCAAATCTGCCAAATATGGTGGATACAGAATAGGCTCAAACTTCAGCTTGCAGAAAGCCATCAGAGAGTTTGAGCTGTACCAGTTGTGTACAGATTTTACGGTACCCCAATTGCTTGATAGTATGGCATACTTATTCTTTAGATATGACTAACTGAATAGTGATCCACTGCCGAGTGAATAGACAAATCACTTTGAAGTAAATCATTCACCTCCTTTCAATGTTTCTCATCAATCACAGAAACCGGCTGCTGCAAGGTGCATCCTCAATTGTTGCTGTACCAGCTTCACATTTGCGAAATTTCAACGCCCACCTATTCACAGTACTCCTGTCAACAGTTTTCCTATCGTAAATTGCTTTTAAACTATGAAAAATATTTGTAGGATTCACATTACCTGCTGTTAAAAATGCTATCATTGATGCTGTTTTAACAGTGTTGACATATTGGCTGTACTCAACTCCATTTTTACTGCTACTGAAAACAAACCAATAAACAGATTTCAACACATTATCACAGGTTTGTAGAGGGGGATTTTCACTATCATGTGCTGTCATGCCCTACTTGATAGCACCTTTTGTCTCCGTGTAGCACACTAGTGTGCAAAATTTATCAGCCGAGCCTCATATAATATAAATGTACATGTTATTTTCATCTATTACCATCTTGCCTAAGGTATATTTTATGAATATCATACAACAAAATAATATACTTCAATATAATATCTATCACTGCCATAATGATATTAGTTTTCATTAGCTTAACCCCAAGTTACTCAACGTAAATTATTTCCAATATGCCATGAACATGTAGCCATGAAATGTATCTTTTAAAGTTTACATGGAGTAACAAACCTAAGTTACACCTAATCTTTTGCACACATTACTGATATATTAGATTGGAAAACATACAGAGCAATCAATGAAAAAAATTTCCTTTAACCACAAACAGGCAAGTATTTTTTTAATAAAATATTATAAACTCCTTGGGTTGAGAATACTAGTTGTTTGTATTAATATTACACCATTTCCTTGGTGATAATACAAATTGTTACCATATGCAAGTCATTGTACATTCCTTACATGCTATTCATCTGTCGAGAAAATGTGTAACAAAATATTTTATTAAAAAAAATTTTATTAGATATAAATAAATATTAAATATACATATATATATAAAAGCCAACTTAGTAAACATTATACATAATATAGGGTCATTCACGGGAACCGGATGTTTTTGAAGTGAGTTGTACTCGGGCGTTAAGTGGTGGGAGGGGCACGTGGCTGGTGTCTGACGTTTCCTTTGTTCATAGCATTTACATTTTATTCGTTGAGATGGAGCCGTAGACGCTAGACCAAAGCCTGTATGCGTATGACAGTTTTCTGCGAAATGACGAATCCGTAACTGCTGTTCAGCAAGATTTCCACCGTCAGTTTAATATCCATCGTAATGCAAGTGTCCCTTCTCATAACACAATATTGCGATGGGTAAACAACCTTCGAACAAGCGGTTCAATATTGAAGAAAAAACCACCGGGTCCCCGACGAACTGCTAGCACTCCGGAGAACATCGAACGAGTAAGCGAAGCCATTGTCAGAAGCCCACGCCGCTCTATTCAGAGGCATTCAGCAGCGCTTCAAATAAGCACAAGTACGCTAAGACAAATTCTGCATACAGACCTGCATTTCCAACCTTACAAGATAGCCGTCGTGCAGCAGTTAAACGAGCAAGATTTCACGCAGTGATTATAATTTTGTCTACAAATTCTTACCATTTTTGAAGAAAATGAAAATTTGTTATTGTTAATGAGTGACGAAGCCCATTTTCATGTGAATGGCTTCGTCAACAAACAAAATTGCCGGTATTGGGCAGAAAGAAACCCACATCAGCTTCACGAGAGACCACTTCATAGCCCAAAGGTGACTGTCTGGTGTGCAATAGGAAAGGTCGGTGTTATTGGACCATATCTTTTTGAAGAAACTGACGCTGCCATAACTGTAACAGCTGATCGTTACATTGCGATGTTGAATAAGTTTTTCATCCCTGAATTACAAAACCGGGGAATCGATTTTCAAAATGTGTTATTCAGCAGGATGGAGCTACAACGCACACAGCGAGGGCAACGATGGCTGTTCTCCGTAACTTGTTTCCGGGATGGATCGTTTCCAGATTCGGCGACATTCCTTGGCCCCCCTCGGTTCCCCGACTTGAGTAGTTGTGATTTTTTTCTGTAGGGGTTTCTGAAATCGCATGTGTACAGCAATAAACCGCGTACATTGGAGGACCTAAAGATCGCAATTCGTCATCACATCACCCAGATTGATGTAGACATGCTGCAAAGAATTGAGGCCAGTTACCGTGAAAGGCTACAACAATGTATTGCCCAAAATGGACATCACTTGCCGAACATAATTTTTCGTTTATGAGTAAGTAACAAATGCTTTGATTTAACAAGTGTTTCATTACCAATAAAACTTTTTTAAAGTATATATTCAATTTTTTATGATTAAACAATTTCTTGACAGAAGGGGCATATTAATTTGATGCTTTATACTATCTGTCTCCTTATTTTTTATAGTGATGCACGTAAAACATCTGAAACACTGTTTATGCTTTCTATGAAAGTAATGATAACATTATACAGCCAGCCCATGTGGTGAACTGAGCAATAATGTAGAGCCTTACAATTCCTGCACT
Source organism: Lycorma delicatula (assembly GCF_047948215.1). NCBI lineage: Eukaryota > Metazoa > Arthropoda > Insecta > Hemiptera > Fulgoridae > Lycorma > Lycorma delicatula. Next base: position 80,249,308 of record NC_134463.1, read on the forward strand.
TTGGTAGGCTTGGAATTTCAATGTTTAGCAATGCATTTTTCTCAATGAAGAAGGCAACAAGAGACCACTTCACTGCTCATTACTATTAGAAAGCCTGGCTTTGGAATGCTTGTAATCATGAGAATGGTTACTTATACATTTTCCTTAGTACATAGGAACAAATCTAAAAACCATACAGCAAACAAATCTATAAGAGATTTCAGTTTTCCAGTACATAAATATATGACGTTTAATTTTCAAAACGTAAACAATTGAATAATAAAAGCATATAATTATTTATACACCTGCATAAGTACCAAATAACTAATTTCGATCTCATAGGGATCAGCATGTTGAATAATATAAAAGACAATCATGCGCGCGTGCGCACACACATACATGCACACAATTTCAATTAAAACACATTACCTGTTGGGATCTTCAGGCATTGGAATATCTGGGCAATTTGTCTGTAAATGGATCTGTGGTCCCTCACCAAGAAGAGCACCAGACGGTAATGGTGGAGGTGGTAAAATAGGCATTCCAGGTGTTGGTATCTGATGTAATCCAATAGCAGATGGAGTAGGAAATACTATTTGATGTTGCAGTTGTGACTGTTTATCATTTATTAATGGAGTAAATGAAGTCAGTGACGATGATGATGATGATGATGATGATGGAGGTAGAGGTGGTAGTGGTGCTGTAATATTATCCAAATCCACTGATGATGATCCAAGAACACCAGGTCCATTATTATTACTATTAGGTGGAAGTGGAGGACCTCCTGGGGGTATCGGTGGCATGGGTACCCCTCCAAAAGGTGGATCATTTGGTAATGGTATATCCATACTGGTAGACCTGCTTGAAATAAAATAAATAAAAATGAATATAATTAGAAATCAATAAACAATCTATTTTAGAAAGTTTAATTATAAAATTATTAAAAATGTAAAATTACATTTATTAAAAATTAAAAGAAAAATCATTCATTAAGCCTTTTAATTTTAAAACAATACAATTTTTCAATTTTGAAAACAACTTATAACCACTTACTGCAGAATTATTTAACTTCAATCACAGTAATAATGGCATATAAATACAAGCATACAATCCTAACATACTTAATAAAAAAAAAAAAAAAAAAAGATATCTGAACAGTAAAATGACATAAAATGAAAGCGTCCACTTGGCAAGTCATAATCTGAAAATTCAAAAACGTTTACATTTACTAGTTAGAAATTTAGTCATATTAACTTACAAGAAATAAAAATAAAAAAAAAAATCGCATGAATTTATTAAAAGTATCTTTGTTCCTGGGAATCTAATATATGTAATTGCTATCAATTACAAGTACTCACAATATGTAGAACACTTATATTATACAAACTTGCCTTTTCTTTTCCCAAGAAATAGCACATTAGCAATTTTTTCACATATTAATAATAAATATACTAAATAAAAACAATGCAAATAGTACATATAGCATATATGACATACAAAATTTTTAATTTGTGGTCTATAATAGCTGTTCCAACACCAATAGCTATTTGTAGTCACAAAGACAACAGCAAAGTACACAATTAATTTTATAGACTAAATCCAAAATTGGCTTCTTGAATCCAAATTCTCATTTAAAAAAAAGAATACAACCACAATCAGGTATGTGCCAAAAATGAGTGAATATGCACATAAAATAAAATAAATTATTTACAATTAAAAAAAACAAATTATTATTCTGGTAAATGTTTCTATAAAAAAGAACTAAAAGTTAATTAACTTTGTTTTTTATAGTTTGGAATGTAACAGTTCATCCTAAACAAACACCTAATAAATGTAAACGGTGAATGTGTTTAAACAACTGCTTACCATGGCAACTACAAACAAATAATCAAGGCATCAGTTTAAAAGTAGATCAATTTTATAGAACTTCAGCACTTCTTAGAAATATCAGATGTAAATAATGAAGGAGTAATAATTAATTTTTCCAGCTAAACTTGGTTGTTTCTTCCTATTCATCTTTGAAAAATCATTTATATGGTAAAAGATTTATATAACAAAGAATTACCACTATACCAAACATACAATAAAATCAAAAGTTAAAACAGACTACAACCAAAGCTGGCTAGCCAACTGTCATTGTATTGTGTTGGTATGTCTCTAAACAAACCAGACTAAATTCAATTTCTGGTCAGGGTCAGGGCATTTCTTAACATAATATTATTTCATTACTCATTTCCCCAAGTCAAAATATAACTGTAAATGGGTATACAGTCATAAAAAATTAATTAATTACAGTTCAATTTTACTTCTAAAATTGATTTTATTTAAAAAATAATCTATTTTATGAGAAACTTCATGATACAAATAGTTAATTCAATCATGATGATCAAATAGTTAATTTGAATTCAAATCGAATAAAACTTTTTCCATGATCTGACCCTAACAACTTTATACCTTTATACCCCAAAAAATCACATTACAATTAATCCAGTAAAATTATAAACTTAAGTTTACTGAAAAATAAAAAGGAAGAGGTTAAAAATAAACTTTTAATTAAGTACCAGCATCCTTTTGTTTTCAGTCTTAATTAACACACATTACATTAAAAAAATTCTATTACAAATTTTTATTACACTATTACATGTTTTTATTTTTAATACAACATGGACAGATTGAGGAAGTCTGTTAAAAGGTACACCCTGGATATGTGGGTGGTGCGGCTAAGTGGGATACTTCAAGGGAGCAGGTGATGAAAGAACAGCACTGGAGATAAGTTTAGAGGCTTACTGAAAACAAACAGCCAGTTACCTGGAGAATGCTATCCAATTCTCCAAGTGTATTATTACAATATAAAATTCACTATTCATATTTTATATTAAACAAATATTTTACATATTGAACAACTCATGTAACAACATCTCTTGGAATTAGTACACATGTAGCATAAAGTTTCAGAAACCTATGTGAGGTAATGGTATACTACTATTTATTGTAGGTGAAAAATGAAAAAAAAAAACTACCTATTTGTTCCAACACACAGAAAAAGCTTCACTTCTGCAAGTAACGAAACAACATAAAACGTTTGCTAAGTGGTACTGAGACTTTGACTAATGAAAAATGTAAAATAGATTGGTAAATATATCAAATATCTTGGAAATCAAATAATGGAAAGAGCCAGGAATAATGTTTATAAATATTTTGGTTTTATAAAAAAAACATGGACAAAATTCAGAAGGTAATACCAAGAACTTTTGGTTTGTCTGGCATTTCTCTCACCACCACCCCATTTGGTCGCCCTAAAGCATAAGATCGAATGTCCATATCACAAACGATTACTGTGCCTCAAATCAATTTAGCAACCAATATCCTAATTAAGTTCTAGAGCCTACCTAACTGTGTGAATGGAATAAACGTACACCACTACCCAGTAATGGTAGGGAATAACCCTACATCACTTGCTTGCATGTCCCACCGCTCATTTGTCATATATTTCTAAAATGGGTAGGCGCACCCCATCTATATACAAAAATATGACTTGTAAATAAACTAAAATTCATTCAGTCAAGGACAACAATTTGCTGTCACGCCTACATTCCTAAATCCCAGCAAGTACCTGTCCACCATATTATAGTGCTTGGAGCCATATTTTGACCGATGGCCAGCCATTTCTTGAGGGTAGCTTCCTACAGCAACCAGTAGGAGTCTTATATCCCTTAAACTACTGATGCTGGTTGAACAAAGCAATGGCATCAAGTAACTCCCATACAGTCCAACAATGCGGCTCAAACCACATTGACTCGCCGCTTATGAGGGGCAATATTCCCCTTGACCACTACGTTCCAGGATGGCTTGAGTTCTGCCACCCCCCAATACGCAAGAGCTTGGCAGTCGAACATGTGTTCGTTCGACTGGACCTCCCTGCAGACACACAGCTCATCAGCTGCCAGGTGGAACCAAAACAAATATTGGTTCAAATTCGTGTGGTTGGAGAGCACTCGGGGGCACCCGTTGCACTTAAAAACAAACTAGAGGTTTCCATCCCCCCCTCCCAAGTCATGTATAAATTATAAAAGCACCCTTAGTCGTGGCATCCCATTCTTGCTGCCATGTTTCATCGCGAGGCTGTAAAGCCTCCTCTGCAGGTGAGAGATGGGCAACTGTTTGAAATTTAGAACCGGTGCATTGCAATCTCAGTTCTGCTAAAAAGACACAGCTCGAAACTGCACCCCAAATACCTCGGGCTCCCTACCTCTTCGCAATTTCCACATGGCCGCCTGAACTTTCACCACTAAATCGATTGGGAGAGCCTTTCACAATACAGTGATAGCCTCATAGGAAGTTGTTTTAAACACACCAGTCATACGATTAAGGCTCTGCGCTGGGCACTCCTTTAATTTTGAATAAGTGCTCGAGTTCTTTCTAACCTATGCACCCAAAAGAACACAGCATAAGAGGTCATACTTTCAAACACACCTCGGTACACCATGTACAAATGATGGCCCTTATGAGCAATCCTCCTACAGTTGTGCATCACAGAGACGGCATCCGACACTACTTGCATAATGTGGTTGCTAAACAGCAAAGCAACTTCTCAACAAACACCTAGGTACTTATGAACTCAAACTCGGCTGATTACACAGCTTTATACGTAATATGGAGGACAGTACAATAATTTGTCTGCACCCCTGAGAAGCATACATTTCGTCTTGAGCAAAGAAATCTTTAAATTTTGCATGTCCATCCAGCCCTCTGTGGTTGACAAGACCACCTGCGCCCAGTCTTCTAGCTGTGGTGTCGTGAATTACCATGAACTAACAGGCGACAGTAATTGGCCAAAGTAAATGTCAATCAATTGGTGAAAGTAAATGACGAAATCCGTCTAATACCAGATTCTACAGCAAGGGACTGAGAACAGAACCCTGTGGCTTCCCCTGGAGACTAATTTTTCCATAACTAGGTGCGCATCTTTAAACAGAGCCGCACGGTTAGACAGTCATGTGTACCAAGGCCTGTAGGGCTACCGGAACATTGTGCGTTCCAACTCATAGAGAACAGAACTCCAACACAAGGAATAATATGCTGCCTCTATGTCAATAAAGATTGCCAAAACATATTTACATTTGCGCTTTCCACCTCGGCAAGAAATTAATAACATTTGCGGAAGCAGTAAATTAATGTTATTACGCCATTTGATATATTCTAAGGATTCATAACGCAAAGTCTTTTAGTTTAGTAGTTCTATAAGATAAACAAAAAGGCTAAATGTTTAAACTAAATGTTTACAGATGGAAATTCTGCAACTTTGCTTTATCAATAATGGAAAATCTGTCAACAAAATAAAAATTAAGGCAAATCAAATACTGTTTGCATTTTGCCAAGGTATAAATGAAAACTTGCAGAAAGCACATTATTCATTTTGGTACTTAGTTCTATGTACTATTCTATGAACTTTTGACTGCAGCTCGCAAAACAAAACTAATGTTTGTATTATTACTGGCTATCTACATACTAAAATCACACAACTTTTGAATAACAGGTGTATATCTTATAGAGTTCTATGTACACCTTACAGTTTTTATTTTTTATTTTCCTAAAGCAGATAAGAGTTTTTCTAATTTCAGTGAAAATTGGATAATTCAATTACGTTTACCCCTTGAAATTTTGAATTTTTATAACATGCAATTTACACTCTTTCATTTGGATATTATTTTGTTAATTTGAAAATTTTTGATCTAGAAGAAATTGAATCATTAACAATCAGCATGCATATAAAGATATTTCTTAATAACACCATTACAGTTACTGTTATTTTTTTGTCTTTTTAATTCTGGCTTAACAGTACTGCATAATACACATACAATTTCTCCTCCAATTAGAAACAGAAAAAGAAATTAATCTTTCTGTTCACAGATTTAAATGAATTTTAACTATCACACCTAACATTATATTTAACAAACCCATTAATCATTTAGTCATCTAGAATATAAAGAGTAATATATTTTTATTTTTGTTTTCATTTAAACAATACTTTAAGCTTTAATTTATAACAAAAAAATGTATAATTAAAAATCCTGAAGAATTTTAAATTTAAGAGTAGTATTTGAAACCCTTACAAAACAGAAAAGGGGCTAAGTATAGCTAAAATTACAGACTAATTCTAAAATTATATCAGTATGCTTTCTAATAAAAACATTCATTTTATGTTCATGTAACATAGCTTAGTTGTCTGAAATCACTACAGTAAGTATGCTTCTAACTTGAGCTAAAGTAGAGGAAGTTTAGTAATGGAGATAAGGTTTGTTTTTTTTAAATCAGGGTTTTCTTAAGCATTTGTGTAGGAGGTGTAGGTGGAATTGTAAATATTCATAATATTTCAATTCAAATTTTTAATGAACATTAATAAAACTAGGTTTTATTAATGTTAATAAAACTAGGTTTTATTAATGTTCACATTTCACAACATTTGTTGTGAACAACATTTGTTCAACAAATGTTCACAACATTTACCCTGAGCAAGAATGTCTAAAATTCAATTTTTCTGATAATTTAAATTTTTTTTATAAGACCCCCATTAACTTTGAATTATCCAAATTTTACAGATTCAAAACTAAGAAAAATTGAATTTAAATTAATAAAAGACAATAAAATAATTTCATAAAACTTTTTTTAGAAATGTAATTATTCAACTTATATTAACAAAATAAAAAGATACTTCACCGTTTTTGTGACAATTGTTGAAGATACTGGCTATAAATTGTGGCTAAAATTGTCTCGATATTACATGCATGCATTTTTAAAAACGATTTTTACTCTTGTAACTTTCTTTAACTCAAATTAGAAATAACCAATCTTCAATAACAAAAGCACTTTTATAATCAAATATATTGTAATTTATAGCAGCAGCCAACACAATCAAAATCTGTAATTACTATATCATATTTAACAATTCTTGAATTACTATTTTATAATTGTGTTTATTCACAACTTTCAAACATGAGTTTCAATCTAAAATATTTTAAAAAGTTAAAATGAATTATTTATTTATAACAATGAAAATATGCAATTAACACGTTCACTGCGGAAAACTTAAAATGGAAAAACAGTAGGAACATGCCCAACAGTATAATCTCTTGATTGATTTAAGCAATATATAAACTTTAAATTATTGTTTGTATTTCTTTTAACACAACACTATCATTTTTTTTCTACTAATCTTAACCCTTCAACCGGCAATAGTAGTAAATCAATACAGACTATTTTTTGAAATGTTATTTTGAATATAGCAGTTAATAGCTAAAATTTTAAAGCTAATTTTAAAGATAAGAATTTTATAGAACTTGTTTTAGTGGTTATTTAACAAGCTTTAGAAAGAGTTTTGTTGGGCACATTAATAGGACCAATATCCCTGATACTAAAATCTAAAGTTACTGTATTTTCAAGTGAGATTTTTTTTTATAGCACATTTACAATTATTATTAGCACATTCTTACTGCTGTCCATTAAATCATGTGAAATGTGTTCAAAAATAATATGTAATTCTAATTCAGGTAATTTTATTATCATCATAAGCGTCAGAAAATGTGAATAAATATTAGCAGATAGAAACAACACAATTTCATAACTGTGAAAAATTATTAGCTTTATTTGGAAAGTAGCTTTACTCACATTATATTAAAAACCTGATTCTTGCTCTCTCACACATTCAATTGAGTATCCCAACATTTTTTTTTTCTAAAAATATATTATTAAAGGTTTTCTTATCATGATTATGATGATTAAGTCCGGTGATATACTTCTATGCAATATTATCTCACACTTTTGACCGCTTATGTAAATAAAAATAGAATTAGGATTTCAAAATATCAATAGCTTTTTCACTTTCCAAAATGGGGAAACATCAATATCAAAATGTACTGGTAATTTCTTAGTCCCTTTATAAATAACAAATAAAAACGGCAGTAAATTTCACAACCATTGTTCATTGGTATAAATAAGAATTTCAAAAAAGTTACTGAAATCAATGAATGCCAATGAAAAATTACTTACAACAATTATACAGATTAAAAGACAAGTGAGGAAATAATTCCTACATTTCAGTACATTTTTATAAAGAGTTTTTATATATAGACATAATATTCAATAATTATAACTACCTTTTGGGTATACTTCACGTCAAATTACCAAAGGATTTAAATCTTTGTCTCACAATTTCAATCTTTTATTTTTATAATTTTTATCTATAAAATATACTAAAATTCAAAATTAGTAGTTATTACAAATTTTCAAAAACTGGAAAATGTGTCAATTGGAAATAGAAAAAAAATGGACTTGAAATAATAAATGTAGCAACAAATATGCGAAGTTGATACAAGAAAATACACAGTTCTGCAATCGATAGTTCTAAAGAACTTTGCTACAACTCATTTTATAGGGCTTTCACTTTTATCTGCAACTTAATGCAATTGTGAAAAACATTTTTAAAACAGATTATAAACACAGGGATGGTTTACAAAACTACTGAAATGTGGCCGTAGGTTACAATCAATAAGAACCCTCTTCTTTCTGTTATCATTTTAGAGCTAGTCCAGTTACAAGTCTCCCTAAGTATGCATCACAGCTATTAGTAATGAAATATTGTGGACCATAAGTCATCAACATAGCAAAAATTTCCCATTAATTAACCACTAACCAATTCTTACTTGTTTCAGTGTCACTGTAGGCCTAATGTCATCACATGTCTGATTTTTGTAGCACTTTTGATACTTTTTTCTGGACTAGTTAAGTATTTTTAATAAATAATCCAATATTAAAAGAACAAGATTTAGTTGTACATCTTACCATTAAGTATGTTAATTAAAATTAAGGTAACAGATTAACCTACTTTATGTCCACCACAAAGGATTTATTGAAAAAAGCATCCGACAGCTTATTTAACAAACAGGAACATTTAAACAAACGGGAACTTGTGATATTCTAACTTACATCTACTGCAAACATATTTTTGTCTTAGTCAGGTTCCCAAAACATTGGTAAGGCATTTTATCAGAGTAAACAAGTATCTCAAGAAGGTCCTATCAAGTAAAGCCACAAGATTTAAAGTTAAACCTTTCTGTGTTACCCTAGTTCATGGAACTAATGATCAAGATAAGATTTCCCATAAAAATTTTTACTGGATTCTTTATATACTCTACTCTTCAGATAGAACACTATTTCATTTAATGGATATAAAAAATGACCACAAACTTCAACAGAGACCTTTTCATACCTTAAAAATTGGTATTTTTTGTGCTGTATCTTGAAATCTACTAATCATTGTTATGTTCTTTAAACACTCATTTTTTTGAACCATTTGGACAAATGAACACTACCTTTAAATACATTGATCCATGAATACTAACATGTACTTGAAAATTTTACGAAGATTAGAATTTACTTTAATATTTTGTTACAAAAATTTCATTCAGAAGATTTTAATTAAATCAACTTTTTTCATTTCTTTTGCCATTGGATAAGTATGTATCAGCCACACTTCAAGATCTAATTATTATTATATTACAATTACAATTTTAACTAAAAAACAACTTCTAGAGAAAAAACTTATTTTGGATAACTTTTAAGTAGTACATATAAAATTAAAATTACATACTTTCAAATTAATATTTGGAAAAGAGAATAGCATTGAAATGAGCTACATAGGCTGCAGAGCTATGTGTAATTATGTAACTAACAGTTACAGATAATTTAACTTTCCCAACTTTTGAAAATTAATTTTAAAAAAAGTACCTGCTAAAGAACTAAAATGTTCGATTTGTTGTGTATATTTTGAAGATACAAGTTATAAAAATAATGATCAACACCGAAAGTCCAAAAGCAAACAAATTTTCTTTACTGGTGAATTTGATATAACCATTAAAGATATATGGCCATAGTTAAGATAATGGCCATTGATATGGCCATTTTTCTTACAGAGAATTCAAGATTCTGCGTAGATCCCAGAAGTTTATACAAAATCAATTATCTTCAACACAATATATTTTTTGGAAATCTGTTGCATAATGGGAGTATTCCATTTTAATTCAACAAATGATCAGTGCATCACTATTTTTGATTTTGGTATTTGGTATATGATAACTACCCACCCTTGAAGTGGCGAAAAAATATTTTTTTATATTTAAAAAAATTTTTTTCCTTATAGACTATTTTCTAACTCTCCCAACAGGTAAAAACAGCCATTTTCATCACTTTTTCTATGGGCTGTACCATTCTTATTTTACATCATACAGAGGGCTGAAACGGACTTTTTGAAAAGATTAAGATGGAACTTCATCTTAATGTACTCAAAATTCATTTTGTTACATAACAAAATCTTATAATATTTACTGAAGTTACATTTACAAATTATTTTTTTCAAATTTTGGGCCCAAAATAAATAATCAAAGGCTTAAAGTAACAGGCCTGTTTTTTACCTTTTAACTTAGATACTAGTAGTACTTATAAAAAAAAAATATTGGACTGTTACGTGTCCTTCATTAAAAAAAATGGCTGCCAAATCATAAGATTTTAAAACAGGCAAACATTTTAAAACAGTTTTTTGGAGCCAAAAAACCACATGTGGGACAGGTGGCAAAACTCTGAAATGTTTACATCAGTAAGTACTTTTTATATAAAACCATATAAAATTTGTTTGTTATACAAAGGGGTTGACGAGTAATGAAGCCAACAAAACTGCTAAAAACACCATTCCTTCTAACTGTAAACAACATATTCAAAAATACTGATGTTATGTATTTTTTTTCAGATTATAAAAATTACAACTTATTATATCTAACTCATTAGAATGAATAAATTTATAATAAATAAATAGTCCATTACAGAATAATAAATAATAATTACAAAATGATAAACAATTCAGATACATTAACAAGTTTTTCATTTCACTTTTGTTAATGGAAGTTATGAATAAATCTTGCACTTTTTGATAAGACTAAAGTAACATAACTTAGTGCTCCTGCCATATTTTTATTGAGTAGAACTAAAAAGTCCTCATACATCTTTGGTGTAATGATGTGTCCTCTTTCAGCAGCTGACAGAAAAAGCTCTGAAGGTATGAGAATCTTTAAAAGATTTTTCAGCTGAACCCATGTTTGATTATTCCTCAATGATTTCTTGAATGAAGTATCAGGACCCTGCGGATGGAAAAAGTGTATTTGATACTCCTTTTCATTTTCATGTATTTTGACTTCAATGACATCACCTCTACCACTTTCCATTATATTATGCAGCAGACATAATTTTTACATTTTGGCTTTGGTAAACCTATAAAGCAATCAGAAACACTAATGTAAATGTTTCTGATTCAGAGGTCGCCCGGACTTTCAGAATACACTTCTGACTTGTTGGAACATAACTGTGAAACGTTCTTGTTTCTGGTAGTGTTGTGATTACCTGATAACAAGAACTGAGGTATTCTTCAGTTTCTTGAACATCTTTATTAGAGCAAAAAATAAATGTTACATATTTTTAATACTGTCTGTAATAATTGAACATTTCAGAAGGTGTAACAATTTGATTGTTGGCTGTCCTTTTGAAGGCTTGCTTTAGTCACAGTCCTTTTACCAATACAATCACATCGTCCTTTTCCATGGTATGAAGCAAAAAAATGCCATTCAGCTGCGATTTCAAAATCTTCTTGATGGTAGCACAAATTTATGAAATTTTGATTGTTTTTATGCTGGCTGAGGAGCCATTAGAAAAATAAAAAAATTGTTTAACTTGTGGTAACAGTATTTTTACTTTATTTATAACTTGCTTTTGGAAGTAGAACGATACAGTATTGTGCTTTAAGTATTCACTTCACACAGTAGCTTAGGCTTTGTAATTATCCTACTTTTTTTAAATATATGAGAAATGAATGTACTGTGGCATAAGTTTTTGACAAATTATATGACTGGACTTCATCCTGTATCACAAAAGGAAAATTTTGAGAGAAATCTCCCATTACAATACATTCACCCTCCAACAAGTTTTCCTTTTTAATTTTGAGAAATTATCTTGTTTCTTTGCAATAAAATGATGCCTTTTTAGATTATTTAAATTTTCAGTAAGTTTACCTAAGTACTCTTGAAATGGAAGAATTTGAATAGTTAGTTCACAACGATTAACAGAAACCCACTGTTTGAAAATAATCAAAATCATCCCAGCACTCTTGCAGTAATCTGAGGACTTCATTAGTGCCTTGACATTTTTCACACTGAGACAGCATGCACGTTTCATTTTCTGTATCACATACCATGGTTTAAAGAAAAATCCTATAATCAAATTTCATTTTTAGAGCAGATAACATGAGTTTTACATTTTCGTGGGTGACACGCGTGCGCGCGCACACACACACACGTGTCAGCCAGAACACAAACATTAGGTCTTAAAGCCAGCAAATTTTGAAAAACCAATTTTTAAATTATGTTTTTCTTTAAAGGCTGTGTACAATTCTTTTAATAACATAGATAGCCTTTTTTGAATATTGATTTTCTTCCAGTCAGCTTCTCTTACAGAGACCACAACCTTCTTGCCTGGCATCATTCGGCTGTGCTCAACATTCTGGTAAAAATCTTGGACAAATTTAATAACATTTTCATCAATTACATGACTGGCCAATTTTCTTTTTGCAAATTTGTGCCAAAATTCCACTTGTTTTAACTAATTGTTTGGACTGACAGGCTAAATACTGACTAACACTAAACTCAATTTGAATTTTTTGAATGTTCCAGCTGCATGGTAATAAACTTCAAACATTCCTGGGTTGATGTTAACTGTTTTTATTTTATCCTTTACTTTAATGATTAATTCTTCATATTCCATACCTAATCAGCATAATTTTGTGGTACTAAACTGGTTTCTTCTGTAGAAATATTTAAATCAAAGGAATTGCTTAATTTACTGGTAGATTATTGCTATTTTTGTAACTTTATTTTTTAAAACTAGTTCCTTTGCACTGCTCAATAATTTTTGAACCTTAACATTTTATTCACAGACTCTACTATAAAACAATGAGGCTCAAATATATCTTTACATTCCAGTTTGCTTTTTGTACCATTTTGTGGTTTTTGTATTTTGTTTATGCATTTTGTACATAGTGCTCTGCCTGGAATTAATTTTAAATTTGGATTACTTGTTGAAAGTGTCAAAGATATTTCTATAAAAGATTTCTTAACCGGTTTGGTTTGACAGCTAAATGGGTCAAGAGCAACTTTTCCCATTAATATGAAAATATTTATCTGAATATTCGGTTTTATAAAAAGTACAGATACTTTTTGTTTCAAGTACACTTGAAACACTTTTTAAAGATATCAATGTTATTTGCTGTTCAGTAAACTCATAAATATCATGTAATACTGAAGATCTATTCTAAGTCAATTTGTGACAACTGTTTCAGTGTGAATCCAATTGAACCCTCCAGTTTTTATAAAATGCAAGATTCTTACAATACCAATACAGTTAGAATAAATTATATAACTACCAACTGCACTTCACTTTGCCTTATCCTATATTTCTCTAATTAATAAAATTAAAAATAAAAGATATCGCATAAAAGATATCGCATAAAAGAGAAGTTCACGCTAACAAAATTACTTTATAAACCAAGTGTACATTACCTAACCACAGTATTAACACTAGCAACAATACAATATATCACATTGAAATCTAAACAATAACTGAGCCTTTTACAATGTTTACATTCAGGATTACACAAACATTCATGTCCAAGTGTCTATTCACATTCACGTTTAAATATGAGTTTGTGTGTATGAATCATACTTTACGTAACAGACTACCTAGAATATAAGCTACCTTATTATAGACATATTAAAATATCAAAATATTTTGTATAGTAGGCCTATATTATTATCTGAAAAAATATAAGCTCTGAATTTTTTGGATACATTGTTCATGGTTAGAAGGAACAATATTTTTAGGAACTTTGATGGCTTCATTACTCATCAAACACTTGAGTAACAAAATAAGTTTTATATGGTTTTAAAGTATATAAAAAGTACTTACTGCTGTAAACATTCCAGATTTTTGCCACCGTCCTACATGTGGTTTTTGGGCCCCAAAAATGTGATATTTTAAAATCTTACGATTTGGCAGCCATTTTTTTAATTAAGAACACTCGGTAACAGTCCAATTTTTTTTTATCAGTACTACTAGTACCTAAGAGTTAAAGGTAAAGAAGAGCCTGTTACCCAAAGCCTTTCATTATTTATTTTGGGTCCAAAATTTGAAAAAAAAAACAATTTGTAAACGTAACTTCAGTAAACATTACAAGATTTGGTTATGTAACAAAATGAATTCCGAGCACACTAAGATAAAGTTGCAGCTTTACTCTTTCCAAAAAGCCTTTTTTTTATCTCTGTATGATGCAAAATAAAAATACTAATGGAAAAGTGACAAAAATGGCTGTTTTTACCTGTTGGCAAGTTAGAAAATAGTCTATTACTACAGAAAGAATTTTTTTTTAAAACATAAAAAAATATTTTTTGGGTAATATCCTATAACATTATCATCAAAATCAAAAATAGTGATGCAATAAAACTTGAAACTTTGTTGAATTAAAATGGAATACCCCAACGGCCAATTAGTTATGCACAACTGCATTCTCACTTAAGATTTTCATTTACTTTTAAGAAAATAATTTTACTTTTACCTCATCTACTTTCCCTCTACCAACTTCACTTATTCATTGATCTGACATTTGGTTTATTTTTTATCCCAAAACGCCAGCTGCCAGCATTACATAATTAGGAAGTTAAAGAGTTAAGACAATATTGACCAATATTTTTAATAAAGTGTAAAATGTTCTCTTATTCAAAATAATTTCAAGGAAAACACTTTTCCTATAAATTTGTTATAAGATTCATATTCACAGCAACTGCATTTCAAATAGTTAAAAAGTACAATACAACATGCACTTAATAGTAAGTTACTATTAATAGTAAAATTACCTAAGCAATGTAATGATTTTTTTAAAAATCATTTCATACAGTAATAATTTAAGGAACAGAAACAAGCTTTCTCTTTTTAAACAACATTCAACATAAAATTTATTGACCGTCTACAATTTGTTCAAAATTTGCTTCATAAGATTTAGGAAAGGAAAAGTAAAAAATCTACCATGTGGGCAGGAAGTCACTTTACACTATAATAAATCCAGCATAATTGGGCTCTACTGCTGTCAATTCTCACCACTGACATCACTCACTGTCGCAGGAAAAGGTGAGGAGAGTAGGCCGTGGTGGGATCATCTGGTGTGTTCATTCATGGTAGGATTACCTTAGTCATAGTCATGTGTGGCAGATAAAAGAGTGCATTCAATGTTGAAGAATGTTAGCTTGTATGCGGGTCCATGAATGTCCACACACTGGTAAAACATTGGAGAACATTATGAATGACTTCTTTGTGCATTTTGGGACATCACAATAAAAGCAAATGTTACTGAAATAGGAGAAGGCTTTTGCAGCAGGACATGTTCTTGAAGCGCTACGCAGTGGTAGGCCAAGTAGTCAAGCTGGGTTGTATGCTGCTGTGAAGGCATCAATTCAACGATCACAGACAAAATCGATGCACAAACATTCTGCAGAGTTAGGTATTCCAATATCGATAATGTGAGACCAAATGCAGAAGAACTTGAAAGTTAAATGTTTTTGTCCAGCTACAGTTAAATGATTTG
Source organism: Lycorma delicatula (assembly GCF_047948215.1). Taxonomy (NCBI): domain Eukaryota; kingdom Metazoa; phylum Arthropoda; class Insecta; order Hemiptera; family Fulgoridae; genus Lycorma; species Lycorma delicatula. The sequence goes on from NC_134463.1 coordinate 80,265,014, forward strand.
AGTAACAATGACCTTGATCAACGTGTTTATATAAGTCAGTTATTGCTTAAACGTTTTCAGAGAGCAACCAATAAAAAGAACATCATGTTCTGAGACAAGTGTGCAATTTATTGAAGCTCTTGTAACCAAAATGTTTTTTTCTGAACGAAAGGCAATCCTCACTTTTTTTCGGAAAATCAAACAGCATCTGCCTTATGTTATGATTTGGGCTGGAATGACAACTGAACATATCCTTGGTCCTTATATTTTCGATGCCACAGTTTATCAACATAGTTATCTGAGAATGATCAATGAATGGTTGCTTCCAGATTTAATGGCAAAAGGGATTGCAAACATCAAAATATTTCAGCAAGACTGTGCTCTAGCACATGTTGCTTTGAATGTCTGCAGATGCCTCAATGAAATTTTTCCGAATCACTTATCAGACTAGTTACCAGCTCTATTGCCCTGGCTAGCAAGACGCTCTAACCTCTTTTGTAAAAGAAGAGATCCGAAAACACGGATATGTCAACAACAAACAGCTCCAAAACAATGTTCCATCAGCATTCAAAATAATCACCCTTGATATGATGTTGCAGATCAGCAGCCGGATATAGAAGTACATAGAGAGCTGCTTTCAACTGCATAGATCCATACAGGTAAACTGCACCTATCCTAATAATTTCATAACTAGCCTAAAGGGACTTCCTGCCCACTTCATATATAATACTCAATGGATGAAACAAATACCTATAAAAAAAATTGCCTGGACTATCCGCACTGAACGTGTTAATTTATTACATGTTTACATAATTAAAAAAGATTTTATCTCCTATTTTATAAACAAAAAATAAAAATAAACATGTACTCGGTAAAATTAATATTCAAAATTACTTAAATCCTTAAAAATTAATTTATATAACATTACAAAAATTCCAAACATTAGAAAAAAATCTATTCTCACAAAAATGTTTACAAATATAAACAATCTTGAGAAGCTACAGCTTATAAATTAACAAGTAAGGGTAAACTGAATAAAGAATACACATAGAAAAGGAACATCACATAATAAATATCAATTAGTTTTCAGTTTATAGCCTTTTTACAATTGTTACAAATGACACAGATAACAACTGTGATGAAAAAACAAAACACAATTCTCAACAGAAAACTCTATATATGCCTATGTAAATTGGCAAACTTTCAGCAACAAGAAATAGATGTCATACAACACAACCTCCAAATTCAAGATAACACATGGGCTTTTTATAGACAACATAAGGTTAAGAGAAATGTTTTATTAGTACTGAAAAATTATCATAGAATCATGTATACTAAACTAATAGAAAAATAAATGATTTAAAATTATTAAGATATCCTTAAGTGAAGTTATGAGATAATGAAGCTTTTAACGACATATTTTTTTACACAAACTTTTGTTTTATTTTTTCTAGTTTTTTTTTTTATTCTACTTTTACTTTTGAAACAGTATGTGGTTTTTTTCTCAAATCCCATTAAACTAATGCATATAAAAAATAAAAAAAAATTGCATTTTTGCTTATCTAAAACTATTTAACAAGGCCCAAATTTTCAATATTTCTAAAGAAATTAGCTCAATTCACAGGTAAGAAAACACAACACCTAGGAATAATATATAATTTAAGGATGAATGCTAATTGATATATAAAAATAAATAAATAAAACATAAGAAAGATGTTCCTCCCGATACAATTGACAAAAAAATAATATGAATACATTCATCAAACTTAAAAGATATTCATAATATAACTCCGATATATTATTAACTAAAGAAAAACTTACTTCCTTCCGGGGAGAATTGTTATTAATGACAATATTTCGAAATCCCGTCTACATTTGTAATGAGACCGAATTTGTTGTTCGGTACCGAAACTTGTAGTAATAGTACTTATCAAAGGAAAATTCTCCCTAGCGATGCAACTTCTTATTTAATAGGGATAATAATAAAACTTCCCATCAATTAGTTTCATAGAGAGCAAATGTGAAGCTTAATATAAGAGGTTTAATATCATTAAAAGATCCTGAAATAAAACGGAAGGATTATCAAGCACATTATAATATAGTGCACCTTACCTTTAAACAGTTTATCCCATAACACATATATTTCATAAAATATATAAAACCTCGTACAGCAAATAAAACAATGAAATATGAGATATATTCTTTATAACACAAACTAATGACCAAAACAGCAACTCCAATTACCATACAACATGAAAAATCTATAAAAATATTTAACACATAAAATCCGCCATCTTAAGAGATTGCCGTCCTGGTTCTACCTGCCTCTAACCAAAGAGATATGTAACAATAATGCAAATATTTCACGGCGAAAATATGAATTATTTTAGCAACAACGTTTTTATGCATGCAACACATGCTGATATTTCAAACTAAACGTGAGATTAAAAAATTAATAAAAAACTGCCAGATTTGTAAATCGAACCTAAATTATACCAAACGGTACCCGTCTAACATAATTTTATATAGAAGAGGATACAATATTTCAAATCTGTAATTTCGGGATTATTTATTTGTCAGTTGTAATTATTCCTAATAATAAAAGTGCTTACAAATCTCATAAGAAGGAGATGAGCAAATTTTTCTTACCTTCATTCAGAACTTTATTTTTAAGTCTATATAAAGACGGCCTTGACACGCAGTCCAAGTGGTAGGCGATTGTTTCTTTAACAAAAGCCATTTCTACATTGCATTCAAAAAAGAAAATGGCGGCTGAGGCAAAAGTGGTGGGCGTTGCGACTTTATTCCTAATGAGAGAAATTATGAAGATGACTGTTCAGCTTCCGTGGTACTTCTGGTAAATGAGAAATTATGAATGAAATTAATTTAATAGATTTGAACGATATCTTAATCACCTTTTGATCCAATGAAGTAAGTTTTTTTTTTATGGAGATAAGTCTGAATCGATTTTCCTAAGAATAATTTATAAGGTACTAATAAAGAATTTTTACTATCACGCTAATTTTCTTGTGAAAAAATTTTTAAAATAAAACAACCTAAAGTTTCGTATGAATGTGAAGTAATCTGTGGTTTTAACAATTTTTTCAATTTTCAGAAAGTGAATTTTATTTGCAAATTGTGGATAAGTATTCTACATCCAAGAATTGGATGGCAAGTCCCTCGTTGCGAGTTGTTTATTAAAAAAAACTTCAAAAAAAGTAGGAGGTTGATAGTTCAAGAAACATGTTTTTCAACCCATAAATTTATAAAATTCAAACTGAAATCATACAAATCCATAAATTATGCAGATTACAAAAGGAGTAGAAGTTTGTAGTAAAAGAAAGCCAAACACTTGTGTTGACCCAGTATCTATTGCAAATTTATTATTTCAACTAAAAAATTTTTTTAGACACTGATTTTGGAGAAAAAGAGATGTATCAGTTAATAAGAAATGAAAAATTGATCAATTGCAACTTTGTCAGTAGTTAGGTTGCATATGACTTATAAAAGGTATCAGTAAATAAGTTTAAGCATAATAGATTGTTGACGATGATACAATGAGAACTATTGATAGAAAAGCTAATTAATTATTCAAGTCAGGTTATACAGAGCATGTCTATTTTGACATTAAATCATATTTTCAGTTTAATTGAATAAATCGTAAGATATGGTTTCTTGCCCCAAATAAACTGGGCTTTGGTAATGAATTTGATTATATTCAATGTAGCAAGTTTTGTGAACAGTGTTAATTGTTTATTGGATAAATCAAAAGAAACAAACTAACAGTTGCAATTTGAAGGAAAGGAAAGTACCATTTGTTAATGCATTAACATGGATACATTTAGGGATTAATTTTGCTATCTTGGAAGTTGAGTTTGCTTGGTTTTTGATAAATTTATTTATCAAATTATCTGACAGCAGATATCCCTGTTATTCCATTTTAGGTCTTACTTTTTGTTGTTTATGTAAATGATTTTCTTTTTTCAAGATCACAAATCTTTTTTCTTACTAGTCCTGCTTTCAATTTATATTTTCTTTTAATTTTGATCAGTTCCCAGTTGCTTTGTTTTATCATAATTCAGAATATCTAGACATTGGACAGGAGTAACACCATGATGCAAATTAATCTACCCTTAATTTTTTTGTTTTTTAATAATTATCTGAAATAAGTCAGTTCAGGTTATTAGAGATTGAATTTGACTTTCTGCAGTTCATGCTATTTATAAAAAAAAACTACATGTTTGGTAAAAAAAAAGGATAATTAACAAAAAATATAAGGGAGCTTCAGCTTAGGGGATGAAAGATGAAACATAATTGTCCACACAATCTGTTTACATTTATAAAAATATTGAATGAGTATAGAAGCTTATAATAACAGAAAGTACCAGAATAAGATAAAAAGAATGAACAGGTTTGGACAATAAAAATATTAACACTTGAACAGAAGGGTGGGTCAGCTATTGTTACTATAGATCAACATTGGGTAGAGATACGCAATAAACTTTACCCTTTCAAATTCACTTTACCATTACTAACATAAGATCAAAAATAATAAATCACATTTTTGATAATCATACATATCACATGAGATACCTGCCCCATATTTAAGCTGCGATTGATAAAGGCAAATAAATATTTAGCATATTTTTTCCACAGATATTCATTTGCTTCAGTTAATTCAACATACCACTATGTCACGGATGGATGAGGGTATTTCTCAGAATTGCAAACATTTTCCTTATTTTGTTTTTTAAATGCTTTACTACAGAAGCTTTATTTCATTCTTTCATCATAAATTTAAAGATATAAATTATTCCTTGTCTGACAATTCCCTCCAATTTTTTTTATAGAGTACCCTATATAACATATAAATATATATATATATATACACCAGTACGATCGAATACTCAGAATTATGCAAGGCAATATGGAAGAAAATCAAAGAAGATATCAGGAAATACAACAAGGTTGTAAAAGATGCCCTAGAAAATAGAAGTTTGAAGAAAGCTAAACAAAGGTTCATAGTTGGAAGGAATCAATAGTAATGATAGCGGTGGATGTTGGTAATGAGCGAATAACAGAGATGAAATATTGGAATTCATTCGGAACTTCTACAGCACACTGTATGAAAATTAGGAAAGATGGAACTTCCTCAAGAAGTGGACGACATCAAGATACCAGAGGTTCTCCTGGATGAAGTGAGAAATGCAATAAACAGCATGGCGAACAACAAAGCTGCAGGTTATGATGTGGCCTATCTATTGATGTGTTAAAGCTCACTGGAGATGAAGCACCAAAACATTTGGCAAAAATCTTCACAGCGTGTCTACAAAACACTAGTATACCTTAGAGCTAATAAAGCGAAAATAATTCTGCTTCATAAGAAGGCAACATACATGATATACGGAACTATCGTCCCATCAGTGTGCTATTTGTTATCTATAAGGTTTTTACCAAGATCTTGACAGATCTCAACCAAAAGAACAAGCAGGATTCTGGAGAGGATACATCACAATAGACCACATCCACAGCATTCAGGAAGCCATTAATAGAGCCAACGAGTACAAAATGCTAATCTGTTTGGCCTTGTATCAATTTTGAAAAGGTATTAGATTCTGTGAGTCATCTTGCAGTCATGGAAGCTCTAATTAAACAAGGGATAGACCAGATACGTAAAAATGCTACACAATATCTAAGAAACTTCGACATTATTTGTCAGCATTGGTAAACCAACAAAAGAATTTTCTATCTGAAAGGGAGTTAAACATGGAGACCCCCATATCTCCTACATTATTCACAGAGGTCCTTGAGATGGCTATGTCCAAAATTGAATGGTCTGAAAGAGGTATCAAGGTAAATGGACGGAGACTGAAAAACTTACGGTTCGCAGATGATATTATACTTTTGGCTAAGGATGTTGATGAACTGCAATCGCTTATCGAGGATCTTGCAGAAAAATGTGAAGTGAGTCTGAAAATGAATTTGACCAAAACAAATATAATGTACAACAGATGGGCTGCTGCAGGAGAGATTGTAGTTAACGACAACATTCTAGAGAATGTGGAAGAATATGTCTACCTGGGACAGCTAATAAACACCAGAAGGGACATCAGACCTGAAATTTTCTGGAGAATCAGAATGGGCTGGAAATCATTTGGAAGACATTCAACAGTGTTCAAATCTAACATGCCAGTAGACTTGAAAAAGGCCGTGTTTGATCAGTGTGTTTTTCCAGTACTCACCTACGGATGCGAGACCTAGACTTTAAATGAGTTCGTGAAAGGAAAGCTTCAACCAGCACAAAGACATGGAAAGGTCAATGCTAGGCTATACAAGGAGGGAGTGGAAGACATAAGAGCCATAACATAATGGAAACAGTGAAATGGCAATGGGCAGGGCACATAGCGAGAAGATGTGATGGAAGGTGGACAAAGGTGGTATCTAAAAATTGATTTCTACATCTTCTGAGTATTAGAGATTAAAGTGTTAAAATGGATTTTTGTTTTTTTTTTAAAGTTATTATTTTTAATTTTTCAGTAACAAATTGGAATTAATGGGAATTTATATCATCAACCTGATTTTTGGGGAGTGTAATCTTCATGTCAATAAACCAATTTATAGATTTTCAAAATTCAACCTTGAAAGGAGATGAAGAAAGGTAAAAAAAATTTTGAACAATGATTATTAATTTTTCCAATCCCATTATAGTAAACTAGATATTCAGTAGATTTCGGCTTGCAAATATTAGAGATAAATAATTAAAAACCATTCCAGTCTGTGCTAGACCAGTTTCTTCATCTCTTCCACATGCTCAGTACGAGTTTCAACTCCGTTCAGCCAACACATTATTTTTGACAGCGCCATCAGTGAAGGTGTGTTATGAAAATGGAGCATCGGAATTTAGAGTAACATTGTGCAATCAAGTTTTGTGTTAAACTTGGGAAATCTGCAAGTGTGACCTTTGATTTTATTTTTTTTAAGGGATGCAAAGGTATATGGCACTGTGGCTCAACCAACACAGTCATCATAATTGAATGTATGACTGGCTGCCCCTATCACCGATTACATTAAAGAACACAAAATAAAAGAATTGACCATTATGGGAAATGCAACTAACCATATGGTGCAGGGCTGCAAGGAGGAACTAGTATGTACAATGTTTTTAAAATGATGGGCTGGCTATACTTTTTTGGATTCTACTTTTAAAACTAAACAGAAAATATCCTTACGAAAAATGGCAATTTCTCCTTTGTTCTCCCTCTGTCCCTCATTTTATTATTTTTATGTAAAAATTTATACCTCAAGTTCGGATAGAGGAATCACATTATATTTGGTAAGCATCATGGTAATAAAATTAGCAAAAAATCAGGGTAAATACCTTCACAAATTACAAAATGGTGGCCATGTTTATTTTTCAATCCATTATACGAGGTGTGTGAGAAAAGTAATGAAATTGGTAACACTGTAAGCGATCTGGCAACGCTGTCTACCAGTCTGTGCTAGACCAGTTTGTTTCTTCCACATGCTCAGTACGAGTTTCAACTCCGTTCAGCCAACACATTATTTTTTACAGCGCCATCAGTGAAGTTGTGTTACGAAAATGGAGCATCGGAAAAGTAACGTTGTGCAATCAAGTTTTGTGTTAAACTTGGGGAATCTGCGAGTGTGACCTTTGAAAAGTTGAAACAGGCCTATGGGGAACATTGCTTATCAAGAGCACAAGTTTTCCACTGGCACAAATCATTTTTGGAAGGCTGAGAAGATCAACCTCGCTCAGGGAGACCTTCAACTTCACAATCTGACAAAAACATTGAGCGGGTAAGGGTTTTTGTGAGATCAGACAGTCATTTAACAATAAGGATGATAAGAGAATAGTTAAATTTAAACACTTTCAACCAACATCAAATTTTGACATACGATTTGGACATGTGAAAGGTTTGTGTGAAATTGATGACAAAAACCTCACAACAGAACAGAAGGACAATCGAAGAAACGTGTGCGTTGATCTTCTTGAGAGGATTGACAATGACCAAGAATTCTTCAATCGTGTGATCACAGGTGATGAATTCTGGATATTTTCGAAGAAAATGAATCCTGAAACAAAGCGAAGAGTGGCACACTCGGCCATCTCCTCGACCGAAAAAATTTTGAATGAGCAAATCAAAGATCAAAACCGTGCTGATTTGCTTTTTTGACAGTACGGGTATCATGCATAAAGAATTTGTTTCTCCAGGACAAACTGTCAACCAAGTGTTTTACAAAGGTGTCCTTAAAAGGCTCAGGAAAAGTGATTCGCGTGTGAACAGACATTGCAGAGAAATGGATGCTTCATCATGACAATGCCCCGTGTCACATGGCCATTTCCATCAGGGAATTTTTGAATTCAAAACACATTCCTATGGTTCCTCAACCTCCCTATATATTCACCACATTTGAGTCCTTTTGACTTTTTCCTTTTCCCGAAATTGAAACATGTCTTAAAAGACATCACTTTGGAACACTGGAGAACATTCAAAAGACTGTGAGCTACCAGTTGAAGCCTTCCAGCACTGCTACCAGTAGTGGGAACAATGACTCCACCGGTGTATAGCTGCCCGACGGAACTACTTTGAAGGGGATAATATTGTTGTTTGAAAAAAATAAAAACTTTAAGTAAAAGGTCAGTCTCATTACTTTCCTCACACACCTTGTAACTCTATAAATATTAGTTTTATCAAAATGTATGTTATTTGGTAAAATATTAAGCCTTTTATTTTAAATAAAATGACATTTTACTTTTTAAAATTGTTAAACAAATAGCCGCATTATGGCAGAAAATTGATGTACTTTTGTGTCTGTTTTCATTTCCTCCACTTTACATTCAATTCGATTAATATCTTTGTCACTACATAACAGTTAGTTCCAGTGACATTTATATATATATATATATACTAGCTCTACCCGCCACGCTTCGCTGTGGCACATTGTGGTTGCATGGATGAGAAACAAAACAAAGCATACGTTTCATAGAAGTTTAATTTTGCAGTACTTGTGGATATACAATATTTTTTGTTTTTCCACTGTCTGCGTAGATATAAAGGCTATCTGGTTTGCAGACTCGGGAGCACGCAACATACAGTTGCCCATGTAAGAAGCAATCCGCATCTAAATCTAAACCACACAATTCTAAAGATTGACCTTGAGCTTTATTGATTGTGATTGCAAATGCCAATCGAATTGGGAATTGCAATCTTTTAAATTAAGTGTATCGGTCGGGATTATGGGTATTCGAGGAATGAGGACATCTTCACCTTTTGAAAGGCCCCGTTAAAATCGTTGCTTCCACTACGTTATTCATCAATTTCTTAACTGCAAGTCCCATGCCGTTTTGGCTGATTAATATTCCGCAACAGGATAATTGTCATTTTTTGATAGAACCGTTGCTAGAATCAATCTAATGAGAAATGTTTTCCCAGTTCCTCCTGGCGCATCCAAGAAGAAGGTCCCCCCAACTCGTTTATCATTTGCATTATGCGATCATAAATTCCTTTCTGTTCACGCGTTAATTTGGGAATGTTTGATTGGACATATGACTGAAGATCACCAATGTTGTAACTCTGTTCACGGCGTAAATCCACATCAAATGAAGCAATCACAGCTCGGGTGGGTGTTGGCATTCCCAATTGACTAAGAACTTTATTTGCAATAGCTAAGCACTTGTCTTCAATATTTATTAATGCTTCGTTGTAAATGCCTTCTGTAAATTCCATGGTCATATTGGTATTTTCTAGGCGTACTCTATGCAAAATATCCTCAGCCATATGCGATCGATATCTTTCCCATAACTCTGTGAGAGATGAAGTGAAGCAAGCGGTCAATATAATTGCGAATAATGCGCGAATATGGTTTGGATGTGCAGTGTTGCACGCGTCATTAATACATATATCCCACTGTTGGTCGTTTTCTAATAAATTCAGAGCTTGGTGAAAGACGCAGCTCAAACACGACACGATCACACAAGTACCTCGATTTAAGTGAATATTTAATTCAGATTGTATAATAATGTGAATCAGATGGAAGTGGATGTTTTTTTTTTTTTTTTGTTAATAAACAATGTAATTGGGAAAAGGTAAATTTTCATATGTGACTGCGGTTGTCGTTAGCTAGTATGGCGAGTGTTCCCTTGCTTCTGGCAGATGGCGCAGTCACTGGTACACAGCTGACCGTTAAAAATGTTTAAATGGGTATGTGACTGATGCAAAAAATAGATAAAAACAATCTTTGATGCGGGTTATATATTGTGCTAAAATTTGAGCTCAATTGGTGCAGAAAATTTTGAGTTTTTGAACCGTACACAAACGAACTTAACATTTTTATATATAAAGATTTGTGGGCTGCGAAAAAAGCCCTTAAGTCGTGCGAAAAAACACATCATTTTAAATGCTTACAAAAGCATAGTAATTCTTACAAATTACAGAATAATCAAACAGCGTTGATTTCAGATGTTAATAAACTGCTAATGTAAGTAGAAGTTGTGCTGCTTCAGTGTACAACATGACTCTCGAGTATGAATCTACTAATGAATTACAGTCTCCAAAGAAAACAAAACCCCGCAGGTCAATTGAGAAAAAGGTGAGATTTCGATAAAAATGTGATTCGTAAAAAAATTACACGAATTTGAATTATTTAGAAATAGTTTAGCGATGTATTATGGTCCTTTGGAAGAGAATTCGAATATTGTGTTCGACAACGCTTCTTATCATTAAACGAAAAGAATTCCAGGTGTGTTATAGAAAAACAATGATATCAAAATGTGGCTTAGTTCAAAAGGAATAATTTTTGAAGAGGTTTAAGTTAATGTTCAATCATTGCATAGGGTTTCGCGTATTAAAAGTAATTATAGTCTGTATAAAATTGGTTTGACACACAACGCCATATTGGTAAGTCGTGTTTTTATTCGGCTCCTAACGAATATGTTTGCCGGCCTCCGTGGTAACGTCTCTGACTTTAATCCGGTGGTTCCAAGTTGGAATCCCGTCAGGCATGGCATTTTCATACGCTATAAATCATCATCTGAAGCAATGCATAACGGTGGTTTCGGAGGTTTGAAAAAACGAAAAAAAAAACGAATACTTAGTTGTGTGGTTTCAGTGTTACTATTTGTGAATTTTTTTCTTTGCTTTTACATAGCAAACAACGCTAAATGACCAAAAAACGATTATAAAAAAATAATTTTGACTTTTTTTGTTTGCATAGTCTTAAGTCTATCTGGGCTATAAGAAAGTTGGGTGTTTTAATTTATTTACTGTAAGTCATCCTTCTTGGTAGCTTTTCTTTTTGTTTTGGTGTTTTTTTAGGCTAATAAATCAGATGGAAATGTAAACAAAGGAAAACCAATCAGATCAATGCAAGATGGCCATATGGCCGTTGCCAATGTAAACAAAATCACACTGATTAAATAACAAATTTCTTTGAATTATATTTAACAGCTAAAACATCTGTATTTTATTAACACCATCTGTATTTTTTTACATCAGCCTCTTATTTATTAAAAAACTGAACAAATTAAAAATAGATAATTTATTTATTAATAGATGAATACAATCTTTGATGCGGGTTATATATATCGTGCAGTGGTTTTTTTTTATTTAATAAAATACAGATGTTTTAGCTGTTAAATGGTTAGCTGTTGACAGTGGCAATGTCTGAGTGGCAATGTCTGAATCCATTAGTCCTTGATGTTATGATGTGAACGATAAAATAAACTCGCTATAAATATATATCTTCTTGAATGGCAGTGGAGTTATGTTACAAATTTTATGGTTTAGTGTTTTTAAATTTTTAAGTTTTTATTTCTTTTTTGTATTTGCTGATGTAATTATATAATTGTGTACCAACTGATGATGCAGATCCCATGAAAGTCGACTATTGATATTAGTTTTTATTTAGGTTTTTCTGTAATTGTGTTTTGTCATTGAACTTGATCAACCTAAGTACAGGACAATAAATAAAGTAGGATTGACATTTACCTTATAAATATCAATAATTTAGAGTTAAAAACATTTAAATTTAAATGTTAAAAAATTTTTTAACTCTAAATTATTGATTTTTATATTTAAAAAAAAATGGTTTACAACTGAGGATGTGAGAAATTTGTTGTTCTGTACTTAGGTTGATCAAGTTCTTTAAATTTATATACTAGTACAGAGAAATATGATTCTTAAAAGAACCGACTTAACAACAAAATACAAAATCAATATTACTCCGTATAATGCATTTCTTATTCAGAGTAAAAAAAAAAACAGACTTTTTTAAAACTTTATTTCTTGATTAAAAATAATTCAACATTTTTTTCTATTTTTTAAAGGAAATAACATGGCAATATAATATGAAAGAATCATATAAGCGTACAACCAATATAACATTCTAAAATGTATTAACATATTAATATTTATATATACAATAAATCTGTATTTTTTTACCTTTCACTAATTAACCAATAAAACTGTATTCAAGTACAGATACCTTTAATTTATTTAAATGTATCCAGCTATTTTATATAAATGTATATTGTACATCTTTCATTATAATTAATATAATTACAATTATTAGAAATTATTACAGCTGCCAGTGCAGTTGTAATAAATATTTGATTTATTAAGTGCATCTTATAAAAATTTTCTACTAAAGTCAGGTTTTTATGTAGCAAAAAAATAACAAAATTTTTTACACTGCAGTATATTACCCAACAGAATTTAGGTAAAAATGACATGAATTGATTATCCCCGAATTATTACAAATAATAGCAATAAAAATATCAATATAATTTTACAAAAAACCTGTTTAATGACAAAAGGGAAGGGGCTATCTACAAATAAAGGTGATATCACAAATTAATCATGTCAAATACATATTATTTATAAATTTCTTTAGTTAAAACTTTTAAAAACTACTACTCGTCATTTTCTTATCATTGAGCGATGTGATAACATGCGTCAACATAGATCGCAAATATTGCAGTCTCACTCATGGAATGTTTGTAGTAAATATTGTAGCTCCATTATCAGTCATACTATCCAAAATATTGCTTACATAATGAGCAACATCGATAGGTGCATTATCACTTCTAATAATAAAAGGATGTTCTAGTAATTTGTTGTACTTTGGCCTTTGTGTTTCATCTTTTATTAAACTATAACAAAACAAACAGAAGCCAATAATAAGTTTGAAAAATAATATACATCTAATTTTTTTCTGGATGATGGACAAACAAAGTGTAAAACTGAAATTAGTGCTAGAATTGTGGTTTAAAATATGACAATTTAAAAATATAACAGTAATTAAAAAAATGTTTTTATTCGTCTACTAGACTTAATCCTTATTGCTGAAACCAGATTTTTTGATTTACACTAATATTGTGTGTGTAGAAAGTAACATCTTGCAAGTACTGTCCATTCTGATCCACATGCTACTGGAGTCAGTTGTCAAAACGTTTCATTATATTTTGCAGCATGTATCTCAGTATGGCAGCTATCTCACATTGAACCGCTTTAGTGATTTGGTGTACAATTTGAATTTTAACAACTCTTAGGAAAAAGTCACATACCAAAAGATTGGGAGAATAAGATGGTCAGGTGATGTCTCCACACAGGGAAAAAAACATTCCAGAAACATCCTACTAACATTTCCATCAAAAGCCTTGTGGGTTGGTGCCCCATCTTATTGGAACCACAGTTTGGTTCAGTTTAGGTGCTTTCTGTGTAGTAGTTCTACAGCATGAAAGTGTACAGTTCTGCATTCAGTGTAACTACCTCAATTGCAGTATGATTGCCTCAACTGGCAGTCACGTGTCTTGACTGCCTTCTTCAAATACAGGCTGATCACCTCAAACCTTGCAATCCTAATCACACTATGACCCATTGTGTATGAAGTGGTTGCCCATGAACCATGGTGTCTTGGATTTGTGTTGAAGTTCTGTTAATTAACACACAACTTCGCAGATGAAAATGGGCTTTTTCATTACTATTTTCTGTCATCATTTCCATTTTGTCTCTATGAAAACTCTGTGTTATTTCCAACCAGTTATAATTCCTGAACAATCAGTTTGTATGGCATAAATTCAAAACAAAATGTAAATATTCTTCTGACAGTATGACTGGGAATCGAATGTTTAGAGTGAAGAAATGTGTTGATCCACCAAAAACAGAGGACTTGCTTCCATCCCCTGCCTTACATATCAATGTTTTTTGGTGTTTGTATGGATCTTAGCATTCCCGATGGTTTTTGATGAACATGCTGTATTCCTGAAACTCTCCATCCATAACAAGGCTGCATAATGATAAGGCACAGGAATATTGAAATCATGGTGGTCAACATTTAAATGTTGATAAATCTTCTTTGCACAAGATAAGTGTTTTTTTTTTTAAATAGTTTCCATAGAAAAAGCACAGTGAAATGGCAGCTACTGAAGGCAGTACCTACTAACCCCACCATCCATATTGAAATCATGGTGGTCAACATTTAAATGTTGATAAATCTTCTTTGCACAAGATAAGTGTTTTTTTTTTTAAATAGTTTCCATAGAAAAAGCACAGTGAAATGGCAGCTACTGAAGGCAGTACCTACTAACCCCACCATCCATTAGTAACCAGTCAAAAATCATCGGGTTTTTCTGTCCCAATCTGTATTTTAAAGCATTTAATTGCTTTGTTTTCAATAATATTTATATTTTCACAAGCAAATACAAATTGATCAATTACAAATGGATTGTTTTCAAAAAATATTGTTACAAATCTGAGCAGTTTTTTTAGTTAAGCATCACTATATTGGTGTTCCAGAAATCTGGCAAATAGTTTTTGTTTCAGTTGGGATACTTTTCACATTCCTAACAATTCATATGATCTACAAGAAAGCAGGTTTTTAGATGCCAACTGATATATTACTTATATATAATGTTGCATCTTTCTATTATATAGGTCTTTACTCATGCAGTAATAGATTTAAATGTAAAACAAAACAGTTATTTAACAATAGAAAGACAGACTTATAATATTTAGTCCCCTGCATCGAGCAGTATGTGGGTGTGTACTACCCCCATTATTATCTTCTATGAAGAAAGTTTTATGGGGAGGGGTATCCATGATGTGGAATCGTGAAATGAGAAACTCCACACAAAATGGGTATTTTAGGTATTGCCAGACCCTCAGCGATCATCCTTCCCTTTCTCACAATTCACCATTATTCTTATTACTTCTCCCCGATGTCCTGTGAGTATTAGCTAGACTCCTTCTAGATGCATGGAAAATGTGAGGGGGGACATAATTATTTGAAGAAATATTAAAACCAGACCTCCTAATACAATCAATAAGTACAATACCACAAGACACAGCGTTTAAGTTGAATTTCACTCCAAAGAGCATAAGGGCATTAACGAAATGTCAATGTATAAATTAGTTTTTAGATCATTGCCCAATGAAGATATTAATGATTTCATCTGGCTAAGTAAACATAATAATACTGTTATTTATTTATTATTTAACACCATAACTCTATTTTTCCTATGTATTATTTTTTCTATGTATAACATTTTTATACTACTTAAACTAAATAATATTGAATATGATTTATTTTAGGCTGTTAAGCATTTATTAAAGCCTAATGACCGTAACAATTAAAAAAAGTCTGACCAATGGATAAATGTCACATGAAGAGTTTATTTGATATAAAAACAATTTTTTCATTATAAACAGATATTTTCTTTTGTGGCAAAGAAAAAATATTGGCAGAAGTACCATCTATTTTTTTTTCATACTAAAAATGGATTTTATATATATATGGAATTATAAAAAATAAAATTATAACATAGATAAGATCTGAACAAACTTTAACATAATATATTTATTATGATTATTTATTCCTCTAATAATAATCAACTTACCATGTATTTACAAAATCAACAAATTCCTTTGTAAAGTGATTCCCGTTTTCATTAACAGATAATCTCGGAGGTTCACCCTGAACAACCTGATATAACTGTTCAAATACAGAATTCCATTTTGGGTAAGGAAATCGCCCTGTTGCTACCTCTTTTAATGTTATACCTAGTGACCAAACATCTGATCTTACATCATATCCACGTGCTCGCTGAGGATCTATCCTTTCAGGCTAAAAAAAACCAGATTCAAAATATTAAAAAAAAATTTTATTATCCCACGAATAATAAGATATTAACAGAGATTAAATCAGAATAAAAATTATACAGTTAATAAAAATATCAAAACTCAAATATATATATTATTTTAAGGCCGCAAAGGACCACTTTAATCACAATAATTAGTCTTTTTTGCTGATCTTTTGGCCTTTTAAGTTCTTAGCTTTTAGTTCTTAATGATCTTTCTTTACAATCCTCTTTTGAATAAACCCTTTTTGTATAATTAAAAGTTCTTACTTTAAAGTTGGTATTCGGATTTTCAATAACAAATTTTAATTTTTTGGATTTATTAAGTAAATCTTCGTAAATCAAATTTAATTATTGCATGTCATCTTTAATTTCTTTGACCCATAATGGCGGATTTTTTAAAGACCAAAATTGATCGATAATTTTCTTAGTAAACCTATCCTGCGGTAATCTTAACAAGTGTGCACAGAAAGAAATTCGCTTCTTTTTCATAGTATCAATTAAGGATTCCAAGTTTTCGTACAGAAATTTATTAGGCAATAATCTGTACTGATTTTCGTGTTTATATTTTTTGTTTATGCAGGTTCTAAGAATACTGCGTTCAACTTTAAGCAAAGGTTCAGTCCTATTTTTCTGATTTAATCTAAATAAAGTCTTGCTCACATAAGTAATTACTGGTATAACTACAGTTTTGTAATGTCTAATTTTAGTGTTAATCGAGAGCGATTTTTTGTTGTAAGTATTTTTGGTTACTTTAAATAATAAGTCTTTCAGTCCAATTTTATTTTTCGTTACAATTACAAGTAATGATCTCTCCAAGATATTTAAATGTTTCTACACGTTCTACTTTGTTTCCATTAATATTCACAGAATTAATAACTATAGCCATCATTTTAGTCTTTTTGTAAGAAATCCTAAGTCCAATTTTATTCGCAAGTTCTTCTATACTTGTTATTTGTATTCTGGCTTCTGCGATACTATTAGCTAATAAAGCTAAGTTGTCGGCAAATCCTAGGCAATTAAAAAAAGCTATCTCTTTTGTATCCTATGTGAATATTTTTTGGATTAATTTTAAACCATTCATGCATCAGAAATTCTAGTGCACAATTAAATAATAAAGGCAAAAGGCCTTGTCTCAGTCCGGATTTTATGTGTAAAAAGGTTCGGAAAATTCGCCACGAAACTTCACTTTACATTTTGTATTTGTCAATGTTAAACCCATCATATTTACCAATTAGGATCCAATCCGAGATTTCTCAGAATTTTTAACATCGAAGGCCTACGTATGCAATCGTACACTTTTTTGAAATCAATAAAAGAAATAATCATTTCAAAGAAGTAATTTGATCTGGATAAAATATATAAATATATAATTTTTTTTTTTAAATTCAAATAATTCATGAACATATTGACCACTGTGCTAATTAAATTTAATAATAACAACTTCACCACCAAAACACAGTAACAGAAAAATCTAAAACAAATACAAACAGTATACTTTTGCAGGATCCCGTATTATCAGTCGGTACACAATTCTGCAATTACATCAAACAAATAATAAAAAACTTAAAAATCTAGAAAACAACATATTAATAACTTAAAAATTTGAAATAACAACACTATTCCACTGCACAGTAATGGCAGTATAGTGTCATTTCACATTTCTTTAAGTAAATAATGTGTTGTTTACTAAATTTTTAAGTATTTTATTTATTTGTCTGATGTATTATAGAATTGTATATAGACTGATTATGCAGGATCCCGTGAAAGTCAACTATTGGTATTAGTTTTTTTTATGTTTTCCTGTTACTGTTTTGTAGGTTAAGTTTTTATGATTGCATATACATATTTTGTCCACCTAAAAGAAAAAAAAATTACAACTAAACTCATAAAAAAAATGTCATGCTAATCAAAATAATAAAAAATCACATTTCTACCTAAGACAATATCAATTTTGCATTAAAGTTTGAATATATATCTTAATGACAATGACAATACAAAGCAGAATGAGACATTTTTACATAACAAACAAGCATGAGAAACTAAACTACTAACCTGATATGTTTCTAACAAAATTTCTTATAGTATTTAATTGCAAATTTTTCCTGTTAAAGAGAAATTTTGTTTTTGGGAGAGTTTTAGAAGAAACTGATTTTAATTTTTTTCTACCTATTTACTTATTACAACTAAACATTCTGAAATATCAAAAAGATAAAAAATATAAAAAATGCATGCATATTCTAAATAAAATTGGTGCTTTTATAAAAAAAAAAAAGTAATTTACATAATTGTGAAAATTAGGCCATCGTGTATATAAGTTCACTTGAACATCACCTAAGTGCACTTTATTTAATATGACTATTTAAAAACAATATATTAAATTAACTTTACAATGCAATAAATATCATATTATTTTATTAAATGAAATTATTTTATATTCCAAAATAACTTATAAACAACCTGATAACTTGTCCATGGACTTCCAAATTTACAATATCATAACAGACAGCTTTCAGTGAACATAGAAGAAAACATGCATAGCCACCAATAAAATAACCCCATGTAAACTGACAGATACATTGATAACAACTTGTTATATCAAAAAATTAAGTACAATAAAAAAAAAATTTTACAGCTGAGTATGAACTCAAAAAATGAATAAATCTTTGGACCTCACAAAAACAAATATCATTCCCCTTAAACCATAATCACATAAACTGTCTACTTTTAGAAATATAATGATTCACAGGCTATTCAATTTCCATGTCACCTAAAATCAAATAGAATAATTCAACACTATAAAACAGCAAACACATATGGATGACCATCATTTTATCATACAGGAAAGAAAAACAGAAAAAATATACATCACACAAATGTAACTAAACAAAGATTCAGAGAAAATATCTGAATACAATTGAATACCAAGAAAGACACAGTATTCTGGATTCTAAATCTGAACTGCTTCGACTGCAAATTTTTTTTTAGAATAGTCAAATGTGATATAACTTTAATAATAATGAATACTTAAAAGGCCTCTACACAACCTTAATGATCTATATACATAGAAAAAAAGGACATCTTAGTTAATAAATTGGTACATTATAAAATTCACAAATTAACAAAAACAAACAATGCTTTATGTCTGATTAATGTCTACCTAATTAAAAAAAAATGCCAAGAATATCGTCGACTAAAACCAGTGAAAGAATAGCAGCATCAGTCACTGAAAATGTCCAAAAGAGTTACATTATATGAATTTTTTAAATTCTGGTACTTAATAAATTTTACTTGGTTTGCAATTAAAATAACTGATAGTGGCCCCCCAATTGATAATAAAATACCATAGCCACCAATTTATAAATTGGAATTCACACACCACTCTTTTTTCAGGAAAGAGACTGTTATATTTAATAACAAAGATCTTGAAAAAAGTATCAAATGCATACAATAAGAACAGATACATGTGATATAATAAAGTATATTTAAAGTTTGTGAAAAATGTCCATTGGTCTGTCTGCAACAAAATACAATATAGGATATAAAATTTTAACAAGAGAAATTTTATAAAATATTGCATCATCATGATTCAATAATAAAGGCTGAGAAGGTGATATACATAATGATGAAATTAAGGCATAGCGAACCATAGTGGTTTTTTATAAGCACGAAATGATTAAATGCAGACTTCTTTTCATTTTGTAAGCCATGATATAATTATGCTAAGAAACACTCAGTGTGTGCCACTGATAAATAATACGCATTTAATTCAACTTCTCAATAAATAAAACCATTTCAGATGTATTCATTATTTATAGCTCTACAGAGCCAATGTTTTTAACAGCTTAACTTTACCAAATAATAGTTACAAAATTTTCAATATTTTTTCTTCTTGATGGCAACACTATCTACTCCTCATGGTGGCACACAAGAGTTCAATTTCAGAGTTTAATTTGCAATGACATAACCAACAAACTGCATATTTTAAGTACAAATTGTAAAGGCACCTTAGCAAGAAATCTGTAGGAAATCAAATATCAACTCTTTTTTTAAAACAATATCTGAGTTTTGAAAAAATTCCAAATGTGAAGCATGATACTGCTTTGAACCCATTAACCCTAAGTGTTGCTGACAGTTAATAAATTAAATTTCTATTATAAAATTTTAAAGTACAGCCACTAACAAATAGATGTAGATAACAGAATTGAAAGCTCCACCAAACCATTAAATATTAAGTAAAACCCTGAAACTGTAATAATTTAGCAGGTAAGTAATTCTACTTAGAATAATTCCACTTTACTGACAAACTTGGAAGATATGTTTTTGTTGGTTTATCCTCATTTCTAAAACAAGTCTATTCCTAATCAATCTGAAGAGTGTATTTTATTACAGAGCATATTTAGTTTGTAAACATAGCTGCTCATCCTTACCTTCACCAACTTGAAGTACACAAGATATCTTACCAAATATATTTGTCAGTTTAATAAAAAAATTAATAATTCCCACTTCACTCACAGTTTTTATTCATACAGAATGATAGAAATATTAATGTCGATAATTTTTTTTTAATTACAAAAAAAATTAATGTTGTTTAACATATGTTTGTTGTGGAGTGCAGTCAATAGTTTTGCAATGCATTTGAAAATTATTTAATATATTATATATATATATATAATTATTAAATAATATTATATAATAATACTTAATCATATTTATTTGCAAAGTCAACTGCGAAATACACACATTGTTATATGTGTATGTTACGTATTTTAGTTTATTTAATTACTAATTTTTTAAGTACAGACATACATTTATAAATAACTAATACTTTTATTTTTGCAATTTGATCATGTATAAACTATTAGAGATTGTATTCTAGTTTGTGTAAATTTATTTTTTAATAATAATAGGCAACTCTACCTGTTGTAACATTTTTTATACATTTCATTATAAAAAATAAACTTGAAAAGTAAAATATGGCACCAAATCTAAACTACAATATTCTGAATTTCCTTTAGAAAAAATAATTTAATTAATACACACATTATATTTATAACTTCCAACTAGCAAACTGACCTAGTAGTAGTAAAACGAGTGTCAAATAATGTTTAACAACCTACACAAAAAAAAGCTCAATATCTAAATTCATTTAGAACAATTTAGTGATGTTAAAATGTATAAAGTATTTATAGATAATTTATTGTTTTAGCAATTACTGAGAGCTCATTTTATAGTTCATCATTCTTTGCAGGTACTCTTTTATTCTCATTCAATATTTTACTTTTATGGTAGTCATAATATTTTTATTATGATTACTTATTTTTATCTGTAAATTTAAGCTATATAAAATTATTTTATAATATGTTTTACTGCAGTATTGATTTATTAGGGTAGTAGTAAACTTTTATTGCAATATATGCTTCATTAAAAAAAATTTCAAATACACACCCCCTTAATCTAGATATAAATTTACAGATTTCAAGCAATATAAAAAGAAAGCTATTTAAAAAAGTAAAATAATTATTTAATTTTAAACATATAGATCACTGTAATGTAATCACAAGATGCGTTTTATTTTATTCAACCAAGTCTTAGAAGTCAGTCTATTAAAACAAAACAACATTCACAGGCAGTGAAGATAAAACTATTGCCAGTGACAAAGGATTTTAATTAACATCAAAATTCTACTTTGCTGTAATAAAATATTAAAGATGAATTTAAGAGTAAAATATACAAAATATGATTTTCAAGTTTAAAAGTTTAAATTTAACTGGTATTTAAATTTATTAAAATAAAAATTTCTAATGGTTAAGAATATTAAAAAATACTTTATAAAACATGTATCACTATGAGAACAGATTTTTCATGTTATAAATTACTGTTACCTAAACTAGAGAACTTATGGTATTAGCAAGACATATCTACAGCATACACAGTGTATCTAAACGTGAATGATATAGTGACTTGTTTGCAGGAAATGGCATTTCGTGATTTGAAAAATCAAATCATGATATGAAAAATTTCAATGACTTTTCTCCACAACTTTACAGCAGAATTACTTAAAAAATACAACAGAACAAAGATCTACTTGTATTAAAAAGAAGAGTTAACTTTAACAGTGTACAACATACAGAGATTGAAGAGTCTTTACACCATGCTGATGTGCAGTATAAAAGAGACCACCTTGAATGATACATTTTTAAAAAAAGAGCTAACTAAATTTCTATTAAATAAAAATCTCCTTTGTTTATAATTAATAGTACAAAAATATTTACAGAAGCGTTCTAGCAATTCAATACATTTCACTTATTAACCTCAAATGTTTACGCTTAATCTGTATTTAAAAAAAAAACAAAAAACTACAAACCGCCATATAAGGTCTGCAACCTGCATCTCTTGTGCGTGCTATTGAATCAACCAATTGTCCAGATATACCAAAATCACATAATTTTATATTACCTCTTTTATCTAATAATATATTGCTTGGTTTTACATCACGGTGTATTATTTTGAGCTCTTCTTTCAAATAATTTAATGCTCTAACAGTCTAAAAGAAACATAAAAAAATAAACACAAGATATATTTAAATATCATTAAGCATGATTTTTATTTTTAGTTTAAATTTCAGAATTAATTTAAAATAAATTATAATCATACCAGCAGTATATATATATATATATATAATTAACCAACTGGCTGAAAAAAGGCCAAGTCAGCTTTTAAGTGGTAATAAACTGTTTCACAGTGAAAGTTATAAGCTAGACTACACTTGTAGTCAGCTATTTAGTAATGAAGAAGGTGGCTATGGGAAGGTATTTGCTGAAAATATTTATAAGAAAAGATATGGGGGCTAATAGTGCTGGATGACCAGAATGTTCCTAGACATAACATTTTTAGGAAGTAAATCAGTGGTTTGGTAGGAGCTCAAATTAAATATTTAGAAGTTCTATGAACAAGGAAAAAATTGTTAAAATGATATTCAATCTCCTAATAGAAAGAAAAAGTCTTGGTCTTGGTTGCGTATGAGGAGGAATTCATTGACATGGCTAGCTGCTGTATGACAAATTTCTACATAAACCAACTACCATTTATATCATTTACTGATGATATTATTAGACAGTTGATAAAACTGTTACATAAGGTTAAAAAAAAACTGCTATTACTTTAAAGTAACATAAAAATCATCACTGGCAAGTGAATTTACAAGTGTTGGGCAAGATTCAGTGAAGGTTTAGTTATAATTTGGGCTATTTTAATTTTAAGCTATATAAATGTTAGAAAAATGGAAGAAGGAAGAGAGGCTTGCAATTCTGAAAATATTAGGTTAGACAGTTCCCTACATTTATCAGTCATGTCTACTTATCTAAATGTCTATGTTAATGGTACATTTTGGTTGTTGGGTTTCAATCAATGATGCTAACTTACCTGAGACTGAATAAGGCTAACTATCAAACATTAATCAGTAAAAAAAAAAAAAATGAATACCAAAATTAAATTAAAAATACCAAAACAAAAAATGCAATAAAAAAGCTATTCAATGGGTGCAATTTAACCAAAATGTATGTATCCTTTTACTTGCTGCTAAAAGCAGATTCAATAATGAAATTGAACAAATAAATTAACCATTTTAGTTAAAAATATGGTTACCAATTTTTTTTTGTAAATTATTGAACAAAGAATTAAAAAAAAAATATTTTAACAAATTTGTCAGCATTTCTAAAAAAACAAATAACTTTTTAATAAAGAAAAACTATATACATTTTATAATATAAACTGTATGCTTGCTTGTTCAGAAAATAATTTTTTTTTCAACGTTTGTAAATTATACTACTACTAATAAAATCATAATCTTATTCATTACGTTAAGTACACAATAACTATGAGAAAGAATCTAAAAAAACTAAATATAAAAACTGAGCATGATTTACAGTAAAATAAGAGGAAATATAAGCTTACAAGACAAAAAAAAATTCTAATTAAAAAAATAAATAATACAAAATTTGTTTGGAAATATTTCAGAAAGATGGAATTCATCAGAATTTTTAGTTTATAATTTTTTTATTTTTCAGGTTGTAGCAAAACTTCTTACTTTTTTGCTGTGATCTTTTGGGATCTGGGACTTTTTAGCTACTACTGTAGTTCAGTAAAGCTTGAGTTAACAGAATTTCACAGGACCGAAAATATTTTTCGTTGTGAATAGGATTCCAGAATGCAGGGATAAACTAGTGGACTACACAATTAAAATGAAAAAATATGGTAGTGTATTAATCACAACCTCATTTCATTTTCAGCAGTGGATTGTACAGTAGTTTGTTAGTGAATTCGTAAGCATAAAATTTCTTCTGTCTTATGTTAGCACTTACAGTACAGTATACTGGATTGTAGAACAATTTTCGTACTTTAATTTTAAAAAAATATTAAATTTAAGAACTGAGGTAATTTTGAAGAATAAGTGATTTCAGTACCTTAAACTAATACGTTAATTTAAATTATGTTTACTTATTTAAGTGTATTACTGTTCATTATGTAATTTCAGTCTTTATTATAAGAAAAAAAATTGGTTATTCTTTTTTGCACTGAACTTTTACTTTTACTTTTTACTTTCAGTTACTCTGTTTTCTGTCAAAATCTGGCTTTACAAATTATGTTAAACAACTCTGAATAATTTGCAGTATGTGAAAATTCCTGAAGGTCTAATAGGTTGGATGATGCTTCACTGTATGATCTAGTTTTTATATTGTTCATAACTGTTACGGTCCTCATCATCAGAATTGTTTTTGCCATTACCAGCTTTCTCTTGATGGTGTTCAATAAATTCATCTATATTCTCTGTTAGCCTCAGTTTTTACTATGCTGTCCATGTTTACAAAATTTTCAGCAATTATATTTTCATAAAACGCTCTTCAGTTCTTCCTGCAGGTCATCAAATGTCAGAAGGTCCATTTCTGTAGCCATGTGCAATTGAAAGTTTGCTTTTTGGAAGCAGTGTTGAACAGTCTCTGCTGATATGCATTTAAATGCATCTGACAACCAAATTACAGCGTCAAGCACCGATATATATTTAACCAGTTGAGTAGTTGACTGTGCTGTTTCAGGTTGCTAACAGAGATCTCATTAAAAATCTACAGTAGTGTAATTTGAGACATTTAATTACACCCTAGTCCATAGACTGGGTAACCAAGCTAATCTAACATGGCTTAATGCAACATCCGGATGTCATATGGCGTTATATAAAACAAGAAGAACATGTATATTTTGCTGCTTCATTCTTGTAAATCCTTGCAACCATTCCTCCATAATATGCAATGTCATCCATGATTTTTTATTCTATCTCCATACTACAGGAAGATTGTCTTTATTGTTTTCAAAACACCTTGGCTTATCATTATCAGCCTTTCCAATAACAAGTGGATTTTTCAGTTCTCCTGTCATAAAACCACAAACAAAAACTGTCAACCTTTCCTTGGAATGCTTCCCTCCTGCACAACATTCTCCTTTCAAGCAATGAGTTTTACTCTGTACTGCATGATAAAAAAAAAGTCTGGTTTCATCTTCGTTTACAATATTTCTAGGTTCGTAATTTTCAGTCAAAGTAGCAAGTTACACACATCTCCAGCCTCGCCACAAACTTCTTTAAATACAATTTTATGCCGCTTTTTAAAACTTTCCAGCCGACCAATGAAGTGCTGAAATTGAAGTTAGTACTACCTAATTTCTCTGCAACTTCCTTTCCTTGGTGCTGCACAATTACTCCTGAAATTGGTAACTTTCTTGCCTTCGCACTCACAAACCAATGCCAAACAATTTTGTTATTTCTTCGTTGCCAGTTTTTCACATATCCCTTTTATTTGAACCATTCAGTTTTTAACTCATTTTTATTTTTTTAAATTTCATAGATTTGAGTCAAAAACAAATTAGAATGAACATTTCCAAGACCCTACTGGAGCAATTTAAGCACAACGAGTCATTTTTTACATCGATTCATAACTGTAAATGAAACATGAATCCACCACTTCTGAGATGAAATAACAGTCAAAACAGTGGACTGCAAAGGGTGAACCTGCTCCGAAAAAGTTGAAGACAGTTCAATCAGCCAGGAAGGTGATGGTGACTGTTTTTGGGATAGTAAAGGAATTTTGTTTATTGATTGATTATCTTCAAAAGGTAAAACAATAATGGGACAGTATTATACATCATTACTTTACAAGTTGAAGGCAGAAATTGCAAAAAAAAATGACCACATTTGAAGAAGAAAGTGATTTTCGATCAGGGCAATGCGCCTCCTCACACAGTCGTCATGGGTAAAATTCACGAACTGCACTTTGAATTGGTTGACCGCTCTCCATATTCACCAGATCTGGCCCAAAGTGACTTTTTCTTGTTTCCTAACCTTGAGGTTTCTACATAGTATATTACAGTATTATATATATACATATATACAGTATGTATGTATGTATAGTACTGTATAGTATACATATTCTATTTTTATTGAGGGAAAATTTAGTATTGTACTGTGATATGTAACCATCATTCTACTTGATAAGCAAATATACTCACTTGATAAGCATTAAAAGGGATGCATATTTTTTGCATAAATTAAATTACAATGCTCTATATGATTCTCATAAAAGGTTTCCGTTAACACAAGAGATTTTTCTTTTTCAGCATCAGCCAGGTTTCTGTTATTTTAGGGAAAATTGACATCATATCTTTGGTAAAATTCACGGGACCAGGGAGATTTTCCATTGTAGACAAGAGTCCGTTAAATCCAGGTTCTGTTAACTCAGGTTTTACTGTACAACAATTATACTGTATAAAAAGTACAGAAAAAAAAACAAATGAGTATAAAGATCAAGTAACTCTGTGTTACTTAGTATCAAAGTAAGCCACTGGGTCAAAGTAACAGTACTTACAGCAACAGTTATTTTTCCTAATATACTCTCTGGTATCCTTTGCTGCAGTTTCTCATAAATATATTTATAAAATTTATCTAATGATGTGTCCATCAGTTCCATACAAATCCAACAATCACCCTGAAATGCAAAAGAACAAAATCCACATAAACAATATTTACAAATAAAATCAGTAAATATTAAAATCAGTATGCACTTGTATATACATGTGTTAAATTACCAGTGTTCCTCTGCGTCTATTTCTTACCTACTATCGGTGAAGGAAACAAAATTCTACAAAAGTTATTTCAAATCTTATTTCCTTCAATTTTTAACACTATTTATTAATAGAAAATCCCAATGAAGAAATGTATTTTATTAATCATAAAAATGCTTTTCATTGTCTTTTCATCTAAAATGGAACCTTCAAGAGGAAGATAAAACCAAAATTACCAGTTTAAAATTTAAAAGAAAAATTCCAAGACATACCTTTCAATATTTTTATTATTTATTTAATCTTTTTTTTTGTTAAGTACATCTTGAATGAGTAAACGCCAAAGGTCTACTTTCTATCAAAGTGACCTCTAGTAAATATTTCAAGTAATGATATAGAGCATACATAAATAAGATTTCAGTCGTGTAAATTTCTGTCCAATTTAAATATTCTGTAAGTTTTGTTATTCATTCCTAATCAATCTCATACACATGGCATGGTAAGAAAATTTAACACCGCAAAGTTAAAGTCTAAGTAATATTTATAAAGTGTCTGCTAAAAAAAGCAGCCATCTAAAAAATCAGCAACTCAAAATGTTACTACAAATACTACACAAGAAAAACTATGCTGTAAAATACAACATGCTTTTAGTCTAGGCTTTAATGCCTACTCAATAATGGAGTTATCTGAACAACTCTTTGTGTCAATGTTTTTTTAAAAAATCCAATAAATATGTGGTAAAAGATTAACCTAGTAGTTCTTGTGTTTTATGAATATTAATATAAATTACTGAAATTCTGATTTATATATAGATGCACGTGATTTATATATAGCAGCATAAATCTCATACATTTAAAATAGTTTTCACATACTTAACACCCAACACTCCATTTTTAATACATTAAAAAATTGTAAGTAATCTTGACTTGTATACCAGTAAGTTCATATTTTCTCAAATAAATGATGTGTAACAATCTTTTACATTGGTAGCATTGCAGACTCAAAATAAATTAAAAAACCATGAGACTGATGGTACCGACTTAGTTATTTGCTTAGCATAATAAATGCATATCCAGGCCTACAGTAAATTTTTATTTTATTTATTTTTTTCAAATACATTAAAAATAAGATTTAAATCAGGGTTAAATAGCTTACACTACCAAACTAATTGATTTGGTACACAAACTTGATTTAGATCTTTTGAGAGTTGATCTTTTCACAGGGAAACAGACTATAAATAAAATTCTATAAAAACCATGACCATATTAAAGAAAAAAATAATTACCTCTTTGAAAAGTGCTCCATAAAACTGAACAATGCAAGGGCATTCATTAGATTTCATTACAACTTCCAAATCCATTAATAATTGTTTCTGTTCTCTTTCATCAACTGTCGATCGTATCCTCTGAAAAAAAATGTATCATTTACAAATTTCTGCAACAGGCGATACCATAATGAAACTATTATAATACTTAGTAATGTTGATAATTTTTATTTTAAATCCCCTTAATAATACTAATCAAAACAAAGAGCAAAAATACTATAAAGCATTAACAAAAAATTTAGACTTACCCTCATTCTTACAAATAAAAAAATTAAATAATAAT
Organism: Lycorma delicatula; assembly: GCF_047948215.1. NCBI lineage: Eukaryota > Metazoa > Arthropoda > Insecta > Hemiptera > Fulgoridae > Lycorma > Lycorma delicatula. The sequence goes on from NC_134463.1 coordinate 80,293,862, forward strand.
AATAAATAAGAGTACTTACAAACATCATTTTTGTCAAATATTTTCTAAATAATCTCTTAAATATCAAATCTAATTTTAAATATTTAAAAATATTATTTACAAGATAAACATACATGGAACTACTTACAGATTTGTTTTTCAAGAATAAACTGTCTAGATAAGTTTATCAATTAACTGATTGTCGGCACAGAAATTAAATGCATCCAAGTTTATTCTGAAAAAAACAAACTATCCACCGATATCAAAAGGTCATATCAAAATTTTATTTTGTGTATGGTGACACTGAATTTTTGTTTTTAGCTAATTTTTTAAGGTATGTTTGCTGTGAAAATAGAAATACACCATTCTTTTGGTTTTTTATCACATATCTTAAATCTGATTACTTACCATTAAAGAACCACTGTACCAAATTTGCTCAATTTTTATACAAGGTAGCCCATTAACTTATCACTTGTTGAATTTGAGATCTTTAACTATTTATGAGCTGTCACAGTTTGTAAAACCATTCTATCGTTGGAACTGAATAATAAATGAACCTGTGTGAAGGTTGCATATCTTCATTTAAATTGATGAATATATCGTATTTTACAAAAGTTATCGCTAATCTGAATTCATATTAAACATTGAAACATTTTTACTGCCTATTTTTTACATAAATACATGTAGCATACAGTTTAAATAATATGAATACATCTGACAACACTTCATTTTAGTATTTAATTAAAACACCATGTAATAAATTCAACCTTGTTGAAAAATAATTACATTTACTTAAGTTATTAGTAAAATTAAGTAAAACTAAAAAATTACAAACTATAATACAGTGATAGTATAACTTAATTTTATTACGATTAAATGTTATCTATTCATCCTAATAATCATTTATTCATTCTAGAAAGTAAGTATATAGCTGTATTATTGATTATCCAGTTATATTGTTTACTTAAATGATCTCTGTTTCGATTTCTGTATGTATATTATGTTAAGCATTTCAAATCAATTTAACTACTGTGGAAAATATATGGTTACCATTTAGTAATTTTTCTGTAGTCTACTCAAAATTAAACACTTTTTTAGTTTTCATTTCCTTATTGCATGTTAAGATTTCTTTGCTTTTTGTAAAATGCTAGTAACATTTGGAACATTCTCTCCTTATAACACTATAATTCTTATTGGTGAGCCTCAAGTTTTTTAATAACTTGCCATATTAATTTTTTTGACACTGCAGTGTCTGGTATTCTTTTTTTTTAAATTAATAAAAATAAAATGTAGAGACAAATCAGTAAAAAAAATTCTGTTTAGGAATGGCAAACAGAAATTTTCTTGAATGACAAAAAATACATTCAGGAACATTTAATAGTTTATAAATACAATAAACAAAAATATAACTACGTTGAATACATGGAGGTACTGAAAACATTTCAACATTTAAAAATCAATAGTAACAAATTAAAATTCCTCAACCTTGAGAAAAATACTTAATAGAAACAACCATATAAATACAAATAATAAGTAAAATTTGAACATTTCATTGAATTCAGGAAGAAATATCTTTAATTTAAATTATTCATATTTACAATTAAAAATACACATTTTCAGAAAATGAACTATTCTGATGCTATTGCAATCTGTTCATAGTTGTGAAACTGTTCTTCATTAAATATATATTAATTGAAAATTTAAATTTAAATTCTAATGGTGATTGAATTGGTAAATACTTGGATACTGAATTGGTCTATACTTTTAATATTTCATGTTATATTTTTAATTAAATTTTATAAATAACACTCTGATGAAGCAGAAACTCTAGTGAAAGTACCAAATGTGGTTAAAAAAAAAATTTAGTGCAAAATTAGTTTTAATATTCTGCTATGATGCAATTTTCTAAATTCTTTATATACATGCAAACAGAGGAAATCAAATTTTTACTACATTGTTACCTTAACAGCCATAACAGTATTGCTTCGTCTATGCACCATTTTATTAACAGTGCCAAATGCCCCTCTACCAATTTCACCCTGGTCTTGTAAATCGTCAGAAGTAAAATCATACACCTACCAAAAAAAAAAGAAAAATAACACTCACATGAGATATGAAGATTACATAAAATTTTTCCTTAAATATGCACTACATGACTTGATGGAGGTATGGTTGCAAAGTTTTTAGATAGATGCCGCCACTTCACAATAGAAGGGGATAGATTTACCCATGAGTGTCTATGAAACATCTGGATAAGATCACCGCCATATCTTTGTTCAGTAGAGAGTGTCATCCTGGTGATTGAGGATGAGCTTTCAGTTCTCAGTGGCTGATTACTGATTTCACAAATGGATAAAAAACTGAATGAGTTTGTGTTAAATTTGGTTTGAAAACTGAGAAATCAGCTTCAGAGTCTTATGAACTCTTAAAAACAGCTTTTGGGAATAAATGCCTGAGCCAATCAAATGTTTTTATCTATTTCAAGGCGACTGATATATCACAATAGTCTGCAAGTACTGCCATTTTGAAATTACAAGCTCAGTTTTAAAACTTCCCAACCAAACCTTGTACATTAATTAACTTATATGTTGTAAACAGCAATTACTGGTAGTTGTAATGAGTTAAGTACAACAGTTGTTAAAGTACTGTAGTAAATAGAGTGGAGCCTAATATACCACATTAGTGATTCCTAAGCTCTGTATACCAAATATTAATAATAAGGTCATCAAACTAGCTTTTAGGATGACATGACTGCACACTAAAACCATTAATTTGAAAATGGAATGCGAATGAGATAAACTTAAGCTAAGATATAAACCAATATAGCAGTTATGCAGTAAAAATATATCAAATTAAAAATAATTTATTCTCTCAAAATTAAAAATTAATGCCAAAAACTATATATCTAAAAAATGACATCCATGTACAAAAAAAAGCAAAACACATAAACTTTTAAAACAGATTACATTGTACACTAGCCAGCCCCTTTTTCTCTAATGTACGATACATTTTCTGATAACATATTTTAGATTAAGACCTCAATATTTACTTACATCCTCAGGTGAAACTTGTAATTTTCCAGTGCTTTGAATTTTCTGGCAAAATTTTAATCTTTCCCTGAAAAAAAAGAAAAGGAACATGTTAATTAGAAGCAACAATTTTCATTAAGAAGAAAATGGCCAATTCACTCGGATGGCTTTTATGAAATACATAGTCTCACTGAATTTACTGATGTGCAGTCATCATGCCTGTTGTCACTGGTAGTGTCTGATTTCCTCAAATTCTCAAGTCAAAGGTTTTGATTTCATTTGTTTATTATGATGGTGTAACGTTACTATCATCATTGTTTTAATAAATATTATTTTGATTTTCTCAGTTTCAAATTAACAATTACAGAAAAAATAATCTAATTATCAAGCTTACTTAAAAGATTAAAGAAATTAAACAAATGAAGTTAAATAGCTACCAAGTTGAACTTTCATGTCATAATTCAATAAATAAAAACTGTTATAAGAAAATTAAAAAATATATATACCATTTTTATCACAAAAAGTCAACAAAATATGTATGAATTTTTATTATTATTTTTTAAATATGACAATAGTATCATGTTAAAATTTTCAAATGCTAATATTGACATCTGGAGGAAAAACAACATAAATAATAATTAAGTGACTTGAATACAAATTACAGACTATGGAGAAAAGATGAAAACATCTAAACGCTTCAATCTAGAATGAGAGGGCAACAACAAAAAGTTATGAATAGAATATAACAATAATGCTAAGTTTTCTAGTAATTTCATACAACTCCAGAAGAAATAAATAAAACATATAAAAGAAAAAATTTCAATGGATGGACAAAAAGGTGAAAGCTAACCTATCAACTGATAATGAAAAAGGAGATAAAATTTCAGAAACACTCATATTTTAAGGTAAATTTTTCAAACTCTTATGATATAAGAAGAAAAATTATAAAAATATTTTAAGTGTAGTCAATTTCTTTTATTTTTCCCACCAATAGCAAAGTTAAAAAGTATTTATGCTTTTACTTAATTTTTAAAAGGTAAGTAAATATTTTTCCAAACAAATAGGCCTCCTTTAAAATAATATACAGCATGGCTAATCTGCTTAGCACAAACAAAATAGCTGACACCAAATCAACACTTAAACCGAAGAAGGTCACTTTGTGACCACAGTTCTACTATTTCTTACTGAAAGATTTCTTTCTGGTAAAAATGAAAGTAACTCATACTGTACATAAAAAAAATTGATGAAAAATACTACAGTAATATAGTGTATGATTAATGATGAATATAGATGTCTAAAAAGAGAAAAGAGTGACAAACAGGTGCTGCCATATCACGTGTCATGTCATGCGTGAATGAAAACATGATATTACGCCAATTTAAATGTGTTTATTATAAATAATTGTAGATTTTTTGAATTATTGGAATTTCATTACATCATTAAAAGCATTTACTCCACAAATAATAAAAAAAACATTAACTTTGAGGAAAACTGTTATAATACTTTCAGGTGTACTTTTTCTATTCTATGTTTTGTGGTAAGTAAGTTCTTGTTTGTGACAACTTAATTTTAGAAATTTGCTCAACTTCTTGAAAACAATGTTAAATGAATAAAGCACTTCAAAGGTGTAATGTTATTATAAGAAAGCTTTAAGATTGTAATTATTTAATCAATTACCCTCAGAATTAAAAAACTAATTAAATATGTTTTTCATTAATCTCTCTCTTCTGAGACAGGCTAAAGTGATGTATTTTATCATATTTGATTTTCTCAGATCTGTTTCCGCTTCTCAGTTTATCTATACAAAATGGGAAACTATATGATTACTAAACAATTCATAATTATCACAGTTATTGTTTGTTTATTTAACTAAATATGCACCCAAATTAACATTAATTTTATAAGATATAAATCAAGGCATTTACCATCTATTTTAAAATAAAATAAATTATTTTTTTTTTATAAAGCAAGATTTTTTTAAGAGACAAAATTTCTGGTGAAAACAACATAAATATCATTATCAAAGAGAATATTAATTGACAGTTAAAGTTATATTAAGAAAAAAAATGCAAGAGCAAGGCTTCAAAGTAAAATTATGAAAAATTCTGATGACAACCTTATGTTATTCAGATCTATGAAATATTATGCAAAGTATAGTACCGATCAACATGTCACAGTTGTAAAGAAGTTGAAATCTAAAAGAAAGTGTGAACCACAAAAAACATGGAGAAGGATTTTCCACTAAAAAAAATAACTTTGACAAAAAAATTTCTATTAGTTAATTTAAATAACAGTATTTTTTTTCATGTATCAATTTTTTAAATTTACTTTTGTGTTCCAATTTAGTTTAATAACATGTAAGCATCAAAATGAAATTTACATTACATTTTGTTGCTTTTAATTTGTGTTATCTAAAAAAACGGAACCAATTACTAATTGAAAAATAAATAAATGTTTATATAATTTATTTATAATTAATGTGACGAGTTTATATTTCTGCTGTATACTACTATACTTTATATTATGCAAAGTTTATATAGAGTGACTGTCCTGCCTGTTAGTTAATCCCAACACATTCAGTCATTTTTAGAATTATAATGAAATGTAATGTAATAATAAAGGTGTAGTGTAATAATATTCTTTCCTAAGGCTACCTCTAAACTATGACAATTCCAACCATATTTCCAATATAATATTTAGCATATTTCTAATTTTCAATACACATGCTGTATGGAGGTTACACCATGTACATAAATGAAATAACCCTTAACTCCTCTTAATCATTTACCACAGTTTCCCCAAAATCTATAATCCTATGAAAGAATAAAAATATCAATTTCTAATGTGAAATTTTCATCTAAGTCAAAGGCACCTGCTAAGAAATAATATTAATTTTCAAAATTCTAAGCTTCAGCAGTAATCTTGGGTAAGAACTTACATATACTTCTATAAAATTGATCGTAGTGCAAACTTGCCAAACATTTATATAGATCTAAACTAAAGTTACAAAATTTTGGTCGTTAGAAACACCTGGCTCTCTTCAGCTATTAATTTAATTTTTGGTAGAAAGAAAAACTTATAATACATATAGTAAAAAGTGAAACACACATAAGCTAAAATCTGAAGTGACATTAACACTTTAAATATATATTTAGATAATGTTAATCAATCATACATATTTTAAAGCAGTCCATTCCTACTATAATCTTAAATGATTTGTGTATGCATTTCAAATGAAGTCACTAAATTGAAAAATCCCAATTTTTCCCAATCGGTCAAATAATGCAATCCATTCTTGTCTTTTGATTACCCCAATATAATGAGATCATTGACTCATTGTTTTTAATTTGAGCACCATATTCAGTAAACAAAAACTAAACTTTCCTTATTGTTACTTAGGACCAAACCACTGAATTAAATGAATTTACAGATATGAAAACTTACTGGGTATTTTCTAAAGGCACTCCTGGCTTCATTCTTAGCCTGGATCTTGGTCGAGTTGGTAGACTTGGTGGGAATGAAAGCCCATCTGTAAATTTAGCTTGATCATTTTGTAAGGGTAATCCCTGCCGTGACCTTGAAATACATAAAACACAAATTAAATATGTAAATACAGTACAAACATTACGTTTTGTTTTTTCCCTACAAATATAAATAGAATATACGAGGCTTGGCTGATAAATTTTGCACATATATGCGTAGCATGGGAATGAAAAGAGACATTGGAATGAAATAAAAAATGAATAAAAGTACAATACTTTAGCTACAAAATGCAGTATTTATTTTTCAATATAATCCCCTTTTACACTTTCCCAATATGTGAAAATTTTTTTGCATTTTGTCACTGAAAAATTCTGGCGGTCTTTCCCAGATCCAAGTGGCCACAGCTTCCTTCATCTCATAGTTGGTGGTGTAATGATTACCTTTGAGATCCCTTTTGAGATGAGGGAAGAAATATAAGTTGCATGGAGCCAAATCTGATGAGTGTAGCAGATGCGGAATATGCGGAATGTTTTTTTGCTCAAACTTCATCATGTGGAGAGCCATCAGAGTTTGCGCGGTACCCATTGTGCACAGATTTTTTGCTAACCCAATTGCTCGATAATATGGCCTACTTGTTCATTAGATATGCTAACTGAATAGCGATGCATTGCTGGGTGATTTGCCGGTCACTTTGAAGCAAATCATCCACCTCCTTTCGATATTTCTTGCCAGTCACAGAAACTGGTCGTCCACTGTGAGGCGCATCCTCAACTATTGCTTTACCAGCTTCACATTTGTGAAATTTCAATGCCCACCTATTCACAGTACTCCTGTCAACAGTTTTACTACTGTAAACCGCTTTAAACAATGAAAAAATGTTTAATAAAGAAAGAAGAGTTATATGCACAATCTGTACAAAATCAGATTAATTAAAAGGAACAGTATAAGGATGTAGGTAGTCAATGCCCTGCTTTTTAACTTTTATAAGAGAAACAATATATGAATAAAAATAAAACTGGATAACTAATGTATGGATATATCAACTTCTTACACATCCTCAACGAGTCACGGTTTGGTACCGATTTTGAGCCGCGGGATTGATTGATTGATCCTTACTTTGAAAATGAAAATAGAGATGCTGTTACCGTTACTGGAGTTTGATATTGTGAGATGATTCCAAACTTTTTATGTTTTAAAATTAATGATATGCATGTGGAAGACATGTGGTTTCAACAAGATGGTTCAAGATGCCACAACTACCAATGAAACCATGCAGTTATTGCAAAAAAAAATTTAATGGTAGTTATCTCGCAGTGAAGTGATGTGAATCGGCCACCAAGAAAATATGACTTGACAACATCGGACATTTTTCTTTGGGATTATCTTAAGGATAAAGTGTACATCAATAAATCACAAAAAATTTAGGACCTGAAAGAAGAAATTCAACACAACATTACCGACATTTCCCAGTAATTACATCAACATGTTTTGGAAAATTTCCAGAACATGTTGGCATTTTCATGTCAAAAGAGTTAACATATGCAGCCAAGAACGGGGCTCTCATTTGTCAGATGTTTTGCATCATACATAACCTCCATGTCACTACATTCTAATAAAGCAAAAATATTATCAATTATCAAATAAGTGTTTTATTAAAAAATTAAAATGTCAACTCATTTTATGATTGATGGGTGTTATCAAAAACTGATTTTGGAAAAGAATAAAACATTTTTGAATTTTATAAATTCAAAAATGTTTTAATAAGTAATTTTAATACCAAAATTCATTAATTTATTATAATTTAAATGCCACTTGATAAAAAGCAATTAAAACAATTTTTTCAGGCAAGGAAACTTTCAGATAGATCATTACCAAACAAAATGCTGTTCAAATGATAGACTATTACGCAAAACAGATTTTCAGAAGTAAATGTAAATGGAATAACTATGAAATATTTAAGCACCACATAAACCCCAACATAAACAGAATTAGGAATTGTAAACGGAATTCTACAAACAGAATAAATTAAATAAAGGCAGTCATAAGAGTTCAACAACCAGAAAAAGAAAATGAACAAATATAAAATTCAAATCAGTATCATAATAACGTAGAGTAGGAACAAAGACTACATGAAACCAGTTTGGGGCAATAAGGTAACTAATCTCAGTTTTCATGAACATTGTGAGGCCCAGAGGGTTATTGAACATAATGGGTTATTAAACTAGAAACCCGCCCCCGACTAACATTCCATGTTGTTCTTGGATTGATTCTAAATACCTGATGATAAAAGGGTTTTTAAACATTATGATTCCATGTATTTCACTGAATAAATCCAACTCTAGATAAATCTTAATGAATTTTACGTATTAAAAATATTTTTTTAAAAATTAAGGAATTTTTTTTCTTGTGTAGCAATTTAGGAGGAATTAAAATTCTCAGATTTTCCATCTATTGGATTTATTCAAACCCTAAACAAAACGAACAAACTCACAGGAAAAAATTGAAGAGGCTAGTGTTTATCGGGGACTTAGGAAACTGAAACCTTTTCTTTTTCTGTTTAGCCTCCGGAACCACCATAAGGTATTGCTTCAGAGGGTGAAAGAAAATAATATGGATGAATGTAAATGAAGTGTAATCTTGCACATCTCTTGGATGTCCAAGAGATGACCTTTTGGACATCCACGATCAGTGTCCTGATCGTGGATATCAGAACACTAGTTCGTGCAGGACACTAGTCCTGCATGACCTGTGTCATTAAAACTGACTTGTGTGTAAGGTACGTTTTTGGTTAACACTACACCTGGTTCACAAAATTCTTTCACTAATTTTTTAACAACACTTTTCACTGATGCTTCCTTTTCAAACTTCTTCCTGAACTTGTGCCGACACACAACATGAGATTTCATCTCTAAATAAGTTTCAATCACGAATAAACTTTCTTTACCAGTTAACTGCATTTTAACGAACAACAACAAGCCAATGCTCAACACAAGACTGGCAATGCTCAAATGTGCAGGCAATAAAACATTCCTCCTCAACTCCAGTCATACCAACATCTTCCAAATTATTTTATTCATCTTACACCAACTACTGAGTGATGGGGAGCCTCCTTTAAGTTGAATATGTTGTACTACAGATAAACTATAGTTAATTAGATAGTAAGTAATGAAAATTGGTCAAGCAAAGTAAGGAAGCAAACTGGAACAAGTAAAATATTTTTATGCAGAAAAACAATCTATTATTTGATGAGAATAATATAAAATACAACAGCTCTAGGAATTATTAAGAGATCCAATATAATTATCTCTAGTCTCCCAGTTCCAACCTGTTTAGCCCAAATTCTGTGTAACATTTTCTTTTTATTTACGTTTTTACACTCTATCTTTGTATAATATCCATCCATAGATTTATATTCTGTTTAATTTTTTGTCATTTCTCTACAATAACAATTTAAATCAATGAAAATAGTTGGCAATTCAATGATATTTACTTGTTGCAGTAATAACAGAAAAAAATGAACAAATTATTAGGGTAAAAGAGAAATAAAAGAATTGCAACACATCATATACTCCCAAGTATCAATCCTATGGTTTAAATCCTGGGCTGAAAATGTAAAATAAGTATAATCAATGTTAAGTTTCAAATTTTTCTTCAATATTTCAGCACCACTCAAAATAAGATGCAATTTTTTTCATTTCCTTTCTGCTGTTAACTTTTATTATTTTTTTTACATTAGATATTAATACTGCATTAATAATTAATGTGTTTTACTTATTTTTAATGTAAATTACGATTGTAAGGCAAGACAAAATAACTTAAGGATTAAAAGATGTCTCTCCTTTGGGTGTGACATCTCATCTCACCCAAATTATTTTATTAGGCATATCATTTATTAACAATGACATTGATCATTGATCACAATCAAAGAGAACTGATTAAATCAATTTTTTTGGTAAAAATATTTTTGTGAATACCACAGCTTTATTAATAAAAACAAATCAAATATATATAATCTATTCTTCAAAAAAACAATATATACACAACATTTTAGTTTTTATTAACTGATATTTCTGTAAAATACTCATTTCAGACTATACTGCCTTAAAATATATCTAACTTTAAGTTATGAGCTGGTATTAATATTTTTATAAATATTATTAATATTTAAATAACAATATTATAAATTAAATAATTCAGCTGTTGATAAATTTATTTAAAAAAATTACTTACAGAAAATGATAATCGAGTAAAAAAAAAAAAAATATTTATTTGATAAGAATGTAAAGTAGTGAAATTAAAAAAAAAAGATAAAGCAATCAAACACACAAGTGTATATAAACTTAAAATAAAAGATATAAAAGAAAAAAACTGGAAACAGATAAAAATAAATTTATAAAATATTAAGCTAATTGAAGGATGTCGTAAAAACAACATATACTCAATCAGACACCACCACCACCACCACTTCAAATGAAAACAATGAATTAACTACTGTTACTTCTTCAAATACTAAGAATAAAATTAAATAACTTCATCTATTTTATAATATAATGCCATTAATATGATGTATTATTACTTAACAAAATAAATTAATTCAAAAACTACAAATATATATATATAAAATAGATATTATGATTATTTTCAACATTTTCAAACAGTAATTTCAGAATAATAACCATTTTTAAAATTACAGTACTACTTACAGATTAATATTGAAGAAAAGTACATATAAAATGATTTTTCTCAATTTTTAAATAACTGTTTAAATAATCTCATTTTACAAGACCACAACTTTGGTGGTTGGGTTTCAATTAACCACATATCTCAGGTACGGTCGACCCGAGACTGTACAAGACTATACCTCATTTACATTCATACATATTATTTGCTCATTCAACCTCTTTAAGTAATACCTTATGGTGGTTCTGGAGGCTAAACAGAAAAACAAGCTACGAACAAAAAGTTCTTCGTAGAAAACTATTCAGGGACATTCAGCATAACAAAACAGATGTACTTAATTATTAATATTAAAAATGAACAACATTCCATTTTAATTTGCTATTCATTGGGTAACTAGTTACAACATAGATATTAGAATGCAATTTTTACTGCTAATACTGCAAATTTAAACTACACAGTATGTGGTAATAGGAGAATATAATAAACAGTGCTGTATAATTACATTGCATGACAAGGAGTCACTTAGATGCAATTTGTTCTTAATGTTTCTGACACTGAACACTGAAGGGATGTTCAGAACTTAACATTTTAAGCAATAAATGTGGGATAAACAGAATACTGATTGTAAATAAATAAAAAAACCCAAGATTTTCAATGTTAGCATAGGCAATAATGGAACACACTGGAAGACACTGTTAGAACGTATACATATTTCGGGGTAGTGTTTACAATGTTAATCCTTAATTTTTGAAGCAGCAAATGGTTGAGCAGTATGTAAGATGAATATGATGTTGAGTCCTGTACTATGCATGCGGGGCAGAAACAGAAGTAATTCTTGGTTTTCCCTATACAATTCTGTTCCAGTCTATTGTAAGGTTGACTTAAATGTATAGCTATTTTATTTGGGGACTCAGGTGTATAAATAAATTGGAATTTGTGCAGCTTGTATATTGTGATTACTGAACCTGGGAAGAACAACACCAAGTCAGAAACAGGATCTGCTCAAATGGTAGCAGGTGTTATTAAAGCTGGAATGGGATGGTCAAAGAGAATGCATCAAACCGAGGAATGCTAACTACATAATTAAAATTATCTTTGAAAGTCTGATAAATTTTCTTGAAGAGGCAAAACTTCCAAGAAGTATGGTTGACTTTTATAATTGTTGCAGTTTATTGAAATCAAGTCAGCAGTAATCAGTGTTGATATTTAGAGGTTAAATAACTTTGGCTAGGCAATGGAGTTGAGTAGATGTAAAGACCTTAACACTAAACGATCTCTAAATCTCAGTAAGTTCTTTGACTGTTCCGAAACAACTACAAATTTATATTAAAGAAAAAGTCTCCATTAAAATAAGGACTTTTATAAAAATCCAGCTCTTGAGTAAACCTTTCATGAAATTTTTGGTGGAAAGTTTTTACCGTTCCAAATATTTGACTCTAAACTGCTAAATATGTAACGTACAAGAAAAAACATATTTATCACTTGCCTATAACTTAATCCTACTTATAAGTGTTTATGCCATGAACTCGTTAATGGGGATTTTTTTCTGGATGCATAAAAAGTATTCTCATCAGCGCCGAAACAAGATATTTAAAAAGTAATATATTAATATTAAAACCTAAACCCCAGTAACATAAAAACACATCATAAATGGAAATTCCTATGAAATAATTATGCTAAAAGCAAAATAAAACCACAATGAAAAAGAGCACATTAACCACATTAATAGTTTAAATTAAAAGAATAAAATTACCATCTGATATATACCAAATGGTATAAATCCCTGAAACATACTACAGAAAACTTAAATATTTGAATATAAACGGATGGCCGTAAGAAATCGTAAAACATTCGATAACATCACCTCTATGCCCCCATTTGCCGTCTCATCCCACCTGTTCTGCCAATACCAAATCCTTCCTCCTCTACTTCCTGAATATGTTGCTAAATATAACTCTATATGTGCAGTCAGTTCACCTGATTCTTCACAGCATAACGTAACTTAACTCGTTAATGTAACAGATGCAAGGACGTCAATTGGTTTAACACCTGCAATAATTAGAACTGCCTCATATGAAATGGTCTTATAGTCCCCCATCACAGTAAGTAACAGGAGCTGCTGAGCCCTCAAGAAACATCCAGATTCCATCGATGTACAACCTAACCTAATTCAATCTGTGCAATGTAAGCACCCTGAGCATTCAACTGCCCAAAATTAACCATTCAACGAATTGAAGTACATTTCGAAAGCTATTAAGTAAGACACCTGTTCTTGCGGCCCAAGAATGGAAACCAAAAACATTCCACTGAATAATATTTGTAGCCATAGGAAATAATTTTTCATTACACATAAAAACTCTGCATGCAGAATACTTAGCAATAAATACTGTTTGGTTTTTCTTTTTTGATTTTATAACCTTTAAGAAGTGTTTTGCACATCTGCCATCATATCCTTGTAGAAACCTCGAGATGGTGGGGGGGGGACTTGGAACCCTGGGAAGACAGAGATGCCGCATCAGGCAATGATGTTTTAATAGATTTTTTCATAATGACCTTGGTTGTTTGCTGCATGATTGGTGCAGCAAGAAGCTTATGTGTTGGTGTAACAACTGAAGTGGATTTAGATAACCACCAACAGTTTTTATAGAAGTTACCTTCTTGCCAGTACTCAATGCTGTGATAGCAGCCATGAGGGTACTTGGTCTGATAAAGCTTCTACTATTTTAGTTAGTTTTTTGCATGATGGGCATTCATTCTTTCTGTATATTGTTAAGAGAGAACATGGACAAAACTAACAGCAAGTTGTACAGGGTTCCTTATGTTACGGGATTTTCTGTACTCCCGATGACCTACACGAATGGAGACTTTCTGCTTGATGCAGATCTTTAATGTAGCAGCCTTTCCTTCCTTATAAATAGAGCATTCTCACAACTTTGCCGAGTGTGGACCTTTACAATTAACACAATTTTGTATTTCAGCGCAAGTGCTTCATCATGTCCTGTACATTTGCAACTTGTTCCTTCCTGCAACCATCTTTGTTGTGACAAAACCCTGTCAATGAAAGCAGCATCTTGGGTTTGTTATACACGATCGCACATGAGCAGAAAGGTAACCAACTTTTATTTGATCAGGAATGGTAGGAGAAAAATTTACAAACAAGCGAGAAAGTTGGCACATCAACACAGTTCTCTTTTCTCATAATCCTCTGCAAAGATGAGAATGACTGTAGTGACAACTCTTCTGTAATTTCAGGCAATTCAATGTCAGAAGTCACGACAAAAGATCACTCCCTTGCTGAAATTGAGCGTTCTATACGGCTCCACCATCACTCTGTCCTTCCTTATACACTTAAGGGCTATGAGTTTTCTTAATTGCTCAGGAAGGCACAACTCCTAACTTTTTTTTACAGATTTCAAAGAACCACAAGCTGTGATGATGCACTTATTAATCAGGAAGGGAGAAACCTTAGCAAAGGATTTCCCTTACTCATTATACCTCAGCAACAAGAAATCGATACAAGAGAATTTAACTCCCTTAATAACATTACTTGTTTCTTTATTATTAGCTAGATTTTCGACTGACAAATTCAATCGAAGTGTTTCAAACCCTGTGTTTTCGTTGGTTTTTTCATGTGCCGAGAGATTATTATTTGAGACTGTTATATGGTTCCCACAAGTACCAGCAATTTAATGGAACACTCTAGCAGGATGCGCACGTACTGGAATTAGGACTGCAAACAACTGGGTTTACCCTGGTGTCCAGAGGACATCGTTTGAGACTCACTATGTAGAGCCATCCACCCATCAACATGACAGTTTCCTCCTAGTGTTATGGTTACATTTCATAAGTTGTTGCAACATTACCGAGTGTATGAGTAAGAAAAAATAGTATAATGTGTTGTTGTGTTGCTCTGTAAGTGTATATGTTGTAATCTGTGTATGTGTATGGTGTAAAAGGTTCAGCAGCACACTGTATAGTGGGAGTAAAAGATGTATGTATAGGCTAGCCCCGTGGAGATGCCAATCCCCATAGTGTTAAAGAGTAAGAGTCCCAGTCAGGGATTAATGGTGATGACTTAACAGATGAACTATCAATTAAAAACAAAGGCAATGCATTCTAAACAAGATTATAGTTTTGTTTAAAATAGTTTAATAAACAGTGTCTTTAAACAGCATAATAATAAAATTAAAATAAAATAAATAATTACTTTTTATTAAAACATTTATCTGATTTATTGTTATTAACTCGTTACTCTTCTAACAACTTCAATTTGACTTACTACAAAAAAAAAAAAAGATTAAAGGGGGAAAATCATGAGCAGGCAAATGCATTCATAGTGTATTAGATCTTTTAAATGAAAAATTATTAAATAAATATTACATGATGCACAAGCAAGATCTACTGTGTTCACAAAAATTAAAAAGATGCCATACCCCCAAGCTGGTAAATGAAAATCTAGGTTTCAGTATGTCAGGAAACTGCTCTCTCAATTGAGCTACCAAGTTGGATGGTTTTGTAAAACCATGGACAATGAAGTTTTAAAATTAGCGCAAACATTCTTTTTAAATGTTTATAATAAATACAGTAAACAAACAGTTCATTTAAATTATCCACATTCATTTTTATAGACAATATTTATCAAAATCAATCAAAGTCAAAACAAAATAACAAAAAGAAATTAAAAAAAACCTTTTGGTTAAAAAAGCTGAAATTTATAAATATAATGATGTATTTGTTTCATTTAACTCTATAGGGGCAGAACTTAAAATTTTCTTTTTCTATTCTGAAGCACTGATTTTATTTCTCTATTTTTATAATAAATTTAGGAGAAGAGAGATGTTGTCAAACCTTCTATATGTAGGTCTTTTAATTCTTTAATGCAATCTTGGCAAAGACATCATAGATTTACTGCTGAAAATTTAATGACACTGCATTTACCTTGTAAAGTAAAATAGACAGACCATAATCATACTGAAACTTCTTATAAAACCAGTATTTTTTTTTCTAGTTATCACACATTTTTCTTGAAATTGTTTTTGAACATGATTCATTAATTTCTTAATGTCAATTCAACAAGGTTTACTTCATTTTCAATTAACTGAACAGGATTTTTTATTAAATCTGAGAATCTATTCTTAAAATTGAAAAAAGTCTGAAATATTAATTTAAAAATAATATTTGCTTATTTGATTTTAGTATAAATCTGCTCTAAAATAATCTTCAATTTTCTTTTCATTTGTCTTTTCTGAAGTCTAGCTTCTTTTGTGCTGTAATTTTACTTTTTCATACAATCTTTCTCTATTTTCCATAATCAAAAACATAAGAATCATTCCAGGAGTAAACCCATACACCTAATATTTTCCACAAAGCTCTTTCCTTCATTAAATACTATAAGTGTACTATGAATAGCTATTTTAAATTTCCTTACAAAAAAATATTTTTATGTAGTTATATATTTTTAGTTATATTTTTTTTAATTCAAAAAGTAGTGGGGAAAAATGAGTTTAGTGTTACAGACAATTGGGAATTTTATATGTCAACAAACTGTACCGAAGAATTACAGACTTGTGTCTTTTGATGTGGTTTCTTTATATACTAGCATACCTGTTGAATTCGCCATACATACAATCAAAAGTAAATAGGAGGATATTCAACAGTTCACCAATATAAATGAAGAAGATTTTATTTGCAGAATTAAATTATGTATAAATAACATGTTTTTCAAATTTGAGGATAAATTTTATGAACAATGTCATGGTTTGGTCATGGGAATGCCTATTTCTGCATGTTTGGTAAATTTAGTGATGGATTTGTAAATCCCACATAATGGCCAAAGTGAGGGGCTTTCTGTAAAAGATACGTAGATAATATTTTATTATGTTTGCCAGAGAACCAAACTGAGGAAGTACAGGATGAATTTAACAACTACCATAACAACATTAAATTCACAAGAAAAGTGGAATATAATAAATGTTTGGTGTTTCTGGATATGATTATATCCCATTAGAATAGGAAAATATACACTAGGTTCACTAGAAGACTTCTAGCAGATTACTGTCAGCTCAACCCATGTCATATAAAAGGGCTGCAGTAAAATATTTTTTAGGAGAGTTCTACTGTTTACCGACCCAATCAACAGAAGGAAGGTTTAAGAGAAAAAATCTTTTGTTAAAAGATAATTCACCCACAAAACTGTTAACAATGTTTACCGATAGGTTTTATAGAATTATCAGTTCTGAAGGTAATATAAGCAGCAACAACAACAACAACATGGGAGTTACTGTGGGTGATGAAAACGATTGTAAACACTGTATAATCAATCCATACATCCAGAATTTGTCTGAAAAGATTAAAAAATGTTTTGAAACAAAAATTGGTGGTGTTTAAAAACTTCCAACGATTTGAACCACTTTTTCTCTAAACTGAAATCGCCAAATGAGAAGCTTAAACAGTCTAATATAGTATATAGCATTCGGTGTTAATGACTGCCAGGGACAGTATATAGGACAGATCATGCAATATTTAATATTTAAAAAATTGTTTCTTATCCAAACACGAAAAAGAAAATAAAGATAGTTAATATGAGTAAGTAAAAATTCTGGATTATGATTTAATACCAGGATATTGGTGCTATAAATGATTCATATTATTAAATATAAAAATTTTATTAATAACAGATCAGATATTAATGGATTGGATTGTATGCTAGGATTGGATTGTAATGTAATATAATATTTTATTTAATTTGATTGCTGTGTGGGGGGTGGAGTTTGTTTGTGGAGGGTGTTGAGTGGGTTTGCGATTTGTTTTGGTTTCCATGTTGTGGTTGATTGATGGATGGTTTAGATATATTTATCAACTGCATCACTATATATGGACTCATCCAATATTGCTGCACTTAAGATTGATTTTTTAGGGTTTTTTTTTTAACTGCACTTGATAAAGCCTGCTAATTGAAGGAGAAATGTTGTAATTTTACTTACTTTTCTCTTAATAGCATTAAAAATTATTGCATCATCAAATTAACACTGTTAGGACTTTGATTGGTACAACGCTGTGATCAGCAACAATTTACACAAAACAGCTTATGATTAAAGTAAATGAAGTGATCTACCTGTTTTTCTTCTCTTTATCAAACTTTTTAATAACATTGCTAATGATACTGTAACTGATAGACAAGCTTCCAGAGGGAAGAAACTGGGAGGGAAAATGAAGAAGAATCTAGAAGAGACAAAAAGGGATTCTTTTTAGGAAAGGACTTGTAGAAAATCGTTAGTGTAGACAAAGTAAATTATTATGCTTTGACAATCAAAGACCAGGTCGGGTATTGGTACTGTAGTTTGAGATACAAATATGGCCAGGGACCACTGGAGTGACAGCTGTTTTCAAGTTTATTAGTTCTGTGTGCAATAAAAATGATCACAGTGTCCAGAAGCATTTGGAGTGTATGTAACACAATCAGTGAAGAGTGCGTTACAAGTATTCAGTTTTGGACAATGGTTGAAAAATTGAATTTATAAGAAATTCTTTAATAAGCTATCTCTCAATATCCTTGTCAATCTGCAAACATGTGACAATATCTCTTTCCTAAGAAAATACTATTAGTTAGTTACCTTTTCCTACAAACAAAACTATTTTTTCATATTTGTAGATTGCCCTTGTTTATGATGTTAATCACAAAACAAATACTGAAAAGACAATAATATAGAAGATAAAATTAAAAAAAAACTATATAATAAATGAAACAAATAAATGAAAAATAAATCCTTAGAGGAACCTGACCTCTGGAAGATGGATCTACTGATTGGGGGAAATGAAATACCTCTCATGAACTGACAGGTACTGTTGCTTTGGCGTTTGGCTAGTGGAAAAAAGCTCAATAAAATATTACCAGGACTTCCAAACACGGGGGTTGGTCTGGGGGTAAACAGCTCGACTACAAAAACCAGTACTGTTAAACAAAGCAACAACAAAACTTTGAAGTTGATCCAGGAATTGGAGTTACAAGACAGAACTGAAAAGCTGTATGAATTTTGGGCCCTAGAAGATAAAATCACTTTATCAAGCAGTAGCTGCAAAAGTAACTCAAACCTAATCACTGCATTTTTGTGATCCAAGTCAAGATTTTAAGCATGAACAGCCCAACAATCTTTTATGGGTTTTCTGTTGAGAAAGAAATATCTTCAGAACTGGCTTTGTAATAACTAAGTCAGAGGTAGCATTACAGTATTTACTTTCTACTCACAAAGACTTTTGAAAATAGCAGTAGAGAAAGGAACCAGACAGATAACTTTTGTCAAATCCCATGCATCTGTTTCCTCACATAGGAAGACTATGAAAAAAAGAATATCTTCTATCAGGAACTAGAGAAAATACCTGAGAAGGCTGACCCAATGTACACCAAAATCATATTAGGTGATCTCAATGCAAAGAGATTTAGACGTATTTCAGCAATCGGGCAGTGTTCCTTATATTTAGAATGCATTTGACAAATTTAGCATTCTACTTCAAAATAGAAATTCAATGAACAGGATTTCCACAAAAATATACACACAAAAGTAATTGTATCTCCAGGTGGAAGTAAAGTCAAATCAAGCTGACTACATTTTGGTTGAAAGGAGAAACAGACTTTGACTGAGAATTCTAAAGGACCAGAGTACGGATCAGACCACTCTCTTGTGAAGAGAACCATAAATATACAAATTACGGAGGAACCACAGGTCAAGAGCAAAATGAATTATTTTTAACAACACAAAGTTGAAGGAAGAATAAATTGGAATGTAATTTCGGTAACAGATTGACAATTATCTGAGGAACTCTATTCAGAATAAATTGTAGAAGAAAATTGAAATAGGATTAGATCAACCCTGACAGAAGCCGCTGATGAGGTTATTAAGAGGGAGAAGGGAAAAAGAAAATCTGGTAAGTAGGAATGTAAAACGACAATTCATTAAAGAAAGAGAGCTAGAGATGTTATGGCTACAAGATGCTAATCAAAAAGATAGGAGAGAAAGTTTTGATATTATCAAAAGATAAGAGAAACTGAAGTACTTGAGGAGGTTGACACAAAAGCAAGAGAACTGTTCAAGTCAATTTAAGAAAAGGTGTCAGACTTCAGGAAGCCTATGGCAAAGATGGTAATTTACTAATGACCAATGAAATATTAACAACTGCTGGACTGAATATTTTAATAAACTGTTCATTTGCAAACCACCAAATCAACCGGTCATTACTGTTAAAACGAAAGTAAAAATGTTCTCAGAACCACAAACCTTGTAAGAAATTAGGAGTCTAATCTGTAGGCTAAAGAAAAATAAGAGTGCAGAAGCAGATACCAAAACAGCAGAAATGTTGAAACATGGTAGAGAAAAGCTACAAAAAAGTGTTCACCAGTTAATCTATAAAACATTGAAAGAAGAAAAGTTACCTGGAGAATTGAAATCAGCAATAATCTGTCAAATATATAAAAAGAATGATAAACAGATTGTATTAGTTACACAGGAAATTTTCTTTTTAAGTTTTATGTATATGAACCTCTCACTGGAGGTTCATATTAGATAAACTCCATTGACAACTGAAAGTGTAGATAGGGGAATATTAAAGCGGATTGAGACCAAATAAATCTACTAATGATTAGATATTTATTCTGAGGAAAATCATGGAGAAAGGATGGGAATTTGATAAGAGATATGCATATTCTATTCATAGATTTCTAAAAGTCCTACAATAGTGTCACTGGTGAAGTAATGCCTGACTAATTCAACATCAAAAGTCGAAGTAAATGGTATAAATGAAAAATTCAATTATGACAGCACTGTAGATGAGAGATGAGATTTTATCAATTCTGTCCAATATGGTAATGGAGAAAATTGTCAAGGAATTCTGAAAAAAGTACAGTGGAGTAATTAATGTAGGGGTACTTGATACTCAGATGCTAGCATATGCTTTCGATCTGGCACTGCTAGATGAAACCAAGAAGGAGCTTTTTTACTAAGATGGTGGAGGTGCTTAAAATAAATACAAAGAAAGTAGAACTAAACATCAACCAGGGAAGTATAGAATACCTCTTAATTTCAAGGAACAATGGTAAAAAAATGAAAGAAACCCCTTAACTTTGAAGGTAGGAAAAGGGTAAAAAATTCAAATATTTGAGCTCGGTCTTTACAAAAAGAGGAGTTCCAAAAATTAAAGCCAGAATCACTGCAACAAATAGAACATTTTTTGCTTTAAATCATGTATTCAAAACTTAGCCTTATCGTAAAATACTTAGCTGGGACTGTAAACAAGACAATAGTTTGGCCAAGATTTCTCTATGGCTGTGAAACACAGACACTCAGAAATATCACAAGACTGGCTAAAAAAAAATCTCAGTTAATCTATTTGGACAAAGACCATATAGGCAGATCAAGACCAAGGTGAATAGATCCAAGTAGTTTTGACTAGAAGTTCTGCTGGTAGAAAATTGGAAAGAAATGGTTCTGGATAGAAACTACTGAAAGGAAAAGCTGGATAATTTGAATAGTTTTTTAGGCCTACCCTTGAAGAAGAAAATTACATATTAATATGTATACTCAATATAAATAGTAAAAATAATAATAAAAAATATATATATATATTTTTTATCTGTTTTTAATAATAAAAGAAAATAGCAACACTTAATATACAATCCATGAACAGCTGTAAGAAGCTTGCAGAGCCCATCTATATTTATAACCCCCATGTGACTGTTTAGTCAACTGAGAGATTTAGAAGTTTCCAGTTCACATTTTTTTCCGCATTCAATGTTAATTTGGTCACACTGTTATAATATATTATCTTAAAACAATCCATTAAATAAATTTGCTAAATTTGAAGCCAATAATTAATTAAACTTTAGGTCCAAAAATCTTAAAACTATACTCCAAAATGAACACAATTTAGAACTTTTTATTATACAAATGACACAGATTTAATATCTAGAATTGTTTCATTGTAATTAAATTTAATTAATAACAGAAAAATTATTCAGAAACAATAAATGGTAAAACAAAAAACGTTGCACTGCTTCACATCATACTAAGTCTATTGCAATAAATTCTCATAGCAATGGCTGACAAAAGACTATGATCCAAATAACAAGACACAAATAAGTAATTTTTATTGATTTCAAATGTAATTACACTGCACAAAAAATATTTAATACAGTACCTATATTTAGTAATTTGGTTAAATGTGATATTTGATTGTTTAATTACCTAGAAATAACACTCACATAATCAATAAAATATTGATTATTTTTTCTATGATGAACATTTGAAAAAATGAATGTCAGAAATCAAACCAAGCAACAGTCAAACAAGAAACCAGCATGATCTCTATATAAAACTGGTTGTCCAGTTATTTTACTATATAAAAACACACCAAATTAAGAGCAAGCTAGATGTAAGATTATCAATTTACATGGTAAATAATTCTTGAATCAACTGATTTATCATGTTATTTAAATATTATTTCAGATAATATTTAAAGAGGCTGCATTACCTTTATCATACGTTAGAACTGATATTTGTCATAATCATTTCAAGTTTACATTGATACACTTAGCTTGCTATTAATTTGGTGAGTATGTGTGTGTGTATGGTGTGTTAACAGTTATCTTACAGAGATATGAGAATACACAAATAACTACAACTATATAACTTTTAAGGAACCAGACATTCTTGTAATCAAAACTTTGTTCGCCTGGCTCTAAACAAATTCTACAAATTTCAAAGGAATCACTTCCAGTTCCAGAAATTCCAGGTCCACACCACTCCTTGGTTCCCAGTACATCTTTCACCATATCTACAGGTGTCCCTTAAGTTTTCTTACATATGAAAGATAATTTTTTTTTTTATGAAAACCATTCTTATTTTTTCTTCATATGTAAACTTGTAATGAAACTGTAGTTTCCCATAATTATTTAATAATAAAAATAATAATGCTGCTAATACTGTACTATATTTTCCTCAATATATTATCTAGATATTCAAGTTCTTTACTTTATGGTTTTTTATCTTCCAATCCTTTGTACATCTAACCCAAAACATTGATATTGCTTATTTTATTTATTAAAACTAATTTAAACATTCTTTAGTATATTTACATTTTTAAACTTCTAACTTTTAAATTAAAATTTTTTTCATATCAAATTTTTCATACTAAAGGCTAGAAAAAAATGTAGCATCTGTGGGAATCTCAGGATGGCTAATTCTTAGCCATCAATATAATAGAATACTGTCAAAAAAATGGAAAAAAAATGAATAATATGATGGAATCAGATTTATAAAAAAAAAAATCAATAAACTGTGGAAGACTACTGAAAATTGCTTCCCTCTTTTTTAACCACAATATTTAAAAAATTACAACCACAGACATCCAAGCTAATTTTTAAAATATGAAAAAATCAAATGACCTTTTTACAAAGCCAATTCAAGCATAACACAATTATCTGATAAAAAATAAATCAAGTAATCAACATTGAAAGATAATCACAAAAAAATAATTTAGAATAACTCACCAAACATTTTCAGTAGCTGCATCATCAGCAAAGTGATTTCTCGGAGTTGTATGAAATAGAGGTATCACTAGTTTACCTCTTTTTTCAACTAAAAGAAAAGAAGGAAAAAATACACATATATAATAAGAATTATAATAAATAGACAATAGTAACTTCAGTTATTAATAAATAAACAAATAAATAAAAACCATTAAATAGAAATTCAGCAAATAACTAAAGTTTAACTTAATATTTTCAATAATTTTACAGTACTTTTTCTATTAAAAAAAAAAAACAAGCCACATCATCACCTTTAAGTACTGCCAAATTTGTGAGATACTTTTAATCACTGGTGCAATGGCACGTAATACACACAAACAAGGAGAATGTGATGAACTGCTATGTGATTATCTCAGAGCACATTGAAGCATCACTAATGACATTATTAACCTATTTGTCAACTTACTGTGTCCCAAATGCAAGCAGCAATAATCACTTGAATACAGAAGTGCATGACTCGAACACTTCAAACAACTTTTCTAAAAATGTATGTGAACTTTTCCTTATGTGAATACAGAATTTAATTTAATTTAATTTACATTTTTTTTATAAAATGTTACATGTCACCACTGTGTTTAGTTGCACCAGTTTGGTTTTAAGTTGCTCATCCTACATAATGAGGCAAAGCCTAGTTTTGTAGGCAGCTAACCACTTAGTCTGATCAAAAAATATGTTTAAAGAACATTCAAAATCTGAAAGGATCAAAGCTTCCATGGTGGCTACCCAGCTTATTTATTAAACATGATACTCCTACATTACATGATATGACTAGAAACAAAAACTAAACTAATTTATTAATATGATAAAGAAGAATCAGTCTGACGGTATAGAAACATGTAGAACATATGCCTACTAATGCTTGTGTTCTTAAATGTTCTCCAATTTAACAAAGCAAATATTTAATTTCCATAAATGTTCAATACACCCCCTGTTAAATAATAACCTTCTTTACACCCTCCTAAAGAAAGTTCAAAATTTATTTATTTCAAAGTTATAGGACAATTTTATTACTACTTTCTAAAGTATTTGAATAAATAATGAAAATAGACTTTTAATATATCTTAACATATTAACAAACTTTCAGCATTGTTTTAGAAAAAAAATTGTCTACAACAGTCATTTCCCAGTTTTTAAAAAATATTTTACATTGCAGAAGTAACAAAAAGATTTAAAAAAGTAACAAAATAAGTAAAAAAGGCATTCAATTTAAAAAGGCATTTTTTACTTAGTAAGTTTGGTATCAGAACAGCTGTTTACAATTTGTTAAATCATACCTTACCAACCATGAAACAAATAGTTCAAATTAAATCTTTTAAAAAGAACATCATGTAAATTTAGGTTCTCACTTAAATATGTAGAGCCGGAGTCTTAAGGAAGTATTCTTAGTTCCTTGCTTTTCTACTGTTTATTAATGCTCATTATTACACATTCATTCAAACAAAACAACTGTTTCTACATCTGAAGACAATTATTTAAAAGGAACTTAAAATTCTATTTTTGCAATTCAAAAAATTATTCAATGGATGTATTGTAACCATCCAACTTTAAATATATCTGCAATATATAACAAATACTCTAATGTAACCCCAATATAGGCCCAAAAGAACTTTCAAGCAAAAGCACATAACCATGATTGTCATCAATTTTAAATGCACATGTTAAATGTATACTTTGGTCACTAATTTAATTATTAACATTATGAAGAATGGCTAGGTATATTTTTTACATTTAGATCAGGAAAAGCACAGGTACAAAAAACAAAATAATAAGAATATTAGATTAATCATAAAAATGTTAGCTTATCACAAAAAAATGTAATTACGAAAATTCAGATAACATTGAAAGTAAGGTATCACTATACCAATGACCACACTGTGATATACGACTAAGCATAGTTCTAAAAATCTATAATTTACATCATTCCCTTCATTATACTATATCAAACAAATGATTTAAACAAAGCTATTGCTCAAATTTTGTATGACAGTAAGATAATTAACACAATATCCAACACTATACAAAAGCCAACCTTGTTATCAAAAAGTTCAAACAATATTAAACTTGCAAATGAATTAAATATAACAACAAATGAATTAAATATAACAAACACAATATATTAAATGAGAAAAAAATTTATTAGATTCAGTATTTAACACATAATAGAGGGGGTTTAAACTACTTGTTTATTAACAGCTGTAACTCCACTGAAGCCTGGAAAGTGCCTACAAAACATCTTCTGGAAGGGCACAATTCTGTATATTTAGAAAAAGTTACTTTAAGCAACATATTACAATAATCCTTATCCTTTACTTTTATCATTTCCATATCAAGGAAACCATGCAATGAGTAATGAGGTTACATACAGTAACCAAAGATGTGGTTTTATGCAGTTTTTTAAATTTTATATTACAAACCTTTTTAATTGCTGTAATAAACATACTGAAAACACCTTCCATTACAATTCAAACACTCAATTATGTAAATCATAAATCTTGTACCTCTGAGGCACATAACTAAATCTAACTAATAAATCTTTAGCTTCATTACAAACAAAAATTAATTACTGGGTGATAAATAAATAAAATACACATACCACCTAACCTTTCACGTACTTACAACTAAGCGTTATTCAATTAACACTTAAATAATGAAAAGGTTAGATTAACATACAAAATAAAAATGACACACATAGTAACTGAGAAAGATGAAATATAATTATCCCGACGAGTAATATTTACCACCTTGAGAAAAGCGAGAGGCTGAGTTTCCTTGACTTTCCGCCATCTTGTCTTCCTAGTCACAGAAAATTTAAACTTTATAAAAAAAATCTTAACTTATGTAGTCTCATTTAGTTGTTTTAAATCAATTCTTATTACTCTCAGATTTCTTCCCATAACTAAAGCATGTCGTGAAAGAAAATCATATAAACTGACAGAAGGAATTCGATAAACATATTGCTGTTTATCACTTCCCACTTCGCTCACTTGTGTACATATACATCATTAGAATAACAACATCTGATCAGTCGACAAACATCGGGCAAATACAATCGAATCGAAGTTCAAATTACTAAAACTCGTTGAACAAAGTTTATTACTTGGAAAATATAGGTGAATACATTTTTTCTGTTTAATAGGAACAAATGTAGAATAATGTGTGTTTTATGGAAGGCACACATTTTAATAGAACGTTATATTTATTAGACAGTAGATAATATATTATAAATCTAATTCAATTAGTATTTTTGTTGCATTATTTACACCTATTTAGCATCTAAATAACTTATCAGGTTGGCAATTATTACGTTTCACTGAACTACAGCAAAGGACAGGTGAAATCTAAGATGGGGTATTCCACCTCTCTGCTCAGGTTTATTAGATTCGTATATAAATATAAAAAAATTCTTTTAAAATATTGATAATTTCTCTTCTATCCTCTATTTTTTTTTTTGTTAAGAATGGTAAAAAGTTAGAAATAAGTCTTAACATGTTATGTATTTTTAATGGTAAGTATGAAGCGTGAACAAAGACTAGACTATGAGAGATCTGGCTTCAAAAAATTTCTTGAATGAAAATGTATAAGAATGGGTTTGGCTATCCAGGGAGATCAAAGGCCATCTCTTATTTTTAAGAGTAAGAGACGAAAAAACACTCCCCATAAAATTACAGATAAGACTCCTTAAAAAAATGTTGATTCAGGCCAGGTTTTTTTTAAAGACTAAAATCCACGTTTGCGTTTCTTTCTTATCAGATCTGCTTGATTAAAAATAAACTAAAAAGACAATAATCTTTTCTTTGGAGATAAAATTTTTCTTCTTTGCAATGAAGAATGCAAAGTACGAATTTTCTATTTTTCTCACGTGTTAAAAAAGGGAAATATGACTTGTTTCGGATTTTTCAAGTATCGGCACAAAAATGCTTAATTTTCCTACTTCGTATTCATTTTCAATAGTTCAATTAAACTATTAGTTTTTTTTTCACTTTTCTGCTGTTTCATATGTGTGAAAATTATGTTGTAGAAATCTATCGTGTATCCAATTCAAATCATCAACAGAAACTCTACCACTTTATTTTAACTGCACAAGAAGTGGGACGTATCTTTTAACCGCTACAAACTTTTAACAAAGTTATAAACACATTGTCACCTTCTTTCTCAATCCGGACTTTCTCAATAGTCCTCCGTAAACAAAATTAATAAATCTTGTTTTACTATATTTAGCAGTTCGACCTATCGTGAATGGTTAAAAAGCCTACTTTTTTACTCGTATTGTGTTACTTAAAAAAAAATATCATAACTGGCTCGAAAAATTCGTTTTAGTCCTTAGTTTTACTGTTTTAGTAATGGTTAAGGGAAAATCCCAAGATTTTTCACAGTGTTTAAATTATCTCTTTGCTTGGTTTCAATCTTCTGTTGTTTTACGAAGGAATTTGTGAAGATTGTTCCATGTATGTAAATTACAAAAGGAATTCAATCAAAGTATAAAAATGTAGTCATGTGTATCATGATGGCACAAATAAACAGTTCAATTGATTGATTCAGGGAAAATAATTTTTTCTTCAATTGCATTTTACTTCTACCAGATATTTAGGGGCTTACTTTGTGACACCACACCACAATAACCTGGACTTAAACAGCTAGTGTTTAATTTACCACTGCTGAGCATTTAGGAATTGCGCAGACATCCACAAACCCTACTATTTTTCTCGGCGCAAAGAGTGTTAACCAAACAAACAGCAAGGCACCATAACTCGCTATTCTACTAGACCTCTGAAGGTATTGGCTCTAAATCGGCTTTCAGAGAATGGATGAAAAGGAAGCGCTTGAAAGGAAACAGACGCGAAAAGACATTAATGAGTAAAATATTGTTGAAGCACGCTAACGTGATAATTAAATCTATGAACGTATATATATACTAGCATTTGTTTAAAAATTCAATAACAAGGGGCAATCGTTCAGGCTTTCCAGTAAATTGAAGGAGTACTGCATTTCCTGTCACCGATTCTTCATCAGTATGGTGGATAACAGTTCGTTAATATTTTATCAGTTTTATGAATTTGAACCCACCGGGTGGTCTAGTGGTGAACGCATCTTCTCAAATCAGCTGATTAGGAAGTCAAGAGTTCCAGCGTTCAAATCCTAGTAAAGCCAGTTATTTTTACATGGATATGAATACTAGATTGTGAATACTGGTGTTCTTTAGTGGTTGGGTTTCAATTAAGCACACATCAAAGGGATGGTCGAACTGAGACTGTATAAGACTATACACTTCATTTACACTCATCCGTATATCATTCTCATTCATCCTCTTTAGTAGTATCTGAAAGGTAATTACCGGAGGCTAAACAGGAAAATAAGAAGTTTGATGGCCTATAATTTTCATAGAATTTATTAAATAAAGGTAACATTTTTATTGTTGGGTTAAGATGAGCAAATGACACTGTCGGCGGGATGCGGCTGCCCTGTCGAAGGGCATGGGACACCATGCAGCCGTGAGGTGTAGCGGCGTCTCGACGACGGTTTATTGTGGTAAATGTTACGCGGGACTCTGCGATGGAGCTGAATGGGAGTAGGCGATCAATCCGCCTCTCCCTGGTAGACCAGACCGGAGTCCGTAATTACCTAAGTCAGGGGTTTTATTAAGCGTAAGCTTTGGGAACTAGGTCTAAATTTCGTTGTTGCAATCAACATGTTTGGTGGTATGTTGTGTTTATTTGCCTCGAATTACGATATATTCACAGAATTGGTTCATAATAAGTATAACTAGGCGCGGGGTCGCGCTTCCGCGAGCTCGGTTAGCTAGTTCAGAGCGAGATGATGTAGGACATTCAAGATGTCCGGATGAGGCCTACAGCGAAGGCAATAAGCTGAGTTATTAAATAACTGATGCAAATGTCTATAGAGGCATTTGCATCGGTGGCATCCCAACAAGGTCAGGCTTATTACTATGAGATGTAAAAAGTCAGAGGGCGATAGACGACTCCCGTTAAAGCCCAACAGGGCAAGGAATGGGGGTGGTGTGGTGACCGGAACATCACTAGATGGGTGTCTTCCCCTATGGGGTTGGGATGTTGGGTTAAGATAGTGTGGCCAATTGCCATTTTGTAATTATGGGTTGGTTAATTTCATTTAAATTATTGAAAAAAGTCATTGTAATTAGTAAAATTGTCACTACTCACATAAAATTAAAAAAACAAATGTTAAATTGTATTTGCATATCTTTAACAATAGAATACACTTATTTAATTATTAATCACATGACTGAATCTAATACATAAAAAATTCAAAAATTATTTCCTTAAAATCTTGATTTTTTGATATTTATCATAGCCTACAATATTTTTTACAAATTTTGTTAAATAAAGATTATATTTTTGCACATGGGAAAGCTGCTATTTAATTTTTCACTTAAATTACTGAAAAACATATTTTTTTAACTTATCACTTCCCTTAAAAAAAAAGGTGATATATTCATTGTCATTTTATACAGAAAAGGAAAGGAAATAAAAGGTCATAATTTATATTTCATTAGAATTCATAATGAACACTGTGGCCATAAAGTCCTTTTCCATAAAAATAAATAAATTGTTTTTCATTACTCTAATAATTTTACACATAAAACCTACTTTAAATTGCAACTGTAGCAGCTACACTATTGTCTACATAAAGTTTTATCAGGTGCCAAGTGTGTTTTCACAATTTCTTCTATGCTGAAGGATCAAAGTCATAAAAATAATCTCAAGAAGCAATTTTCTGCTCATCAACATCTAAGTTGCCCTTCACAATGTTCATTTAAAATGTCCTTATTGACAGTGTAATGAGATGGAGCTCAATCTTACTGTAAAATGACAATCCAAAACCAATCAATTAAAGGTGAGTAATAAAATAATTTTCAAGGTGCTAAGATACTAAATGATGTTAACTCGCTCTTCAAAAAAGTAAGGTCCTATTAGATATCACTACCCCATACAATTCCATGCGGTGAGTTGGTCAGTAATTAACTATAACTAGAATTACAAAATTGGAATTCTTATTACAATTCTGCAATAAGAATTCTTATTCCATTAGGCAATTATAAACTGTATTGTTTATCTGAACATCAAAGTTTTCTAATCCCTTGATTAGACGATGATAACCAAGATGGACGCTACTACTATCAGCAAGACAAGACATCACCTCACTACTATCTAGAAGTCTGAGATTTTCTTGATACTCAATTCCCTGGTTGGTGAATTAGCTGTGAAGGTCCAACTGCACAGCCACGTTGCTTCCCACATTTGACCCTACTAGATTTTTTCTTGTGGGGTTTCATTAAAGATTGGGTTAAACCTTTGTCTGCTGATCTAAGAATTAACGCCATAGTTGCAGAGGTAACGCCTGATTTGTTGGCTACAGTCTGGAATGAAATCGATTTCAGGTGGGATGTACGTCACATTAGAAATGGAATGCATATTGAGCTAAAGTGAATGTTGGGTGACAAACTTGATGTGCTTTTCTATGAAACGAGACCTCAACTGAATTTGTTCGTTATCTCAATAAATTTTTATATTCTTTTAAAGTTGTTTAGTCCTTTTTGAATCACCCAGTATTTTATATTTTCAAAATGGAGACCATGTCAATTTTTAAATCATTTGTATAAATATTAGTTTTGTCATTAATGCTTTATTAAATAAAATCTAAGCATTTTACTAACAAAAAAGGACATCACATTTTAATCTAATCAATGCTTCCGAATAACAGGTAAATCAATTAGCAAACTTACCTTCATTAGATTTTTTTTTCAAAAGGTTATTAGAAATAATCCTGCTAATGTAAAACATGCTAAACCAAATTTGATTATAACAGACTAAAACTTTCTTGAAGTTAAAGCCAAATTTTAGCCAACACACATAAATATGTACTCAGAGAATTATGTAACCAAGAAGATTTTTTTGTCTATATAAACTACTTAAAATTAAGCTGAACCAAAAATTTAAAAAAAAAAAATGCAGAGCAAGGTCTGCATTCTGAGAGGATCTGATGGTCTGGTTTGGGTACTGATTACGAAAGAAAAAAAATAATAAAGCACAACAATATTTAAAGTTTGTTTGTAATTTATAATTACACCAGAAACTTGTGAGAACAAAAATCTGTTTAATATTTTAAGTTAAATAATATAATTTAAAAATGACGTCTTTCACACCAAACGTTTACTACACAATCTTTGCCTCTCACCTTACTTAAAAACCTTCTTTTTTCACAATAGTTACAGCAAATCACACACTTTGGAAACAAGGCAAATAATACATTAAAGTCTATATAATAAAACTAAAATTAAAACAAAACATATCTGAATACTTTCAGAGAATAACAATGTAGTAAACAAAAAAGACACGACAAAAAATGCAAGCAAAATTTTCGATCCTCAACAATCAGCTGTTAATGGATGTTATTTCATAAAAGAAAAAAACCAAAAACTGAACAGTCTAAGTAATCTTTTCATTTCTAGTACAAAAACACAGTTAGCTTTTTTTAATAATTGATTTAGTAAAACATTTACAAGTGTTTTTACATATAATTAAGTAACAATATTCTTAAAAATGTCTGAATTAGTAGAATTTAAAAAAATTACTTTATTTAGAATTTCTTAGACATACATTTCAGAATATACTGTATGGGCATCTCATTTTTGTTGGTTCTCTCTAGCGACTGTTGGTTTTCAAACATACTGGAAAAAATGTTAAGAAATTGGATTCTCTCAGTTTGAAAACTCATAAAGTTTTACAGCAAACAAGAATGAGGTTTAATTATGATGCATTTAGTAGAACAGTTTTTAGACTAGTTCGGAACCTCTGATTTTTAAAAATAATGATGTTCTTTTAGTTTTATCTCCTACTAACAATACTTGTGTGTAAATTTACTGTATATAAATTCATGTAAATAAAAGGTTTTGTGTATAAATTTTATATTATAATCTTTTACTTCTCTTTTTTCAAGCATTTGTTCTTATATGTTTGTTTATTTGAATTAAAATTATTCTTTAGAGAATTAGTTGTTAGAATTAATGTTACTGAACTGATGTGAAGTTATAGATTTTATGTAATTGTTACTGGGCTGGGAGTGAGTTCCTTTAAAACTATGTCAGACAGCTCATTAATACGAGCAAGCTTAAAGAGTTTAAACCCAAGAACATTTTTCATTATTTTCAAGAGTTGAATTTAAACAAAATTCCTCAGCAAATTATCAAAGTTATTCAGTTGACTGGAAGGATGTCCATATTGTTTAAAATCAAGGGACTGACTCAGTGGTAAAGACGTTTTTCTTACTATTGATGAACTTTCCTTATCAAAATGCTTAACGAATTTATTTGCTTTCACTTGCATTTGTACAATCATGCAACCAACTAGCAAGTTTTTCTTCAATTGAATAATCGCTTGTCTGCCATTTTAACTGAACAATTCTCAATGAATATGTGAAAATAACATCAACTTCTAGCAAACATAGTACTTAGAGTAAATTAAAGCAGCTGATAATTAAATTACAATAATTTGATTACTGTGTGACCAACCTGTATGTAATGCTATAGAATGTGGCTACTATGTACGTCTACCTCAATTATTTGTATGTTTTCTTGAAATATTACACATTGTAATTTTCATAAAATTTGTTAAATAAATGTAATGTATTTACAATTGAATTACAATAGAAAACTCTGCCTAGGTAATCAGAAATTCTTCATTTGTAATTATGAATTAATTTCATTTTCAATGTTACTATACTAGTTTTATACAGAAAACTGTTAGTGAATCAAAATTCAAGTCTGCACTGTATAAACACATTTTGTGAGTTAAATAATTTCCTTAAACATGATAAACTGATAAAAAATTAATTAATGAGACTTTACTGTATTAAGATTGTATTCCTGTTATTGTTAGGTTTTGTGTTGTAGTAACAGGTGTGGTAGTGCTATAGAGGGCTACATTTAGAATGAATGATCCACCTGTATGTTTGGTAAAATTGTCTTTTTAAATTCAATATGTTATAGATGAGTAAAAAATTAATTGAGGTATGATTTGTTACTTCTTGTGACACTCCATTTTAATGGACAAATTTTTAAAACTTTTGATGTTTTTCACATTTTCTACAGAAAATGTGAAATTTTGAGTTTATAATGTTTTATTTTTGCCAAATTCTGATATGTTTGGTTACTGAAATGTTCAGTTAGAATTAATATTAAAAAAATTAATATTATTAATAATAATAATTAATTCATAATTATATATTATAATGAATATAGATTTAACAATATAAAATAATTTTGTAATATAAAAAAAATACTTTAGATTATTTTCTATAGAGAAATAAATAAAAACAATATACAGGAAATAATATTTCTTCATATTCTGTATTTAATTACTAAATAAAAAAGCTATATTTTTATTTTTTCCACCCTATTTATTTTTTTCTATGCCTCTTTATATCAGTTGTTATTTTGTATCCCTATCCAATATGATTACATGACCGTATAATACTGAAGGCCTTTTATTCCACAACTAGTGGAATCTAAGATTTCTGTTTTTATTAACTTCTTATTAGAGGTATTCTCGAATCCTTCTGTTAACTCAGTGTTCTATTTTAATTCTTTTTTATTTTAGAAACCTATGAAATTTCTGAAATACATTTATTTTTAATTTTGTGTATCAATTAAAATCTAATTATTTTGATAGAATAAGTTGATTTTTAACATACACTGAAAGGATGATTAATTTAAAAATCTTTTCTAGAAAAAGGGTAATTTTCAATTAGAGCCATATAAATTAGTTGCTTTATAGATTTCCACAATTTTCCTTATGGTTTTGATCAATGTAGTAAATCATCTGAGGTAAAAGCAGTATTAACAGAAATTGCCTTCTACGAAGTAATAATGTACCATTGTATAATACATATCCTTGATGAGCAGAGTGACAAGACTGATTGTCATCTGTTGTTTAGCAGACTAGGTATTCTGAATTGCAGTAATTTATTCGATTTAGTGAAACCAAACACTCTTCCCTTTTCCTGTTATCCTGAAAAGTGATTTTTGATACCCACTTTGGAAGGTGAATCATGTAATTTCTATATATTTTATGACATTGGTTCATGACAAGCTTGATTAAATCAAAGTTGAGTCCATATCACGTAAAAGAGATTATGTGAATAACAAGCATGGACGTTTCTCACATCTACAACTTGTGTTTATATATTTCCAGTAATTAGAATTGAATTACTACCATGTCCTGAATTCTGCACACCTGACATTTATAAAGTATAGGATAAATTCTGAAGGAGTACTGTGAGGGATATTGTATTAGTGTTCTAATAGTGTTAAAACAAGATATAGCTCTACTATTTGTCAGTGCCACTATCTGCACTCTGTTTAAATGCTACTATCTTATTACAAACAATAATTTTATTTTTAAAAGTAATGTAAATTGAAATTTTCTGGTTATAAATAATTTAATATTCAGAATGAAAATTAATATATATAAATTGTGCATTATACAGGAATAATTATATAGATATTAAAGGAACTTGCAATGAATCATAAACCTTTCCTTTAAAAAATTAATTAAAACAACTTCTTTAGGAAAGATATTTTGCAAATATAAACTGAGAATATATTATGAAATGGTAGTTTTAATCCTTGCATGCACCATAATCACATCACAGAACTACCACCAGAAAGAGGAGTACCCTCCAGTTCCTCTGCTGTTGTTTAGAAATAAACCTAATCTTTTACTTCAAATTTAAACACTATATGTGAGGCAGTGTGTTCCCTGTCTGCATCAGAAGTCCAAACAAACCAAGGGGCAAATGGACATCATACTATTGAGATCTAAGTTGCAATTTCATTCACCTGAAGCTTGAACACCATGCTCATACTAGCCAATTGCATCTGGCGATCACAAATAATCCAGCCTTTCTTCATGTCCAGCATTCTAAAAGAATTAGTATCCCAGTTCATTTGACTTGCTTCGTTTCAAAGATTATTAACTGATGATGACTGATAATAGTCTTGGGACATATTCCCATTACCAGTCTTTTTCAGAACATCACCTGCTACCGGAGTCAATGCAATGTTCTTCCTGATCAGTTGACATCATCAGTAATAAAAGTTCATGGCTTCTAGGAACTAGTCATCTTAGACTCTATGAATAGAGATGTCTTTGAGTCCCCAAATGCTACTAAAAGAAAATGAGAAAAGAAAGTTCCTGTAAATCATGAAAGACTAGAACCAATGTACATAATCTCGATATGTCAGATTTAAATAAATTTTTATGGAGCTTGAAACCTTAAAATCACCATCTCTGAATTAGTAAACAATTATTAATGGAAATAATTTTTTTATAATTTTCCTGAAAATAAAGAATCAATATGAATTTCTTTACTAAATGATTTCATGGAATCTTATGATCTTTCAGAATATTTTGATACATTATCTCATTAAAAACATCACTCAGTGTAATGGAATTTTCCAATAATAACAAAATATTTTATATGTAAATATTTTACATTATTGTAATTATTTAATTTTTTTTTATAAAGAGCTGATTGTTATTTTTAATTCATTGCATACATTTAATAATAAAAATATTCTTATTTTAATTAATCTGATGGAATGTTGAGAAGTTATAAATCAAATCTATATTTTATTTAAAATAATTACTAAATAAAATAACTATATTAAATTTATTAAATATATATTTTTTTTACTTTATATTAAACATCATAATTTTCATAAAATATTAAACCAGCAATTACAGAAGTTATTTTTGGAAATTATTATTTCTATTAATTTATTTTAAAAACATAAGTAAAAATTTTATCATCATTTATAACCAACACATATGTCTTCATTCAGCTTCTTTCCACATTGAATAAAAGTACTTAAAAATTATTCATATCAGTTAATAAAGTGATATTCTAGTCATTATTTTTTTTATAACAATAATATATTTCTTTCCAGTGTGGTGACAGTAGTAGCATGCCATTTGGCACGCGTACATTTTTACATTGAACTCGTAATTTGCAACTTAAGTATTAGGTATGGATGTTATTTATTTGATATGGTTTTGTAAAATGCTGCAGCTGCAGAAAATTTAAAAGCCTTAACATTCCTTTAATACCATACTAGTAATCTAAATAATTCTTAACTATGTACAAGCTAGTTTTTCATTTTAACAAAGGATGTTAAACATTTTTGCGTTTTTTTTTGGGCATATCAGACACTTTTTCTATTGATTTTTTCTCATTTTTAACGGGTTGGGTAAAAAAAAGGGACGTTGTGTAAATATTTATGTAACTAAATACATCTTTCAGGAGTTTTCTGAATATAGGTTCCACTGACCATGTTCATGAGTTTGTTAGATCATGGTGGATATTGTTCAAGCTAACAAAACAAGAAACTCCCCTGTCTACGATATGCAGGTAGATGAGAAGAGGATGGGTCTTCTTTCTCACTTTCTCTGCTTTCACTTTCTACATTGCTTCTTCTGTTTCTTTCAATTCATGTTCATCAAGTAGTAATAATAGCTTCTCTGGTATGCTGTTCTAACTGACTGATTTTACAATTCCAGTTTTCCCTTTTATTTTTACTGTTGTCCTCAAGAAATATAAAAAAACCAATTAAAATTGTGTTTTTAATTGAAGTAGCAATAATAGTACAAAACCAATAATTAAACATTTTATAATAGTTAATGCATGTGTAAATATAAAACTAGTGTGCAATAAGTAGCCCAAACTATCATAAAGTTTTAGGTTAAATGTTTTATGGATTTTAGATAAATTTTTGTTGTGACCTCATGTTAACCTTTAGCGCCTTTACTTTTTTGTCTAAGTACAGTATTTTGACAATTGTACATTGTACTACAAATAGTACTATCTTATTAGTTCCATACAAACAGAAAAATGTACACTATATACATACATTACACCAAGAACACTACACAATTTACAACATATACCATTACCTGACTACACAACAACATTCTACAATATTTGTTCTTTCACTTACTTTTAGTGGTGTTGCAACACCTTATGAAATGCAACCGTAACCTAAGGTGGAAACTATCATGCTGGTGGATGGATGACTCTACGTAGTGATTCTTGAACGATGTTCTCTGGGCACCTGGGCGAATCCATTTGTATTTAGCTCTAGCCTCTGTACATGTGGGCTCTGCAGAGGTGCGTCTTCTATTTTTCTGGTTCTTGTGGAAACAAAATTAATAACTCACAAGGAACTTCTACGAATGGTGTTGGTCCATCTGAAAAAACACCACTTGAAATCAAGTGAAAATACCTACCCCTCACTCAGTGTTGTCTAATGAGGACAAAAATGCTGTTGATGAGAACAGGCTAACTGTTGATGTATCCTGTCCACAGTATAAGAACGTACGATTTGTTTTCTTAAACACCAGTTAGGAGACTCCCTTCAAAAGCTGTCACCTTTACTGACCCATAAAATTATTTCAAGCTCTAGTGATTCATCTAAAAACATCAGGAAATTGAAGGATGGCATGATACTTGTTGCGACAATTAGTGACAAATAGAGTTGATCCCTGTTGCATCTCACTAACATAGGTGGTATTAACATAAAAACAGTATGCCACAAATCCTTGAATATCAGCTGAAGAGTAATCTTTTGTTGGGACTTTTTGGAGCTTGATGTCAGCAAGATTACCGATGAACTTCATCCCCAAGGTGCTGTTGAAGTGAGATGAATTAGCAGACGTCAGAGCGGAATAGAGGAACCTATTCCCTCTCTTATATTGATGTTTAACCTTCCCTTACCACTGGAGAAAATCAGAGTAGGTTACATGTCTATTTGAGTGTGACCATTCATTCCCAACCCTAGGCCATGTTTCCAGTGTCAAAGATATGGCCACACTACATCTTGCCAGAAATCTGCAATCTGTACTCGATACAAAAATGAAGGCGACAATGACTCTGATTGCCAGGAGAAAGAAAAATGTGTTAACTGTGGGGGTTCACATACAGCTCACTCACGAGATTGCCCCATTTTTAAAGAGGGGAAGGCAATTCTCAAAATCTGTACGTTAAAGTCCCGTAACTTACTGAAAACTATGTTTTTTGCAGCAGCTACATCCAAGCAAACCACTACAAATCCGAGTAATCAACAGTGCAGACCCTGCAGTGAACTGAAAT
Organism: Lycorma delicatula; assembly: GCF_047948215.1. Classification (NCBI taxonomy): domain Eukaryota; kingdom Metazoa; phylum Arthropoda; class Insecta; order Hemiptera; family Fulgoridae; genus Lycorma; species Lycorma delicatula. Next base: position 80,332,790 of record NC_134463.1, read on the forward strand.
TGGTGTTCAGTTGTTATATGTTCAGGTTGCCTCGCTCACAATTATTTCAGAGCTAACAGAAATACAAACAAGAAAAAATGATTATTTTTTAATCTGGTTGTAATCTCTATCTGTAATTGTTATTTGCCTCAGAGTCAACCAAGAAGACGGATGGTTCAGAAAGCGAACTAGATTGGATACAAGGATTCCTTTAGCGATTTTGACAAGAGTGGATGTGCAATCCACCAACTTGTCAAGTTTACACAGGATTCTTGATAACGAATGAATTCTTCCTCTTAAAATCTGGAAAGCCAAGGGCGGCCTGCTGTTCCTTGGTGGGATGAAGACTACAGGCGGGAACTAAGACATCGGCGTAAGGCTTTACATAATTTCAATCGACGTCCAACAACTGAAATGCTCTAGCCTTACACAACGCAAGAGCTGTTTGCCATTGAGTTTTCCGATGTGCTAAGTGAAAATCTTGTTTGGATTATGTCAAATCCACTTCTTGTACAACACCCATCATCTCGTGATACTTGCCCCGGAAATGATATCAAGCTCAGTATGTTATCATACCTCCCAAATAGTGCAAGACATCTTCTGTGTATCTGTAATAGAGTATTCTCTGTCCAGGGGTTTCCAGATTCTTGGTCAGAGGCACTAGTAATCTCTGTACTAAAATCTAGTAAGGATAAATCATGCCCAAAAAGTTATCATCCTATCTCCTTGACCACAGTACCCTGTTGATGGAACAACAGATGGTGGAACAAATGGTGAACTGTCATCCAGCGTGAGAGTAACTCCCCTGATTGCCTCAGAATCAGTTTCTGCCAGGGCAGATCATCTATTGATCACATAGTTGCCCTGAAAGCTGCTGTTCAAAACGCCTTTTCACTTCACCAACGTCTGGTTGCTGTATTTTTTGATTTGTAAAAAACGTATGAGACAGCATGGAGGAAAGGAATCCTAAACACACTCCACGATTGGAGTCTACAAAGTAATTTTCTCATATTTATCAGGGGTTTTCTTAATAATCAGTCCTTCAGAGTTTGAGTTGGAAAAACGGTATCTAGAAGTTTCACGCTGGAAAACGGAGTACTCCAGGGAAGTGTCCTTAGTTTGCCATAGCCATAAATAGTATAACAAACTGCGTACAAAAATCTGTTATGTGTTCTTTATTTGTAGATAATTTTTCAATTTTTGTAACAAGTAGAACGTTAGCTACAGGTGAGAGACTGGTTTAAAACACAATAACCCACTTAGAATCGTGGTGTAAATCTACTAGATTCATGTTTTCCCTAGGAAAAACCAAGTGCATTTGATTTTCTCGATTGAGGGAACGTGTTGATCCTGAACTGTATTTACATGGTGAATCAGTTGAAGCATGCATGCGGGTTAGATTTCTAAGTATGTCATTTAACTGACTAATATGGGTAACACATTTGAAGGAGCTGAAGGTAAAACATTAAGAACATGTTGAGAGTTCTGTCTAATATCTGTTGGGGAGCATATTGTGTACACATGTTATGCTTCTACCAAGCCGTGGACCATTCTTTCTTGAACTATGGCTGCATAGCTTATTTGTCGACAAAGGCCACTGCACTAAAGATGTTCATCCCTATTCCCATAGCGGAAGACACCTGCCTTGTGACAATTCCAGTCGCCATACCACCCCTCCCCCCGATGGGCTTTAACGGAGACTAAAGATGCTCAATGCAGTCTCTATCATTTGTTCATCCATCTTGCCATTGGTGCTTTTTGCTCAAGCTCTGTGGTAAGTCTACTGGTGGACAGTGGTGAGCCATCTCTTTGCAACAGACTGAAGCAAATGATATGCTCCTATGTGACTTGCATTAAAGTGCAACCACCTCACCCAACCTTTGATGTGGTATTCTTGAATCAGCATGTTAATTAATACCAGGAACAACTGAGATCTACTGCTCCGCTGGGGATCAGGGTTCAATGCCTTTTCTCAGCTCTAAGTGTACAATTACCTCTAGTCTTTACTAATGCTCCATGTTATAACCCTCCTTGGCAGCTTTTTCACATTAATTACTGCTTTTATCTGGATAACAAACATAACACAAATCCAGTACTCTTATAAAACAAATTTTATAATATTAAAAGTAGCATGAATCCTGATGTTACAGTTTATATGGATGGTTGGTTGTGGCTTTGTTGCTGGCAACAGAACATACATGTTTGGCCCTTTGTTGGGGCCTTCCCAACATCACCATATTTTTGTTGCTGAACTTTACACCATTAATAAGGCCTTGCATATAATTAGCCCAAAATATCAGCATATTCCTCTTTGCTCAGATTCCATGAGTGCACTACAGGTTATTTATGACGTGTCTCCTCATGGAGAAATAACCATCGATAGGAGGTTATTTTCTGCCATTTGTGAATAGGGCACTCTAGGATATCTGATGACTCCAACATATGCACCAATTTGTGCTCATTGCACTGGCAGTGCACCACATCCTTGTGGACTTTTATCTGTTATGCCGCATTGCATCGCAAATTTAAACTAGGGCCTAACATGCAAACAATTCTCAGGGATAGTGAAGTGTTATATTCTGCTTTACGATTTCTTACAGCCATCCGTTCATATTCAAATATATAAATTACTGTAATATGTTCCAAATATTCATGTTTGCTGTAACGCAGATTGCAATTTCCCTCCCTCCCAAGATATATAATGTGATGTATCTTTGTTATTTTTCCTTTTAGTATGCATTACAGCCTTTTACTTTAAAGATGTATTTTTGCATGTCCAGGTTTTTAATTGTCTAGTTTTTGAAGAACAAATATTGTACTTATCGATGATAATCTTTATTGTTCTGAAAAAAATTCATCCAACCCCAGAGGAAAATGTCTGCAGGAGTGAGATCACAGTGGCATTTTATTGGTCTGCTTCAACCATCTATTCCTTACTAAATGTGTTACTTAAATGATTCATTGCATCATGACGATAGTGAGCAGGTGCGCCACCATTGAAAAACCACATCTGTAAGTGGAATATCTTGCAAGAGTTCCATCAGACTTATTTGCAAAAAATGCAACTACCACTCTCCATTGAGCCTTGGCAGTAAGAAAAAAGGGCCTATGAGATTATCAGCAATAGACCACACTACACATTAAACGAAAAAATGCGTTGAAAATGACATTAGCAGTCCCATGGGAATTTTCTTCTGCTCAAGTGTGGGTTTTCAATAATTTACAACGCCAATTCTTGTAAAACATGATTCATCAGTAATTAAAATATTACTTAGGAAATCGTGATGATGTTCACATTTTCTAATTAACGATAAACAGAATTTCGTTTATGTATTAAAACCAGGTGGTATAATTACACAAATGTTGTATGGAATGGTTATAATTGTTGTTCCCATATTTTCGCCACACACTTGATTGTGAAACGTGACAAACTTCTGGTGCTTGAGGCGAGAGATATTTGTACCACATTTAGTATTGGTTCTTCAGTGTTTGTGTTTCTCACAAAACCTTCACAACCAGTACTGAAAATTTTTGGGTTCAAGCATACCTACCTGCCTGTTTCTTGAACTTGCCACTCAAAAGTTTCAAATGTTTCATCTGGTACTCTTCAATATGGATAATTTTCCTGGTATTCATTAACACCAGCCAATCCATTTTACTTTACCATAAATTAGCAATATGTCCATCAATTCTCCAAATGAAAACAAATTTGTGGTATAATCCATTGGGAATGACAGACTGAACAATAACAGCACAAACGAATATTCAAATGCTAGGCACACTAAACTTAATTGTTGATCAGCTATTATTTGAAATCATAGATTTCAAATTTATTGAAATATGTGTAACTTGTTCTGTTTAAAATCTTATCACTTTTCTGATCCAGTTTGTGGATCAGAAGTTGAACTTCTCAAATTTGTTTTTAATTTTAATGCACATTATTTACATCAATTTTTACCCTATTTTTCTTAAAACCTGAGATAGGGGTCTGGGACCATTTTAATTCAATTTCTTAGATCAAAAACCATTAGGATGCATCAAATTTACCTTTTGATTTGTACAATTTAGGTAGCAGAGAGCAGGGCAAAATGTTTCATAAGCCCAAACTTGCTAATTTGCCCAAACTAAGCCCCACATCGAAATAAATAAATAATTTTATACGAACACATTTCCAAAACGCTTAGTTTACCAGCTATCTGCCATTTTGTATTTTTAACATAAAATGTATTTCTCAGAATAGTTAATCATATTGATTTGAAATTTTGTCTGCTACGGTACCTAGATGTTTACTTGTATAAAAATAATGAACCTGATTTCTGAATCCTTCACAAAATGGCAGTCATGTAAACTTTTTAATTTTTAATATCATTGCAATTGTTGGTTTATTTAAATGTTATGTTATTACAAAAAAATGTAAAGTGTTTTATGACAAAGAAAATGACATCTTATTTATTCAAATCTATTCATAAATAATAAAGTTATGGCAAAAATTCTTTAAGTAACTCTAGATTGAAAAACCAGTTTTTCATTTCCTCCTGAATAAAATTAAATGACTGGATCTCAACTGGAATAATTTTATTTTTATTATCATGTAAATAAATTATAGAAATTGAAAATGTTACAATAAAATAAAATATTTCAAATCAGAAAAAATCATAATATTAATACTGAAAAATAGTTTGTACTAAAATAGATGTAATTAACTAGTCAATGTTATAAACTTAAATAAAAAGTAATACCCAGTTTGTCTTATGCTACTGATGAAGTGAATACATTGATCTGTGCTATATGAGTTATATTTTTTACCATTATCATAATCACTATGGCAAATAATGTAAATCATATTTATACTATGGCTGCATCAGGAACCACTTTCAAGTGTTACCTTCTCACATAATGTTTTCATCCATTCATAAGACGGCTCAGAAACATATATGTTTCATCAAAATAAGGAAAAACTTTATAAAGTTTTTCCTTATTTTGATGTGGAGTTCATACTTTAAATTCTTTAAACTATAAAATAAACACCTCTATATATATATGTGTGTGTGTGTGTGTGTGTGTGTGTGCATGTGTATAGCCACACTTAAAAAAATTAATAAAAATCTGCTTTACCTTTTATTAATTTAGCGGTGGGTAACAGTATAAGTAAAGATGCAAAAAATTTCATATTTTCCAGACAACTTTTCTTGATACGAAGCACTTCAAAAGTTATATATGTAATAATTAATTAAAAATGCTTAATTATGTAGATATCCCAAGTTTAGATTATGTACTTTTGACCACCAGATCAGTATAGGTAATTTTACCAATGTCTCATGTAGTTTTAAATGTATTCGTAAAACGCAACATACACTTACCAATTAATTATAGTATCTCTAGTAATCGATAGTTTCTTACAGTGCATACACAAAAATATCAGCTCCTTGTATAGACTTTACCAAAATATTAATGATGACCAGTATATATAGTAGTACCATTTCTCTTACTTCCCAAAATTTCTAAAAGGCAGTAGAGATTAAATTAATTCACTTTTATTACTAATGGAAAATGTATTCCGATGGGTGAAAAAATTATGTATAACCACTTCATTGAACGTAAATTTAACTTTTTTTTTTCATAAACCTCCATTCACTTTTATCAATCCAATAATTAAGGTTAGTAAAGTATTCATGACGAATTCAATTCTGTATGAAGAAAACAATTATGTTCATATTGCTTTGCCTAAACTAAAATATCTTCAAGTTGCATATTAGGAGAAATCTATAAGCTTTAACTGTAAAAAAAAGTCCTATGGAAAATTAAAATCTATGAAAAAAAAAAAAATTAAAAAATTGTAGAAACAACACAAAAGAAGATGTGTACATTATAATTATAAAAAAAAATAACCTACCAGGGTAAGAGGAGGATACCACAACTTTTAAAATAATTTCAAATAACTTTTCAAATAAAAGCATTTTTATCAACATTTGAAAATAATCACGTTTATTTATGAATGACATAAAAAAAATCTCTCATTTATGTGGTAAATACATAGATCATAGTTTCTGAATGTGATTGGGTTTAGCATAACTTTGAGATTAAATTTTCTTTGGAAAGGCAAATTATATAGATGCAATATCAATATTGAAACCATTTTATTTAGAATAATTTAACAGAACTCACCATTGGAGAGAAGTATTTTGTTCCTTACAGTCTTGAATTTTAAAAGTAACTAAAAAAAGCTTTTTGTTTTATAATCATATCATTAACCCTAAATCTTATGCTTAATGGGATATGAGAGATAAAGAAATAATTATTTTAGCCACAGTTGTGTCAGGATAAGGCTGGGGAGGTCAGATTGGTTTGAGACAAGGAAGTGTGTTATCTCCACTTTTTTTTTTATAATAACTATGGATGGAATCTTCAAAAAAGTTAAAAGGGAAATAGAAGGAACGAGCACCTTGTTATTTGCAGAGGGCCTGGTTATATGAGGGGAGTCTGAAAGAGATGTAGATTGTGCAATACAGATGTGTGGAGTGAAGAATTCCAGAAATGTGGAATGCTGTTTAATGTTGAGAAGAGTAAAGTGTTTGTGCAAGACAGAAAAATGGAAACTGAATAAGCATAATTATGAATGCTAGAAAATTAAAAAGAGTAAAACAGTTTACTGATCTGGGATCAGTTTTTCAGAGTATAAGAGAATGGTTGAAGAAATAAGTCATGGGTACATAAGGCAAGTGGATTTTATCAGAGTGTAATAAGTCTGGTCTGGAACAAGGAGCTATGTTTGCAATATTATACCTTTAGGCATACTGAAAATATGGACAAGGAAAGATTACTGAACAGGATGCTGCATGCAGAGGAAACAGGTAGAAGATCAAGGGGCACACTAAGAATGAAATTGATAAATATGGTGATAGAAGAAGTGCGCAAGAGAGGGGATGAGGTGAATGTAATGGAAGAGAGATGGTTCGAGGTTTGAGGTAGGTGAAGAAATTTTGTAGAAGGTCCAGTTCAAAAACTTAGATTAAAGGAAACTGAAGGATGATGATGACTTCAAAGGAAAATCTTAAACTTCAGAACAACAAAAATGTTCCATAGTCAGTTTATGTACACAAAGAAAATGATTAAGAGCTAAATTTTTTTCTATGCTGATGTACGGTATAGATCTTGGACTTTGTCTCAGTTCTGTTCACGATACTTTGGTAAAGTCCAAGATCTATACCTTACAGCAGCATAGAAAAAATTTAGCTGTTGATCGGTTAAGATTAGTTGGAGATAAGGTTTGCAATAAAGATGTATTCATATTAGCATAGTGGTAGTTAAGATTGTTAAGAAGAAACTATACTACTTTGCATATGTGATGAGATTTTTTTTTTAAAGTAACAGTTCTATGACGCATACTTCTAAGTAGAATTATAGGGAAGGTATTTCATGGTTGAAAAAACCAAAGGTGTGGTTTTATAGGTTAATTTGCTCTTCTGCTCCGCTTTATGCAAAGTTGTAATTACCCACATGATTGCTGATGTTTGATAACAGATTTGGGAAAAAATACTAACAAAAAACCGTAATAAAAAATAAATTATTCAAGAATTTTATTATAATAATATAACCCAATACAAAGTTCATATTATAATAATTTATAATATATATTTTTTTAATATTTAAATATTTTTAATTAATAAATTTATTTTGCTAAAAAGATTTACCATTACCTGTTCTGTTTAAATTATCGTATGTAAAAATGTAAATTTAAAAAAAATGTATTAACGTTACATGATAGCAATTAAATTATTAATAATACAGAAAATTTATTTAAAAATTTTATATATGCTTGCAAATATTTTTTATATATACAACATAATTTTATTTTTATTATTACTGTAAACCAATATTAAAAACAAAAACTCATTTACGTACATACTTTTTACATGTACATTCGAACATATGTACTAAGAATTAGATAATTTTCACTCAAAACACACATACATACAGACATACATACACATATAATGTTGTATTTTATTGGCACACGATCTTAAAAATATGTAATAATTATAATAATGTTTTTAAATATTTTTATACACTGCCGATATACTCTACAGTGATTTAATTTATTAAACTGATCATTAGATTATAATTTATTAAGCATCCATTTAATAATAATTAAGTAACTACAAAAAAAATCAAAACATAAAAAGTAAACTGAAACAATTTTGGACGAAAAGTTTTACATATAATGGAATATGAACTGATATAACTAACATAAATATGACACATAAAAAATTAACGTTTTAAGTATTCTTCATGCAAAAAATCTATAATCTTATATTAAAGCGACAATACGAAAGCTTTCTAAATAGCATACTACAATAATAATGAAACTTTATTTCATGAAATTATATATGATTAACCCTTGAGCTGGTACAAGCAATCTGTTATCAGAAATATCCTTTTTTTTAGCAGCAAGTGTGGAACAAGATGTTTGTAACCCTAGTAAACTTTGATTTAATTCTGTAAATTTTTATTTAATGATTGCATACAGAGTTTATTTAAACATTTTATTACTACAAGATACAGAACAAAATTAAGCAAGATGACACAATTAAAAAAAAAACATTTCATTAGGATTTTAAACTGATAAAATCAATTCTAGAATACCTGTTTGAATGTTCATACTTGACCAGATCTCAACAAAACACTGATTTCTTAATTCAGTATTTACTTGGATATTACTTATTTGTATCCTCTCAAAAGATATATATTGTAATCTGTGGTCTGCAAGCTTTTTTTATCTGTGATTCATGTATATTTCACTGATTTTAAATGATATTTGACTATAATTTAGTTAATAATATAAAGTTCTCACTGAAAACAAAAATAATATAAGCATAACATTAAAATTAATACAGCTCTGAATATAAAATTATATTGGTGGTAAAAATGATTTCTTATTTGTTTCATAATTATAAAATGATTTCAAATCCAATGAATAATTATAATATAAGTATACTTATAAGTATATCCTACAATAATACATTCATTTAAAAATGAAGACTTACATAACTTCTCAAATATATTATTTTTCAAATAGTAAGTGAATCATATTAATCACAAATTTAATTACAAAGGCTCTAGCAATTGAACCTTTCTAGAAACCAGCTTGAGGGTTAAAACAAAGAAATAATCAGACATATAGTGTGAACAGCTATTTATTACTATTATTTATTTATTTTTTGTTTCAATTAATAAATATATCAAACAACATATAATATAATTAATTGAATGAGGGTAACTATAAAAAAAAATGATATAAAATGTAATAAATATTTGAATATGTAGTAATAATTATAATAAAAATGAATATCAATAATTTTATGATTTATTTAAGATATATATTTTCTTAGAAAGGCATTTCTTGGTTAAAGATATAAAGCTAATGAAAACAAAAACAAAAGTTGAAGTTATTTTTAATAACGCTGATATGATTAATAAGAATAGTATAATAAATAATAATTAGGGTTAGTATAATAATGATAACATATAATAAGTAAACATTAACAATAATCTTTTTAATAAAAATTATTTGAAAAAAATCAATCATTTGAAAACTTTATAAATATTTTTAATAACAATAATAATAAAAAGGGAATGTTGTTTCATTACTTTAATTACCATATAACAACAATTATTATAATAATTAAATATAAATAAAACATATGTATATATAATATAAAAAAATTAAGTAACCTTCAGTAATATTATTAAAATGCAATAATAATTATTTGTTTAATAATTAATTAAATATATAAAATAAGCTATGCGAGATATAGCTAGCTAGCTTGCTACGCTAACAAAAAATAAAATCATGAAAAAATAAAGGAAATGACGGCATCAATAATAAAAATTTACAATACGTATTTTAATAATAATTTATAACTAATAATAAAAAATAATCAATGATAATATTATATACAAATGCTTTTCTGTTTATTCCTTTCTATGTTTATTATATTTATTTATATCATTGTATACGATTGATAATTTATAATTGATTGGTAAGTATTTTAACTGAAATACATATATATATAAGGTATTATTACAATGTAGCAATGGTTGTCAAAATTATATCACTTTTAATAATAAATAATTTAAATTTCATTACTGCAATTATCAATCCAGTTTCACAAGTTGTTTCTGAATATTTTCTTCTTTTGTAACAAATTGTATGTTTTTAATTGTATGTTTGACCTGAAAAAAGGAAAATAAATTTTTTTCAATAATCTGTTACAATATTTTACTTTAGGGATATCAAATATACATGCACTACTATCAACGAAAAAAAAAAAAAATTAACAATTTACTGTAACAGAAGACAAATCAGTCAAACATGTTACATATAATTTATTTTCTTATTAAGGCTTTGTAACAGTGCAAAATAACTTCCCAAACATTTTTCAAATTTCTATAGTCAATATGCTGGGATTTAAATAAATTATTCTATTCTTTCTTACAACGTTTTAACACATTTTGAATATGTAGTATTTAAGCCTCTATTTTGATGTATACATCATTTACTCTCTAACAATAGATATAACAGTTTATAAGAAATATATTTTTAATTATTGTACTAATTCCCGATCAGAATTAATCAGAATAATAATCTTAAGGCATTAAGTGATACTAACAGATATATTTATTTTAACTAAAATAAAATGATTTTAAACATAAAATTACAAAAAAAGAAAAATCCATGATTCAATATAAAAAATTATTACTGAAAATAACTGTAAGCATAGTACTAATTATGTTCAATACTTTCAGTGAATTTTTAACGGTTTATAAAAGTACTATATTAACTGAAAAAAATATAAATAAAACAAAATTTCTTTAGTATTAAAAAAAAAAATCAAAAATACAGTGAGCACTTGCATACTCAAACTCAAATTTCTTATGACCACACAGCACATTAATGACAGTAAATTAATATGAAATAACACTGAACATTCCAAACCAATATAAAAAATTCACCACAATAAAAAAAAAAAAAAATGATTTGCTGTTGCAAATCATTTTTTTTTATTTTTATTGATCACAAATTTTTTTTGTGATCACAAATCACAAAAACAATGAAATATTATATCATTAAAGAATGGGAACAATGTGGCTAATTGTATTTCCAACTTCCAAGAATATTTTTAGAAATTTAACAGAATACATTTTTCAAATCGCATTGCAATCGTGCATATAAATTTCCATTTTTTTTAAAGCAGAAATATATGTTACTGCATTTTCCTGATAAAAATCCAGAGTGATTAAAAAAAGGGAAATGTAAAAATAATACTATAATATAAAAACAGACCATGTATAAATTGACTAAGTAGTCTGTCCTTCATCTCCATCTACACTATCATCAGTATTATTGGCACTTGGTGTTTCATCAGCTGGTAGAGAACCTCTCTTATTACTGCCTATCCGAGGTGAGCTTATTCCAATACCAACTCCACGTCTGAAATAATTAAAATTAAAAAAAAACTTTATATTAAATTAAAAAAAACAAAAAAACAACTGTTTGGAATTCTGATGAAGGTCAACTGTTAAATTTGAAGTATAATAATGTATTTCAGGACTGAATGTAACGTGCTTTATAAAGTATTCATTAAAGCTACAGAGGTATTTTTTTTTTTTATATTATAAAATTGTCACAATAAAATGATATGTACATTATAAAATATGTCACAAGAGTGTGACATTTTTAAATTTTATGCATGTGGGACTAAATTACGGACTTCAGCAATAATGAAATATATTTACAATTACAGAAAATAAAACAAAGTTTAAGTAATAAAATATACGAGGATTTGGTAAATTCCTGAACTAAAAATGTTTGTCTTCTTCACCATGAAAGGCTAGGACCAACATACATATCACTCATTCTCCTTCATATAATGAATTTAATAACGGTATAATTTGCTTAACATTATACATCAATTTTGTTAGTCTGTTAATAAATTAGTTCAGAAATGTATTTTATTATGTTGTACAAATTTAAATGTAACTGATCATTTTTTGTGGTATTCAAGTTTAGATAATTTAAAGAGTGACATTTCTTATAAAATTATTTAATAAAATATATTTTTCTACAATATTTTTTTAAAAATTTATTATTTATTACTTTACTAAGGGAAACAAATAAATTGCCTTTTTAAAGGGAAATAAACATATTCATCTCAATATCTCTTATGGTTATTTTATACCTATGGTAAATGTATATTGGCTATTATCTGCAGTAAGTAAATTAATAATAAATCAAAACTATTTAAAAAGTTATAATATAAAACTATTTAAAAAAAATATAGTAACAGTAATAATAATAAAATATTTACCTTAACTTATTTTTAAGATTGTTAACCTCACGTGTTAAGGATTCATGCGATTCTAACATATCTTCTAATTCACGTTGAGCCTTGCGTTTCTGTGCTTTTTCTCTAGATATTTCTTCTTCAGCTTCATCTAATTGTCTCTTTAATACCTTAACTCTTCCATTAACCTTAAAAATAATAAACAAAAGAAAAAACTTTAGCATGCACAATAAAAATAATTAAACTTTACAGATAAAATAACAACATGAAACTAATTACATTTTTGTTTGTGCTGCTAGAATAAGTTAAACTTCTCAATTTAACTTCTGCAGTTTTTCCCCATGTAATATTCTCAGGACAAGCAGAAGGACACAGGATAAAATACTAATAATTAAAGGCAGATTTAACTCTAATAATTAGTTATTTTAATTCTATTTACATTTAAAATATTGTGACTAGTACAGTTAAAACATTATAACTAGTGCAGTTAAATTTTTTAAGGCAACTAAATTATGTTCAGCCACTGTTAATAAATGAACAATTAGTGGTTCAGTAGGTAATCACACAAAATTAAATACATGAGGGTCATTCAATAATTTAAGACACAAATAGCTATATAGACAGAATAGTTGGTTAGAGGGTTATGATACTTTTAGAACAGTAAGGGAAACCTTGTGATGACTTAAGTAATTTTTACTTGAGGTTTTGTTTTAACCTCATGTAAATAAAATTATGGATGGGTGTAATATAATGGCCATTATGCTATAATAACTTAACTATACCTAATTCAGTTAACTTATAGGTTCAAGTAAACAGACTGCATGTCTGAGTGTTCAGGCGGCCTATTCACAAGCATCTCCTGTAAATCCTAATGCATATAAAAGAAACTACATGACATTAATATACAGTAACCACACATTATTATATTTTACAAAAATTATACATATATTTTAAATTTTAATAAATTAAGACATGCTGAATGATCAATCAATATTTCTTATTCTGTACGGAAAATCCAATAACCCATGAGTATTTTATTCATTAAAATTGTTTATTGTTATGTAGTTGCCTTGAGTTTTTTAAGAGTTATGAAACTGTCCTCTGACAGTGAAAGTTCACTAATATTTTAGATTAAATTTCTATGATAATAAACAAATAATAAATTCAATTCAGTTTTCGTCATTTGATTGCGAGAAATCCGTAGTACTGTCAGCATTAGGAGATTCAACGAGAGGCACAATTTTTTTTTCTATTATACAAGGGTGAATCAAATTTAAAATGTAATTTTGCTACTCTACGCAGCAAGCAGTTCTGAGCTGGAGCACGGGGGTTAATGTTTGATGTGTTAGAGAGGAGGAACCAGCTTGGTTAACTTCTCTGCTCTGTTCTGTTGTCAGTATAGCCACGAGTGAACAAGAGGTTCCGTTGTCTGTTGCACAAACGTATAATCAAAGTTTTTAACTAATGAAGGTGTTAAACCTGTGGAAATTTTAACTTGTTTAAAGGTACAGTTTAGGGACGCTACACTGTCCCAGAACCAAGTGTATACAAGGGCCAGACAATTTAAGGGTGGACAAGAAAGTGTACAAAGTGAAAGTCATGATCAATGCCCAAGATCAAGTCTCACAGCTACAACATCTCTGCTGTTTGAGAGCTTATCAAAGTTGCGCCAGTTCATTGTTGATGAAATCGCATCCATCCGAAGTGGGTATCAGCTGTGGAAGTGCTCAATCCATTACTACTGATCATCTGGGCTTTAGAAAAATTAATGTTCGATAGGTTCTGTGGTTGTTGACTGAAAATCAAAATCAGGTCAGGTTGGAGATCTGCGAGAGACTTCTGAATTGATTTCGGCAAGAAGGGGACAATTTTTTGAGGCGCATTGTCATATGTGATGAGACATCGGTCCATCATTACACTCTGGGGTCAAAAATGGTGAGTAAGGAGTGGCAAAGGAAGGATGAGGGCTGCCCAGTGAAAGCCAAAACCCTTCTGTCACCCGAAAAAGTTCTTGCAACAATTCTTTTCAAGGGGAGTTTTACTCATTCATTTTCTCCACAATCAACGAACAGTGAATGCGGCTTATTATTGCCAGCTGCCACAGTCAACAAAAGCCACCCACCAAAACAAAGACGAGGTATGCCTATTAGTGATGTTATCCTTCTCCATGACAACACCAGGCCGCACACTACAATTTTGACAAAAGACAAATTGGAAAAAATGCACTAGGAAATGTTTCACACTCTCTACAGTTAAGATTTGTTCTCCTGTGACTATTTTTCGCTTGCACCCTTGAAAGAATTGCTTGGTGATGAATGGTTTGAAAAAAATGAAGATGTCAAGGAGTGCATGTGCAATTGGTTGATGACTCGTCCTTGAACCTTTTATGAACAAGGATTATTCAAGCTTCCAAAACATTGGCAAAAGTGTGTAGATCGGGCAGGGTCCTATAAGGGGTGAGTCCCCATATAAGGGGGAAAAATGATGAAGGTATGAATTGTGTATAATAGATAAATTTATTAAAAAAAAATCACTGTTTATATTTGATTCACCCTCATGTTATCAAATTCCCAATAACTTGGTTCAATAGTATCAGTTACATGTCTTATATAATTTTTCATTCCTGCTGGCCCGTTTTATTGATGGCTTTTAAGCATACAATTTTGACATCAGATATTTTTAAAAGTAGTATTTTTCTGATGCTATGTTACTTATGATTTGTGCCCAAATTAACTCAATTGGGTTGAATTCAAAATGATAGGGAGAGGTAATCGAAACACTGTTTTACTACTGGATCTTGCTAACGCATCCAATTTTATACACATTAAAATTACTTTTATTACGTGAAACCCTTTGCAATAATTGGGCCTTAAGTTCATACTCTTCAAAAATCACTTATTTTGAACTAGGCCAAATTTTCAAAGATCACTTCTTTTGAACTAAGCCACATTTTAATATCATTATTGTTCTAAGACATGGCTGGAATTTTTCCTTTTTACATGAATGATGAGGGGCGTAGTCTAAAACAATAACTGAATTATCTTTAGAAGAAGTAACACATCGCTAAACCATTTCTCAATAGATGTGCCTGTTCATCTCGTTATGATAGTCTCATGTAGATTTTGATTCAGAAATCAAGAGACCAACATTGACAAACCCAGAATCAATAACGTTATATATTAGATGTGGCTGTTTTGTGAATCGGCACTGATGTACAAGATGTTCAGCAAAAATCATGATGAATTCACACAAATGCAACGCTTGTTTATTCTTCACTCTATAGTTCTATAAGCTAATATAAATGAAACTACTTTGAACTAAAGCAATGAATCAATGTCACCAGTCAATGAAATACAGGCTAGCTAAGTAAGAAAGACTTGAAAAAACCTACTGAGAGAAATACTACCCCAAATAGTTTTATGACTGGAAATGTTTTTTCCTCTATTAAGAATTTTGTGTCACGAAGTATGTTTCTTTGTGAATATGCACAAGATTGAAGCAATAGGGGTGTTACATCATGTTTTACCACATTATACCTAGCTATAACCATTCTATCAAATAACAAATATTAACCACCCTCCTCTATAGCGATTCTTTACCGATCCTAGATAAGCAACATCAAATAATAATTACCTTTTCTAATGCTTCCTTGTACTGATCAGCATGGCGTCTCTCATCATCAAGTTGCATTGTCAATTCCTTTATCTTCTTATCCAACTTTCTATTAGCCTTTTGATGTCCTAAACGCTCCTAAAATTATAATAAAACAATAAACAGTCTATAAAGTAAGTAACATGATAAAAAAATATTCGTTTTTAAATCTTGTATTAACGATTAGCATATAAGCAAAGATAATTAGTTCCATGACAGCTATGCATTTTAGCAGCAACCATTAATCAGAAAAGACAAAAGCAGTTCTAGACTGAATAATCTATAGACAATAAAAAATTACAATAATGCACAATGAAAACTGATGCAACATGTGATTTTATGCTGCTTCATTAAGCAGTTTAACTGCAACAATTAAACAATTCACAGCAGTTTAATAAGTTTTTATATTTTACATTTCATAAGTTCATATTGTTAAGAATTCAATTTTTCATTTATCTTAATGTAATTATAGAATTAAATACAAACTGAAGATGTCAGATCTTACGAAAATAGATTCTTTGAATTAATATAGTGTTTAACTTGATCTATTTACTGGATTGAGTTTTGGTGGTTTAAATTTAATTTAACACACACACACGCACACAGTCACATTGCTAATACATATATATTACTTATAAGTATATTACTTATACAATTTTAATAACATTCTTGTGATTATAAAAGGATAAAAAAGTGAATAGAAAAAGTATCAAGCAGTAGAAAAATTAATGATTAAGATTTATAGGATAACCATTTTCATAAAAATGATTAACACCAATGTTGTGACTAGTGAACTTCCTTGGTAGCATTCTGCAATTTAAGATTATGTGGCACCTGGCATGTGTTTGATGTTATTTGTAAGATATCAATAAAGTAATGAAATATGTCATGTTATATGTTGTGGTTTAGAACAAAGAATATTGTACTGTAGTAAAAGCAGTTTAACCAGCTCACTGCTTTGCATTTTATATTTTTATGTTACGTTACATAAATTTGTAAAATTTTAGGGTTCATGTAGAGCAATGATAAAATGGTAATTCTGTATAGTAATAAGTAATTTAAGATTTCTTTTTGTATTTTTATAGAACATGTAATGGCTTTTGTTTATTTTTCATTATAATTTGCCTTATCAAATTTAACAATCATTATGTTTACAAGTATATGTTTTTTCTCATGTATCTTGATTTTCAATATTATTTTTTAATTTGTGAATTTATAAAAATGATGAACTATTGTTTTGTAGGAAGGCTATAGAAAGATAGTATACAGAACCTTTCCAATTTCTTAAAAGAAAACAAAAATTTTCCCATTTTAATTAATACAGTGAAATTTCCTTATTCACACTTCACGTATTTGTGATTTCATTAAGGCAGTGCAATATTTTGCTGTCTTTTCTATATTTGTGGCTACAATTTTCCATATTCGCTATACATTACATTATGTAGTGACATTAAAAATAAAATATTATCGCACATTAAAATAATAATTTAATTCAGTACGAAATTACACTGCGATAATGTACGTTCTTTATTGCACAGTACAATATTTATTTTTAAAGATGAAGTAGAGAAATTTCTCCATTGTATTTGCTTTCAATGACTGACAGGATATGAGTCACATATATAAATAAACAAATTGTCAACATTGCACATGTACAGTTTCAGATTACAGCAGTTCAGTATGTACTGTAAAGTAATTCGTAAGAGTAATGGTTATTACTGTGTGGGAATTGTATAAAAGTAGGAAGGGTTTTTATTCAATACAGTATTGTTGACAGAGTGTGATCGTAAATCTATTTTGCTGTACATACAGAATAGTAGGCCTACTTTGTATTTTTGTGTGGTATTTGTTTATAAACTTTAACAAAATTTATTTTTTAATTTAAATTATTTTTTATAGTGTAAAGGGATCAAGTTACTGTAAAAATGTCTTCAATTGGTAGCAATGAAAGAAAACGGGTAAAAAAAAAGTTATGCCGTTGTGTAAGAAAAATTTAATTCCTGAATAGACTTAAAGAAGGTGAATCGGTAGTTTCTGTTGCTTGAAGGTTTACATTAAATGAATTGACCATTCGGTATGTTAAGAAATCTGAACAACAAATTATTTTCTCAGCAGCCACTTCACATCACAGTGTTAAAATAGTTAGGGATCAGCGAAGGATGGAAACTGCACTAAGTATTTGGATCAAAAATCAAAATTAAAAATGGGTTCCAATAAGTGGAGCTACTATTTGTGAAAAAGCTAAAGAGACTGTACGATCATTTTAATTAAGGTCGAGCCAAAATGATGTTACCCCATTCCAAGCTTCAGAAAGCTGGTTTAATAAATTTAAAGTCAGGCAATCTTTACACAACATAAAAACTGTAGGGAAAGCTGCATCACCAGATAAAATAGCCATAGAAAATTACCCAGAAAAATTTTAAAAAATCATAGAGGATAATAAATACAAGCCAGAGCAGATTTTTAACGTGGATGAGACAGATCTGTTTTGGTAACGAATGCCCATAGGACCTTCATCTCAAAAAATGAATGATCAACACCGGGGTTCAAGGTAGCATAAGACAGAGTAACAATTTTGCTTTGTGCAAATGCAGCCGGTGATTTTAAACCGGCTAAATCTGTACTTGGGTTGATCTATTAAATATAAATTAATTTCTATTGGTAGAGTAGTATGGTATTTAAAAGAATCGAATTAAAAAAATTATATATATATATACACATACACATCTTCTGCACTACTGGATTTGATTTAACAACATAGGTCAAAGTAACACAGTACATCGTTTAACTGGATACTGTGTTTATTTAAAATAAAAGGGAGATTAAGGAATCTGTCTACCTGATAGATCACTTAAGATCATTACATTTTACTGCAGTCAAGGAACAGAAAACAGAGTTTCTGAGAAATCTGTTAGATTTCTTGTCACACCAAAATGTGGGTGCAAACAAAGAAAATCAACCGCTAAAACTAATCTGTCAGCTCAGTTAACATTTCTGGCAGGATCTAACCTAAGCTAAAGTCAATGGTTTAAACTGAAGTTAAACTTAATTTAGCCAACGTAAAAATTTGCTTTGAACCATTAACATTCAATAAATATAATTAACATATGAGAATTTGCAAACATTATTTTAAACAAAAACAGTTATTTTAAATTAAATTCAGTTTAATTACCTTAGTCTCTGCTTCAAGTTGTTCCTCCACATTGTTAATTTTTGATTCAAGTGTAGCAATTGTTGCTTTTGTCTTAGTGCGTTGATTTGTTTCCAGTTCAGTTAATTTGGCTTTAAGTTCTTTATTTTGCCGTTCCAAAATCATTCGGCTACTCTCTAATTTTTGTGTCGTTGATCGTTCACTAGCCAGATCTGTAGTTAACTGTTCTATCGTCAACTGTGCTTTACGAGCACGATCCATTAATATTTCTGAGTTGCTCTGCTCCTCTTCAAGTTCTTCTTCTAATGTAGAAATTCTTGCTTCAAGACGCCGTTTTTCATCGATAAGAAGTGTACTAAATACAATCAAGAGTAAAATATAAATACAAAAATAAATTATACACTATATTATTAACCATTAAAACAGTAAACAATTAGGGCCCTGTGGAGAATTGTCAATGGAATCCTTACAACCTGATCAAACATCTCAAACAGCAACACCTTGAAAATAAAGAACAGCATGAAGTTAAAGAAAAAATGTTGGATGCAGTTTCACTCTGAATGTTGTTTGCAATTATTAGTGGCTAAATGAACATTACCTTCATATATTATCTTGTGAGAAAAAATTCTAAACAGAAAAAATTAATTCTTGCTCCCAGAATGACAAAAAGTTTATGTTTTAAATGACTAACAATCAGTAGATAGGAATAAAAAATGACATACATTCGATGTGACTAATCACAAAAAATTTAAAACAGTTTTGGAGTATTATCAATTTTGGAGAAAGTATATTATTTTCCTTTCTTAGTAAGTTCAAAATAAAGTGAACTGAATAAGATTTATTTATATGCCACTATAATGTGATTTGGAAGTAATATTTCTACCTTTCATTTAGAAGATTCTGGGATCAAATTATGATCAGGCTTTGCATTTGTTGCTATAAAATTCATTTCTATGAATAAAAATTATTTAGTAAGTGCATGTCATCATAATAAGAGGAAGATAGACATGAGTTTGGAGATACATTAATAATCTATGCAGCATAGTTATAAACATATTTTCAGTTTGCTATATGCCAACAGTAAGTAATAAATTCTAATGAGTTCTATTCAAAACTAAGTGAAAAGAAAAGGTCAGTGCATTAGAATGTTGTATGCAAAATCAAAATGATGGAGGTCTGAAAAATATTTATAGTCATAATTTTTAGAGTTTTATAAATACGTGTCAAAATTTCCAATACAAGTGCGATGAGTATGATTGTGAGCAAAGATGAAGATCCCATTACATTAAGGATTACAAGGCAGTCAGTCATATATATAACTTCTGAATAACAATTTAATTAGTTTTTTTTTTGTAATTTAGTTCATGAAACTTTCATGAACTAGTGATGTGTAACCTAGGTGGAAACATCACTAGTTCATCATATCAAGTGATTCAAAAAGGACTTCCCAATTTTAAAATTATATAAAAATTTGTTGATTTTTTCCTGGACATACAATGAAGTGTCGTCAGCATCCAGACTCAAAATGATAATTGTATGCAAATAAAAATTGAATTATAAATTAGGCTAATGTAAAACGCCTATTCCAAATTCTAAAAGCAAAATATTAACAGCTTTTGCATACTGTAATAAAAATCAAATATTTGAATATAAACAGATGGCCCTTAGAAATTGTAAAACATTTGATAATGTCATATCATCATTTTCTAACATATTTTGGAAGTTAGGCTCTAGTTTAAACTTCCAATGCAATATGGCACAACAGAAACAATCCATCCACAAGGACGTTGAGTTGGCACTCGCAATGAATACAAACAGGTGCATTGCTGTGTCCTATACAAATTGCTAATAATAACCTCCTCTTGATGGTTAAGTCCTCTCAACAGGACAAACTTTATTTTTGACGGTACCATTCTATTTACTTTGCCACTCATCACAGATCACACTCTTCAGAAAAATGACAACATCATCAGAAAAAACACTATTAGTGAAAAGAGGCTGCAACAAACAAGCCTCTTTTGCCACACTATCAGTGCAATCATTCCCTGAAATTCCAATATGGCTGGGAATCCAGCTGAAGTTCACACTTGTGTTATGCTGAATCATTTCAGAAATAACAAACTGTATCTCACAAACAACAAGGTATCTAAAGCACATGTCAAAATGTCACTAATCGCTTGCAAGGCATTCATGGAATCTGAACAGACAAGTCAAAATGTTGGATTAAATATATTTAAGGCCTTATTAATAGCATAGAGCTTCACAATGATAACAATGATGATACTGGGAAGGCCAAACGTTGTACAGAACAATGTTGGCCACAGAACATACATGTTCTGTTGCCAACCACAAAGCATGACTGAACAGAATTAACATTTTTAGAGCTGTCCATATAAACTATAGCATCAGGATCCACGCTATTAATATTATAAAATTTTTCTTTTAATATAATATAGATTTGTGTTCTTATGATACCAACAAAGGTTAAAGTAGCAAGAGAAGGCTGCCAAGGGAGGTAATAACAAGGAGGAACAGTAAGAAATAGAGGTAACTGTATATTTAGAGCTAAGAAAAGGGACTGAGCTCTGATGCCTAGTGAAGCAGTAGATCTCGGCTATTCATGGTACCAATTCAAATGTGGGTTAGAAAACACTGCATCAAAGGCTGGATGATTTTGTGGCGCTTTAATACGAGCTATGTAAAAGCAGATCATTTGGTTTCATCTATTTGAAATGAAATATTGCACCTGTAGCAAGACAGTAGATTTTGCTCAATGCAGTTCATCATGAACTGAATGAATGATGAAATGCAATGAGCAAACAAATAAGCCACACAGCCACAGTTAAGCGGGAACAGACCAGAGCACAGTAGAAGCGCAATATGCATACTTGATTAGCTCCCCAACGAGTAATAGATAAAGCATGTCTAGCATTTTTAAACATTTTACCTTCAGCTTCTTTAAATGTGTTGCACACATTAGTCGTTGGTTAAACTATATTCATAAAAATCTAACCTGTGTGCATGGTTCAACTGGTTCACCATGTAAAAACAGTTGACCATGTAAAAAGCAGATACACATTTCAAAATTTATTGAGGTAACTTAGATTCGGTTGAGGTCGCATTTCGTAGCAAAACACATCAAGTTTTGACTTGTATAGTTCATTAGTACTGAATTTAGCCATCATTTCTATCATCAGTGTAGTTAAAAATGGATACTGGTGCTGAACATATGGTTGTTGTGCATTTTGGTTTCATGATTTGCAGTCAGCAAATGCAGTTTAATGTAGTATTTGTAGAGTACAATAGGGAGCCTGCTAGTAGGCATACAATTTACTCTTGGCACCAAACCTTTGTTGAGACAGGTTGTTCTGTTGTTAAACACATACAACCACCAGATATCCACACACCCTGAAGTTGTTGTACAAGAAATCAGAGAAAGCTTTGCATGTAGTCTGAAGAAATCAACTTGGGATATATCACATGAGACTGGCATTCCACAAATGACTAGAGCATATTACATAAGTGATTGTACTTGAAGCAAACTAAATAAATTATACAAACTACAAACTAAATAAATATGGGTGCTGACCCATATTTATTATGGGTCATAATAAATGACCCATTTGTATGGCTTATTTATGGTTTGTATGACATTACAGATGACAACAAAGTTGCTCGGTTGTAGTTTTGGGTAAAAGTGATGGACAGAATTCCAGACGATCAGTTTTTAGACAATGTAATTTTTAATGTCAACACTTCACGTCAGTGACAAGGTGAACACCCATAACTGCTGAATATGGGGTAGCAAAAATCCTTATGAAACTTTACAGCACATTTGTGGATAGCCCTAAGGTCAATGTTTTTTGTGACCTAAAAACAGATACGGTATGGCCCTTTCTTCTTCCAGGAGGCTACCATAAATGGTATCATCTATCTGGAAATGTTTTAAAATTTTCTAATTCCTCAGTTAGGCAATGATAACTAAGATAGATGCTATTACTATCAAGCAAGACTGGTCATTACCTCACTATTGCCTAGAAGTCCTAAATTTTCTAGATACTTGATTTCCAGGTAGCTGGATTATTCATGATGGTCCAATTGCATTGGCCACCTTGCTCCCCAGATTTAACCCCGCTAGAATTTTTCTTGTGGGGTTTCATTAAAGATCGGGTTTATGTACTAGCTTTGCTTGCTGAGCTAAAACTTTGAATTAACAGTGCAGATGCAAAGGTAACACTCAAATTGCTAGCTAGTCTGGAATAAAATTGACTTCTGGTAGGATGCACGTTGAATTACAAATGGAAGCCATATTGAACCAAAGCGAATGTTGGGTGACAAACTTGATGTGTTTTTCTATGAAATGAGATCTCAAAAAAATCTGTAAGTTATTTCAATAAATTTTTACATACTTTTAACGTTGTGAAGTCCATCAAAGGATCCATCCTTAAAGGAGAAAATATTTCTGCATCAAAATTATACAAGGCCAAATTGGATGTAACAATGTAATAATAAACATTGGAAATTGAAATATTTAGTAACCTGACATTCAATTTATGTACTTCCTCTGTTTAGGCCTGTTTCTATAAATATAAAATCAACGTTTTTTATATCACATCAGATACTGAAATTAAGGATCTGTCTATCTGTTTTAAGGATTAAAATAAAACAATTTCTCCATTGACAAAATGAAAAATTGGATGGAACAATTATAAAATGACTGTAAATATAAATTGATGGTAAATTACAAAAAAAAAAAATCCTGTATTTTTAATACAATCACATAAAGCAACAGACTAAATAATATAATATGTAATTCTCAGTGGGAATCAGGGCTGACAGATTACAGTTTAAAATTTTATAAGCCACACGATTCTAAGGATGGGCAATGCTTTTCCTTAGCTAAACCTGTTCTCAGACGGCTTTTTAGATTTGCATGAAAAAAAAATTGTTATAGCAAAATCAATTATCAGTAATAAGCAATCCAGATTAAGACTGGTTCGAATCATTTATATGTAATTTGTAAGAAATTAAAAAGAAGAATAATTAACAGATAAAAAGTTTTCTTGTGACTGCTATACATGCAATTTAATTATTAACAGCTACCACACTGTTGTATTCGTTATTGAGTATTCACTGCAATAAGCAGCATTATTTTTTCAATTTTCAAACACTTATTTTGAAGTTTAACAATATCAATTGCACATGGTACGTCTTTCATATTAACTCTACAAATTAGAATAAGACTAACTAGCCAAATAAATACTGAATTTGAATATACTGTAATACTTCCCAATATCAGACACGGCAATCTGTTTGTTATTTAGAGGCATCCGTTATTCAGAAAAATGTGAATACAGTATTATGTTCGACTATTGTAAAAAAAAAAGGAAAGAAAAAAACATTTTGAATAGAACAACAATATTGTGTATTTATTTCATGTAAATTAAAATTAAAAGTAAGATGAGCTACTAATTAAAACTGAAATAGACAGATACTTTAGATATTTTAAACTTAGTCCTGGTACATATTCTTTTCAATAAGTGACTGCACTTCTGATATTAAAATAACACCATTCTGATAATTCTTCTTGTAAGAAATATAGCTTTAATTTTTTTAATCTCTGCTCTTGTTTACTTTCTTGTAACGGTAAATCTGGGTTTAATGTCATTAGCATTGTCATCATCTTTCATTTTAGAAGTAGTCAAGTCTAATAAACCCACAAGTTCACAGATGTCGGTTGATACGTTCTCTGTATTAAGCGTGTTGTCAGTGTTTGGGTATTCTTTGTAGTTTCCAAATGGTTCAGTAAGATTTTCAAAGTCGGAATTGAAGTTAGTTTGTGGAGGTTTAATACAATTAAAGCTTTACAAAAGAATTTACAAAAGAGCTTTTACAAAACAATTTCTCACAGTTGGAGTAGTTAACTTGCTTTATAGCCATATGAATTCATAAAACTAAACATAACACACTAATGCTTTCACAAAGCTCATCAGCATTCATAACTTTCATTGTTGACAACAAATACTGACTGTAATATCTTCTAAGCTAATGTTAGGGTGGGACTTTGCATTGTCCAAGAAAATTATGACTTTCCTGTTTTGCCTTCCCACTTTATGATCAAAACTTATCAGTACATCATTATGTCCCTAGTCATCCAAGATTTTTTATTTGAATATAATTAAATTACTAATGAATTTATGTTGACGTTGTTAAAACATCATGGCTTTGCCAATTTTTAGTGGTTTTTAAAATTCACCTGACATATTCACAGCCAACATAACAGTCAGTCAGTCTTTCTTTTGATATCTTCTCCCTTGTACATTTTTCCTCTTTTAAACACATTTGTTTCACTGGGCAAAGCTCAGTAAAATGACCAGTTTCATCACAATTAAAAGTGTTTATTTCACTATAACTCAGGCATATTTTTCTTCCAATTAGACACTAAATTCTTATCTACAGCACAAGCATCACCACAAACATTTTTATATGAAATGTTACGTCTAATTAAAAATTTATCTAACCAAGCCCCTGATGCTTTAAATTGTAACTGTTCTTTAGAAATTTCTAGGGCTTTCTCACATATCAAAGTTCCAGAGACTACAATGTTATTAACATGAGCCTTGCAAAACCACTCATAAATGAAATTGTTAACTGCTAGGCCTGGTGTTTTAGAAAATGCATGTTTGCTTAACTGATTGTATTTTCAGTCCATGACTTTGCTTTTTAAGATAACACTTATCTGAGTTTTCCTGACATTAAAATGTTTTGCCATAATCATGGACACTGAGTTTTTCTTTTTTATAAACATTTATTAGTGCTACTTTGTTTTTAATGCGATTTTGAGATTTTAATTTGCAGCAACGATGTTTCAACGATTTTTATAAAATATAAAAAATTGAACGTAAACATATATAGAAAATGTACTAAAAGAAAAAATACAGTACTATACTAACAAATGTTCAATGTATAGTATAACTTACTCAGTAGCTGATGACAAATCACACTGTTTAATGAATTGATTGAAATCATAACATCACTCTCCAGGTAGGAAAAAATGCAATTCTCAGATAAATAAATTAGTTGAGTACATAAAAAAAGGAAATTACAATCTTTATTCCTACTGTCCATTTTTCAGAACTGACTGAATAGTTTTATAGGTAAATTTATTGTCTGTTATTGAGTAGTATTTTATCCATTAATACCACCACTATAAAACTATCAGGGAATCTAAAAGTGCCCACTGTTGAGGAGTTGGTTATTAGGAAGTGTCCATTATGGGAAGTTTCATGTATATTTAATGGCTCTGACTTTTATGGAAGGATAGAATACAAACAAAAATCTGCTGTACAGGTTAATTTCAAATTTTTAAAATTTGCGTTGCATGAAGACAAGAATTTTTTAAGAACCACTGGTCAATTACACATTTCATGCTGATGTATACTAATGTTTAATAAGAAAGTATGTAGGATAAATACAAGATACATAACATATATATAATAAAATTAAACTTACCCTTTGCTAGCATTATTGCTGATCTCTTCATGTAATTCATCTCTTTCACTTTCTGCAGCACGTCTAGCCCTTTCACTACTAGCAAGATCTTCCTGTAATTGTACCAATTCAGCTTCCAACTGTTTCAACCTACGTTCTGAATCTTTAGCAGCAACAGCCAATTCATCTCTTGATAATCTTACTTCTTCTGCATCACGTGTTGTATCTTTCAGCTGAGCCTAAAAAAAATATTTTTTTAGAACTGATAAAACAAGTAAGACATTTTTGAGAAAAACAATTTGAAAGATCTTTTACTGACCGCTGTTAAGTAAATTAGTTGTTTCTTGAATTTTATTTGTACTGTTTATTTAAAACACATATTTTAATAATTTTTGTCTCATGCAATTTTAAGAACTATTTGTTAGTTTAAACTAATAGACAGATAGGGAAAGTAGAGAATAAAAAAAATCTTGTGTACTGTACAAGACTGACTTTTCATTATTTTGTTATTCACTAACTCACCATTGTGACTCGCTACTTATGTGTGCATGAAAAATATACCTTTACATAATCAACACAACCCTTAGATAAAAGATACATATCTCAAAGAAGGTAATGCCAAGAATATGCTAAACAATAGATACTGCAAATAAAGAAACATCAACATTCCAACTTGCAGCATTATAATAAAATGCACTTCTAATTTGCCTTGCTCAAATTTTGTTGATCTTAAACTGCACCTAACTCAGGAATAACTCAACCATCTTCTTAAAATTTTCCCATGTACCTTTAGATACACTACTAGAGCATCTAAATGCTCTAGTATCTAAATTTCAATGAAATTGATCTGGTAGTTTTGGACATTTTTGAGCTACAAAATTTTATATATAGGCGTACAAATAAATAAATAAATATATATATATATATATATTTAAGTGAATGGTATTTTCGTATTCCTCATACTTCAAAAAATAAAGAAAATTCATTTTCACCCCTCACTTCCACCATGTGACCAAAAGTAATACTGTACTTTTCTTCAAAAAGTTTGTAATAAAAAAAAAAAAATAATAAAAAATTCCAATATCAATGGTCTTGTAAAAAACTGATAAAAAACAAAGATGTAGTTTATGGTTATAAATGAGGATGCAGTTTGTGAACTAAGGCTAGCTACAATCACATAACTTAGTTTTGAAACTGAGTTAAGTGTAGTAATTTCATGCAATGGGTAAAAACTTTTTAATACCTAATTTCTGTTTGAAATAAAAATTTTCAAACCTTTAGCTTCATGGAGACTCTTTAAGTTTGAATGCTTTCAATGCTTCTGTATTGAATGCTTTAAACTATTTTTTAGAAATCTTCTGAAAAAATTAAATCTTTTTATTTAATTTTAAATTGGTTTCATCATACAAAAAGGATTCACATCAAAATACAAATTCTTATTCTTAAGCACTATTTCAGCACAGTATAGAATTACTGTGCTGAAATTAGAATTAGAATTGTTTTAGGAGGTCCAATTTCTGGGATAAGAGTTATATAATTAGCATGCATTAAAAGATCTTTCACTCCTCTTGACAATATATCTTGAAACCATTAAAAAAAAAATATATAAAGAATAACTTTTACATTATTATTTACCTGTAATTTTTTCAGTTGTTTCAATGCATCATCCTTAACCTTATTATGAATTTCCAGTTGCTGTTCGAGATCTTTAAAATCACCTTCTAATTTCTTTCTTGATGCTATTGCAACAGCTCTTTGTTTACGTTCTTCATCAAGTTCTGCTTCAATATCACGCAATTGCTTAACAAGGCCACGTCTCTTTTCTTCACATTGTTCTTCTTTAGTTTGAAGATCTCTTTCGAATTGTGTTCTAAGAGCTTGCATATTGACTTCTAATCGTAATTTAGCATCTTCTGTAATTTGTAATTCATCTTCTAATTCTTCATTTTGGGCTTTCTGTTCGGCTAATTGTGATTCTAATAAACGTTTCGCTTTCTCCAATTCATGTACCTGAAACATTAATACAAAATGAACACATTTATAATTATCTACAACTAAAAAAATGTACTTGATAAGCATGTTATACAGAAGAAAAATCATTTTCTTCAAGTTAAAAACATTAATATCTAAAAATACTCATAAAATATTTAAAAAAATTATTAGTAAAGTTTAGAAATGAAGGTTGATAAATCACTGGCTAATATCTGACTTTCTGAACATAAAAAAAAAATCTGACTTATAAACAAAAAAAAAACAGTCCTACACTGAATTTCATCTCTTAAATAAGTGTTTTAACTCTTTCTGATCAGAAATATTCTTATCTTTATAACCTAAAAGTAAACAAATGCTGTAAACATACATCTAAAAAAAAGAAGTTTATTTTATAAGTAAAATATAAATAAAAAATATATATATATATATATTAGCATCCCTGTTGTGCCTTCACCCACACTATATTGGTTATTGTGTATATCAGGGGATATTTGGCCAGTCATGTGTCATTTTGCTCACCCTAAGAGAATGTCTAGCATGGATTTCTCACGTTCATCCAATGCTTGTGAGAATAATAATGATAAATAAAAATTAAAGACTGTCCAATTTATAAAAACTTTTGGGGTATTGTAATTTTTTCAGAGCAAGTTTGGTTGTACAGGATCTGCTTTTTGATTTCCTGTTGCAGCATTGCTTGTGAAATATATAATCAGAATTATAAACATAAATTAATATCACAATGTTGCCAAATCTTATAAAGATTGATCAATAGCCGCTACAAGGTGGGTGGTGTTTTCCCCTATATGGTTGGTATGTAGCATAAAATGGTAAAATGTAAAAAAAACTATTTATTTTTTATTTCTACCCTTTAAAATATTAAAATTCAAAAAACCCATTAAGTTTTTTAGGTATTAATCTGAAGAGTATTTACAAGCCTAAATTGAGTGAATATTTTGTTTAGTATAGATGGAATTGGGAAAAAAATTTGCAATCATTGTGAGAAATGTTTTTACTTTTCTTCATCCCTTTCAAGGTCGAATTTCAGAGAAATTCAAAAAATTGTTCAAAATATGTAAATCTGATAAAAAGTGTATTATACTCAAAAACATACATTCACCTAAAACATGTCTGGTAGGGAATTTGTTGTCTCTTAATTTGTAAATTATAATTTTAACAGTGGAATCAAAGAACATAGTAATACAACATATCAAGTGTTATGTCAAACTATTTAATTTTATAATATTAAGTAATTATTTTCCAAATCATCTAACTTACATAAACTGGATTTAAAAAGAAATTATATTGTATAACAATATAAAATGGAAATTTTGTAGTGTATCTAAGATTCCAAACCTGAGATTTAAACTTTACATCTTCTGAATGAAAGAGAGATTACTACTACCACTTTGCCAAATGGCTTAAAGGTCTTCAATTGTAGTGCTTAATTTTGAAATCAGCATCTAAAATTATAGATAAACATTTACTTACCATATGATGTTGGTAACTGTATGAAAACATTAATAAAAAACACACATCTTTAAAAAAGGGGCAAGCGCTATGAGTACAATTAACAAGTTGAACAACATATAAGTACAAAATAATTATACAGTTTTTCAGAAGAGCTCCAAAAACAATAAAATCTAAGTACATAGAATTTTTTTTCTTGCAATTATGGCATACAACAAACATAAACAACTTGAATGGGCTGTAAAGGACATTCCATAAGTGGAAAAGTAAACCAATTAAGGTTTAAAATATCCCTTTTGACAAGCTGGAAGACTGAGGTAGATTTCACTAGTGCTAAGTAGGGGATAAAAAAAATTTCCACCTTAAAATTAACAAAAACTTCAAATTTACTCAATACAATGGTTGCATGTGAAAAAGTTTCACATGTTTAGCATACGCGACAAGCCCCATCTTCTTACAATTACAGCAATGTTTTGGTCAACTCTTGCTGTAAGGGTTGGTCATATCAAAAATTGTTTCAGACAAAATTTTTAGAGGACTAACAACCACTTTAAACCGATTCGATACTGTCCCTTTAAGGGAGGTATGATTTTTTTTTTTTTCCTAAGAAACTATTTTTTCCACATCCTGGGCCATTGGTTGGTGATATCAAAAAACTTTACTTAGATAAGTTTTAAGCCCTATCCAAAGAATAGTAGGAACTTTAAAAAATTCAATATTTTACTTAATAAGAAAGTTATAGCGATATTTTGTTTTTTTTGAAAAAGCCCCTCTTCCACTTCCACTCCCATGGTCGGTTTTTGCCCATTAATGAACTCAACTGAGATTTTGGGTCGTTATATTTTATATCAATTAGAAAGTGACTGGTACAAAATTATAGCAGTTATGTCCACAAGAAAGTGAAATATATATATATATAAATGCATATATAAACTTTTGAACTGATGGTGATTTTGGGGATTAGGGATGTGAAATGCGAAGATATGTTGTAATTTTCCAAAATCAAATTATGGTACCAATTACAATAGGTAGCTCTCTTACGAAATCTACCTAGAAGCGTCGTTCAGAAAAATACAAAAAGCAAAATAGCAAAAACACATACAAAAATAAAAAAATACAATATTCAAATTAGTTAAAATCATAAGCTTTAATTAACTAAGATGAAAGTACAAATGAAAAACTAAAAAAAAGTTCAGGCAAAACAGTAAATTTTAAAACAATTAAAAAGTTAGCAGATCATCAAATCACTTAGAAGTTTCACTGCAATAGTATGAGTAAAAAAAAAAATCATAGTTTTAGCTCTACTAGAAGCAATATTTGCGTATCTGATAAGTATGTCTGTTTACCTAAAAAAGATGACAAAAAACCCATTATATTTTTTGTTTTAAGTTTTAAAACAATTTTGTTTTTTCATATTAAGTTTTGGCCCAGATCGCTAAAAAGTCCTACCAATTCTCATAATTTTCCCGAAAATTATTAAATTCTTAATAACAAGTTTATAACTGTCAAATCTATTGTTTCATTATCATTTTAAAGAGAGATTTTAACCTTTCTCTCCATTTTAGTTTCTCTTACTGCATGTTCAAAAATTACATCATTATCAAGAAAATTGTTGAGAAAATCATGGCTTTATTTACAAAGGAATGTTAATATTTAAATTATTATTGACTAAAAAGCTGTTATAAGAAATACTAAAGATTTTATTCAATTAATTTGAAATAACAGGTAGTTCAACTGTTCCTAATTATTATTTATTTCAGGTGTAATTCAAAATGTTCATTGCAGTATTTAAGCTTTAGTTTACGTAAAATTTACCATAATAATGAAAAAAAAAAAAAAAAAAATTAAAGAAGTCTAAAAGATAGCCAAGTATGAAACACCAGTAGTTATGTTTATACAGATCTTAACTTACATATAAGGTATGTTGAAAAATCATTTTTTATGTAAGATTTATTTTTGCAAGTAACTAACATAAATTATTTTCACTGTTACTATAAAGAGCTTTTTTTACTTTTTATAGATTTTGAAGCATGTTTTACATTTTTGAAAAAAGAATTGATATAAATTTACCAAAAACAACATAGGAAACGTACTTTTTCAATTATTATTTATTGAAGGTCTAACTGTTTATTAATAAAATTAAAAGGTTTAATTAATTAGATTTTATTAACCTTCAATTTGTTAAAGTAATATTCTTGTTATATTAAGGTCAGACTTAGGATTCATCACAGACTACAGCTGGCTTTTATTTCTGGATTCAAATACTTATTGTAATTTTAAAAATGAGTAAAATAATTATAAATTATTTTCAAACAATATATAGTGTTGCAAATGGATTTGCTACTAAAGAGTAGGACTAATTTTCAATGAATATACATTCATTCCTATTGACAGCAAAAAACGCATATTGATCTCACATTATAAATTAACTTGGCCAAACTGCATTATGTTAAGCAATATTCATAAAATAAATAAGCTAAACACTTTATTTAAAAATGCATAATAAAATCCTAAATAAATCAAACACACTCACACACACCAATAATATTAAATAGTTAAATTCACTAAGATTGAAAAATAATGTACTTAATTTCAGCACAATAGTTTTAAAAATTTTTCAGCACATAAAATTATTCAATATTGTACAGTTTACCTGACAGTTAAAATAATAAACAAATAAAAAACGCATGCAATACAATATAGTTATATAAATCCTTTAAAGTAAGGAACCACTTTATTAACACCATAATAAAATATTCATTTTTTTTACTTAAGAAAAATAATAATTTACGTTTAGTAATTGCCTGTATTAAGGTTATCAAAAAAATAATAAATAAATATTTTTAAAATAACACGTCTTACCTGCGCCTATATCAGTTCAGTGAAGCAATTGTTAGTAAAACAAACAATCAATTACTAATACATTTGTACAGAGTACAAATAATATGCATTATTTAAAAAAATATATACATATTTATTTATCGTTTACATAACTATAAACTAAACTAATTATTATCAAAATCAATAAATTATGCGAAAAAAATGTAATAACTAATCAAACCAATAAACAAGAAACAATGTAGATTTTTAAAACTATTGTGTGGCCAATTGTTACAAAAGAAAAAATTAATAATAAAAATTTATTAATTATATTAAAATTTAATTATGATAAATTACAGATTCGATAAATGCAGAAACAATGAAAAACCTGTATTATTTATTTGAAACCTGAATAACTTAACTATACATCACAAAAGAAAAGGCTCATATTATGGTATGAAAGAGTTGTATCTTATGATCTACTTTAAGAAGAACTGAATTGTATACCCTATTAAATGTTGTACATTCCTGGTTTTTTTTCCAGTTTTAATTTATTTACAAAATACCTGTATGAATTACCAGGAAATTACATATAAAAAGTTTTCTAACTTTTTCAACTATGTCTGCAGTAAGGTAAATTTTAACATTCCAAAACTTCTTTTAAGTGATAAAAAAAAAAAAATTAATGTTACCTAATATATAAACGTGAAAGTTTGTGCCAGGTTCTGTCTGTCTATTTGCAATAGCACCACACAGGAACAAACCAACCGACCACTTGCTTTCAAATTTTCAAGATTCATTCATTATTATCTCAGGGAAGGTTTTACGCCACAAATCGAGGGCCTAGCCACCTTGGGGGGTGGGGATGGGATGAAGTTATAAACTTTTTTCTCTTTAAAAAGCCGTGTATTTAGTTAATATTCTGTCTTTGGTATTTTAGTTTCTTTTTCAGGTATTTGTAAAGATATTCTTCTCATAACCATGAAAATAACAAACACAGTGGAGGGTCCAAGGGGTGGAGCCCTCTGGCTAGATAGGATGGGTGAATGATGCAAATCCTGACTATACATATATTATTTTACTGAAATTTACTTTTTTTAGATTTACATTATTCCTTTACAGTGTTAAATTATATTTCAATTTGATTAAATAAACCACCTAGAACAGAATATTGAGATAAGACAAGTCTTGCTTTAATTTTTCATTAAAGTACTTTTGCGGGATCCCATATTCTCAGTCATAATAATTCCATTATTGCATAATAAAAATCTAAAAATGAAAATACTACAATAATGAAAATTGCATATTAATTTGAACAAGTGCTGCTATCTACTGACATAAAATTAAATAAATTAGAAAAATATTTAAAACATAAATTAAAGAAATTTCAATTTGATAAACCATCAGTATTTTAACTTGTGTTTTGGTTCAATAAAAACAGATAGCAGCACTCATTTCAAATTAATATGGAATTTTCATTATTTTAGTATTTTTATTATGCAAATGGAATTATTTCAATCATGACCAAGGGTGCAGTATTCTGCGAAAGTTTCATAAAAAAATGAAGGTTAAGATATGTCTAATCTGAATATTCTGTACTAGATTATTACATATATATATGTGTAGTTTTTTTTTGCAAATTCAAATAATTCATTACCATATTGACCACTATGTTAATAAAATTTAATATTATATTAAATATAAACCACCAAAACAGTAATTAGATAAGTTTAACTTACCATTATACTATAATTACTTTACACCTAACTTTATATTAGTTTCCAATAATCAATTTTCATGGAAGCCTGCATGTTCAGTTGGTATTGAATTCTATATCTACATTAAAATACATTCTTTTAGTAATTTTGTCATTTTATTCTAAATTGTTTTCTGTTTTGAAATTTTGAATTGTATTATGAACGTATATGTAAAGTTTGGAATGATATAATAAATTTAAATCATTTCAGTACTGGAACAGCAAAATTTACATATGTTCGTAAAAAAGTTCAATATTTCAAAATGGAAAGCAATTGACAATAAAATTATAAATTATTTAAAGAATGCACTTTAATGTAGTTATAGAATTCAATACCAACTGAAGATGTGGGATACAGCGAAAATCGATTATTGGAAATTAATGTGGTAACTTTAACTTATCTAATTACTATGTTTTGGCATTTATATTTCATATAACATTAAATTTGTAAATACATAAACACAAGGATATTTAAAACTTATTATTTATTAAGTTTTAATTTTCTGATTATCATTTTCTATGTAGTGACAATTTAAAAAAAATTGGCTGTCTATTAAAAATAGTAATTTTTTTACAATCAACCATTATTTTAAGAATGTACAGATTCTTAATTACAACTAATAATGGAATGAAAAAATCAGTTATAATGGAAATAAATAGCCTTCATTAAAACAGTCGGCAATCTGACTTTCTGTTTAGAAAAAGAAGTAGGCTCTTTGAAGCTCTCCACACATGAAAACCAGCACTATACTACTTCACACTAAGTTTATTACACTCTTTCCTAACAAACTAGCAATTTTGATAAAAACATTTTTTCTTCACAACCATTTTTTCCATCATATATTATAAAATTATCAACATACACTCATAATGTTAATATAATGTTCAACAATTTTTTATAAGAAAAATAATTTCTGTAGAAAAAAGTCTACCTTCACAGAGAGCAATTTAAAAAAATGGCCACATTGAAAATTGACCAATGAGAAAATATCAAAAAATATTTAAATGACAATATATTCTTATACATACTCAAGATTCTTAAGGTTATTATTCAAATAAGATGAAACTGAAAATGCAGTAAAGAACAAAAATAAATAAAGAATAAAATTTGCAAGGTATAACTCTCCAAGACAAAGCTTTTTCTTTTGTGATATAAGCTATAACTGGAATTACCAATGAACACAACAGGAAATCATTATTGCCTACAAATAAGTATCCAAGTAGTTCTGTCAGAATTAAAAATACTACTTTAAAAAATTGTAGTTCATTATAAATTATAATTTCTGTACACCACTCACATCAATGATATTTTACAGCATCCATATCGATTCCTTCATAAATTAAAACTTAATAATATACACTTTTAACATACACTTCAAATAGCTATCTCTAAAACTAAAAACTTTGACATCTATAAATATTACATAGTTTACATGTTTTTTTTTTAAACCAAGAAAATTTTTTTTTTTTTAAACTAAATACTATTTTCTAAATTTTAAGTCTAGGTATTCTTGGTGTTATAGCAGCCATCTTCAATATGGCAGGAATGCCAATTTTGAGTGGCTACACCTCATAAAGCTTTGTCTTACGTACCATAAATACAAATAGTTTATTAAAAAAAAATTACAGTCTATTATTGTTTTAGTACTACTTAAATGCTTTAACATAACTTTCCACTACATTGCTGATGTTTCAAGAGCAGGAGGTACAATCTGATTTTCGTCATTGAACCAGTATTAATTAATTTAGTTCCAATGTTATATTTATGTATTTGTGACGAATTGATCAGTGTTTTTGTACTAAAATGTGTTAAGGTAATATACAAAAAAGAATACCTTGTTGAAAATTAAAAAAACATCTTTATATAACTATATCCTTACTGTTAGCTTTACTATACTAAATGTCTATGGCGTGGAATGACGTATAAGAAGGTAGAGTTGCCAAATCTTACTCTGGTAATAGCACAAGATGGTTATTGAGGAAAGAACGTGTTTGAGAGGGAATGAGTCGAACTGAATTTATAAGCCTGCCTTTTTTATACTGACATACATATTCATAATATTGTCTTAGATACATGTATGCTTCACAAAACACTTAATGTGTTCATAGGCAGTTCTGTAAACAGTAACAATATTCAAGTATCACCATGATAACAGACTTAATCTGGCATCTTTTTACTCCATTAAGTCATATATTTTGATAAACACAAGTTAAAATACTTGTGCATTCTCTGTTCTTAAAGAGTTAAATTAAATTGAAGAATATATATATATATATATATATATATATATATATATATATATATATATATATTCTATTTTAAGTCAAATTACTATTTTAGATGCCTAACATTCAAATTATAATCATAAACTTTACCCCACAATTTAGAAAACATACAAAGAAATTATATATACATATACATAAATATATATTTTGTTTTAAACAACATATTTTTTACAGTTAATTTTCAATAGATACATTTGGAAATAAATGATAAAATAGCAAAAAAAAACGTTTAAAAATTAAAAATGTTATTTTTAATAACATTTAAACAATAACAAATATTTTGACTTACATTCTTATCAGCAGTGCCCTGGTTATTAACAAGTTCATCAAGTTCATTTTGCAATTGTCGTTTAGCTCTTTCCATTTCTTCAACTTTCTCCATCATCTCATCTAACTCCCTGGTAAGCGATAATACTCTAGTCTCCTTCTCTCTTGCCTCTTTTTCAGCAGCATCTCTCTGTTCAGCAAATTGTTCTGATACCGCCTAAAAGTAAATATGCATAAAATTTATTAAAAAAATAAATTAAACTATATTTACATTCATAAAAATTAAATTGTAAAAAGTAAACAAGAAAGATAAATTATAAAATAATAAATTATCAACTGAAATAAGAGAGTAAGTAGTTTGATTATACAGGTGTCCCACTTGAAATTTTTTTCAATTCAAAAGTAATTAACTTACTTTTCATATACTTGTACACTGCCACTACTACACTTTTCAGAATAATATCATAAATATATATATATATATATATTTTTTTTTTTTTGGTATACTATACCCTACATATCAGTGTCCATCAGGATGCATCGCAAAACTGTGTTTATGTATTCCAGATGTGGTCTAGGGAATTTTTTTCTTCACCTTGAACATGCCAACAAGTTGTGAATGCTTACATTGCAATGTAGCACTCAGAAACATTTTGCTATACAACAGTTAAGTTCATTCTAATTTTTACTTATTTATTTATAATTTTAACTTGCTTATAATCAATCAAGTAATTTTTCAAGTTATGTTTGTGAAGTTAAATTTATTATCTTTTTTAACTTTTAGAATGTAATAAATATGTTGGAACCATTGTTTTTTTTATAAATTTTTAATTATCTGGTAAATGATCTAAAATTATTAATTCAAAATATTTATTATTATACTTATATAATAATATAAAATTACATTAAATATAAGTAAAAACAAAGGAAGTACTTTGGTATAGATTCATAACAATGCCTGTATTTATTATGTGTTTACACAGTTATCTTGTTCTATCAACTACTGATAGAAATATTTACTCTAACTGAACACACAAAATCTTCTTTTATTAAAATTGGCTGTTTTTCCAATAAACATCTTCCTGATTTTTTTATCAAGGACATTTTTTATACAACATACTGCTTTTATAATTATGGTAGTGCATTTTCTAGTCTATTTGGTGATAAAACATTCATCAAATTTTTTGTTAGGTAGGCTTAACTGTCAATGTATCTCATCAATCATTTGTATAAATAATAATTCTTTAAATTATCCTCATCCCAAAACTACCTATCTGGCTTAATTTTTACATCTTTAGGAAATAAAAATGATTTCACACTGATATTTGTGTATAAAAAATTCAGTGAACGAGTAATATAAAAGAAAAATTAAGAGCGAGTACATGAAAATAAGATTTACTGAAAATTATTGTATTATTATTTATTACGTTACATCTAACAGAGTATAAAATTTAACAGTAAACATATTTTTCTTTTCTCCAGCAAGCATATAATCTCATATACAGTATGCTCAACTGCATCAGCACAAGCACTGTTTTTTTTATATAGTCATAAGTTTTTAAAATGGCTAAATATAAATAACTTAAGTATTATTTGGTTCAGTATCTGAATTAAATAAAAGTTAAGAATCCTAAATATTTAAAAACATTTTTATAGATATGGATTGTAACAAATGAAATGATTATTATCACTATAATTACAGTTTATGCCTTAGAAATGTCACAATTACAAACTCACCAATAAAAAAAAAACAATCTGATTGAATTCTAATTTACAATCAATAAAAATTTAATTCCAAGAATAATAAATTAACAAAATAAATTAAATTGATAAATACATACATACTAGATAGAAATATATAAAATATCAAATGCTTATGAAAAAAATGTTATGTTTTATTTTACTTAAAAAGTGAAATTTTAAAGCAACCTAAAAAAACCTGCTTTATTAAAATTTATTAATGAAGATAGCTTTTACACAAAATTTTAAAATCTTAATATTTTCAAAATAAACTTCAGCATACTGTACAATCAGAACAATGTGATATCAGTACAATGTATTTATACATACAATGGCTTTATTTGGTTTGTTAAATATTATACATTTTCAACAATTATATTAAATGTATTTTCAACAGTTTTCTTTATTGAAAATCCGTAAAAGATTATTTTTTTAAATGTGAGCACACATATCTGTATATAAATTAAACTTTAAATGAGATAAGTGCCTCTGACAGAAAACTGAATTGAACTGTAAGGTTCAATTCAAACTGTAAAATCTATACATCAACTTGTAAATAGAAAAAAATAAAAATAAAGTGTTTCCTATCAAAGCAATGCAAAAGTTTAATAATACTTTTCTTATTCAACAAGCAGATTAAAAATACAAGCTTATTCTGAAATAAAAAAAACTTACAAGTAATGGGAAAAGGAATAAAACATTTAGAAAAAATGAAAAGATTATTAGAAAGAAATATGGTCTGGATCAAAATGCAGAGGAAAAAAAATAATGTGATTAAAAGAGATGGAAAAAAGGACTATTTAGCCCTTACCTGGATAAGTCTGGAACACAGGAACTTAGAAGTCAATGGAAATGAAAAATACTAACACGTACCTTCTCCTCAGCGAGCACCTTATCAAAATTACGTTGTTTCTTTTCAAGTTCTAAAACCTTTGCTCTTTGAGCTTCTAATTCAATATTAGAATCTTCAAGTTCCGCTTGTAATTTCTTCTTCGATTTATCTAACTTATCATTTGCAGCTTGCAGTTCTTCCATTTGTCTTTGAACTGTTTCCATATCCTACAATAAAAAATAAAATAATAAAACAACTTTCACTTGAATTTTTATTATTTATGAACTATTCACACAAATTATCAGTCTTGCCCATGAATTTTATTGTCATAATCATAAACAAGATACTTACATTTCACCAATGATTAATGAATTTGTTTTTGAACCAATCACTGTAGAATAGCTCAGTTTTCAGTTTAATATAAGTAGGCGATGGTAATGCAAATAAATATTTTAATTAACATGCAATTAATCAAACTGAACTACAAATTTTTTTGAATACTATGTATTCATATACTCAATTTTGTACTATATCTTAAGTTTTAACCAATTAATATATTTACGAATTGACATCAGTTTTCAATCATATTTTACATTAAATATATAATTTATTTTTTGATAATGAAATGTTGGGATATCTGAAATTTTACTGCACTTATTTGTATATATTAATTATTTCCAATTGACACTCGTACTCATACGAATATATAATTTTTTTTTACTGACTTTTCCATTCAGTATTTTCTTTAAAAGTAATTAGATACATCTGCCACACAAACAGTGTAGTAGAACAATGTACATACATTCTGTTTTTTGTGTGGAAAATATGGAGTACCAATGACCTACTCAGAAGGGTTTTTTTACCAGTCCAATTTATTTCCTGAGGATCTCATTTCATGTTTTTTGTTTGTTAAGTTAGTCAATAACATGCTTTACTAAATATTATAATGCTGACAATTTTAAGTTTTGTGTTTTAACAGAAATATTTATACAAACATATAATGAGGCAGAAACAACTGCATTTTGTTGTTTCTATGTCTGCTGAAAGTCAAATTACATAACTGAAAACTTAGTCAATTAATAAATTATTGCTTTTAATGTTAATATAGAAAAGTAGTATACTGATTAGATTTTATAATTTTATCTTTTACAATGAAATATAAAACAAAGCAATTCATTCATTATCAGCAATTTAGTTGGTTGCAAAACCAAACTAAATACAC
Source organism: Lycorma delicatula (assembly GCF_047948215.1). NCBI lineage: Eukaryota > Metazoa > Arthropoda > Insecta > Hemiptera > Fulgoridae > Lycorma > Lycorma delicatula. The sequence continues at coordinate 80,373,788 of NC_134463.1, forward strand.
AAAATTGTATTTAATAATTTAATATTGCACAAATATATTCATGACAATATATATTTTGTGGCCACAATGAAGAGGGACAAATCGTTTATCACCTTTGCTTATCATTGATTATTTCCTTAATATGTTAACAACTAATAGCTGGACACATTATATCAGAGCCAGCAGTGTTTTTACCAATTTAGCTTAATTTTAGGACTTAGCAGTAATTTAAATGAATGCGAAGATAAGTTGACATATACCATCATAAAGAATTTCCTATCCTTTGGTTAAGAAACAATAATTTAAACATTTTTAAGAATTTAAACTGTATTTCATGATAGAATGGTTGCAATAAACAAATAATGCTATGATAAATAATCCAGTGGCTACACATGGATGTTTTCACATAGATATGATTGTGGCAATCAAGTATAAGGTCAATTGTATATGTTTATTTCTATTATGAACCATTATCACAAGAATAAATTTTGTATAGGTTTGAACATGTTCACACTACTTCTGTGCAACAATACTCTGCATATTTACTTGTAGTGGATAAGTACATGGTAGTACAAGTAATATATTTAATTTATATATTAATTATTAAGTTTATTTTCTATAATTAATATAATTTTATAAAAATTTTACTAGTTGAATTATGAAAAAGAGAAAATTTTAACTAATTTTGGCAATCATTTTTGAAACTTTTCTGAATAAAAACAAAAAAATAACTGTATTACACTGATTTTTTCTGTGTACTCTCATCCTAAAATTTAGAATTTAAATGACTATTTTTACCTTTCATTTAAACCACTTGTAACATACACAGTGGCAGCAGCATCATAAAAAATAGATTTTTATTGTACAGAATCAATTTTTTCACTTTACAATATGAATTACAAAAGTTATACTATACTAGACTTGGCTCGCAATATGTTGATATTTTCAGCAAATCACAAGCCACATAACTGTTTGCCTAAAATTGTGAAATATGCCCACAAATGTTAACAATTTAATTATAGCAAGGAAATTCACAAAAAAAAGTGTACATTTGATATACAAGTAAAATGATCTCAATATGAACTTCAATGAGAAAATGTGTGGCGATTATTTCAAATGAAAATTTTCTCCTTGTATATCTACTTAATTAAACATTTCAATTATTTTATTTTCTGCCTATGGTTACTGAAAAAATATTAATTTTTTATTAGTTTTTCTAATTAAACTTTAAATTCAAACTAAAGGTCAAATAACCAGTATGCTTAAAAATAATTTTATAACCAAGTTAGTTTTTCAGATGTTACACATTATCCAGCCACACTGAAAACTGCTTCCATCAGGAGATTATGAATAAAGTATTATTATTCCTTGAAAGAGATGCTAAAGATCAAACCTATTATAAACCCTGTTCATCCCATCAGAAGTGATAAGATATGTCAGAACGAAGTACTCCGGCAATGAAAAATTTAATAGTAAAAATACTAACAAATTTACCAGTTACAATATCAATGAGATCCAGATATTAAAAAAATAATACTACTATTGATTAATTACTACTAAAAATGAATAACTTTTGATAAATACAAACCTTGAGTGTTTTTTTTCGAAACTCTTCTAACTGAGCAACCTGTTCTGATTCTTCATCATACTTCTTTTTAGCTTCAGCTAACTGAGAATTAAGAACTGCAACCTGTATTAAAAGAAAATTGTCATGAAAAAGTCAAATAATCACACACTATTCCAAATAATAAACAAACCCATGCAAAGTAGAAAAATATTTAAAAATGAACACAATTCTCGATTAACACAATGAAATTAAAAACATACAGCATCCATAAACACAATACCGCAACAGAAAGTCAGTAATTTGAACCATCAAAAATCCAAACAGTTCACGTTAAGTACTCTGTACATTCATATTTCTACTTACACTTCCCAGATGATATGTATAAAAAGTTATAAACTTTTGATTAATATTTATTGTTTATTATGCTTTACTAATCTACAAAATGGATTGAAAAACTGCACCCTTTTGCAAAAGGAAATACAGTAACCTATCTTGAATTGAAGATCATATAATATACATATTGAATGAGATCATTTTTCTTTTTCATTAAAATTTCAAGTTTGAAGACCCCGATGATGATATTAAAAATTGTGTAGGAAATAACACTGTTGTAGCAAGTTTACCACTTTCCTATGAAGATAAAATAGTAAAATTCTTGCGTTAATGAGAATGATTCTAAAAATCACTAATGTGTATTGTACATTACAAGAATTCACTAGCTTATAGACTATTGGCATCAAACTGCATAGATTTTATACTATAATAAAAAGAAAGCGAACTTAAAAAAGAATGTAGCAATCAATTAGCTATTATTTTAATAGCTAATTACAGAATAAGTTTTCTTTTGTCAAAAAGGAATAATTTTTTAAGCAGCCTATTTTTAAAAAAATTTCAATGCTTTACATGTTACTAGATGTATAGTTTTAAATTTTAATAGATTATCAAGTTTTAGTGTTTAAGATGCAAGTTTTTAACAATAAAGCATTCTAAATACAACTAATGAATTTACTGAACTATCAAATTAATGATCTACAATTCTGTATCTAATATTCATTTGTTAAAAATTCCAATATCTATTTGTTAGGATCTTAATAATTTGAATTATTGTAACTAAATTCTACAACCAACTGGTAAAGCAAAAAAGGATAAAGAACATCCAACAAAACTGATAATCAAAATTATTTTTAATTTTATTAGTTATTCTTACTGGAATCTGAATGCTCTGTTGTTAGTATTACTTTGATCACTTGTGTTTAATCAGTTACTGAAATAATTAGCCTAAATCTGGTAAATACCAAACTGTAATTTGGCTATTAAATGTAAGAAAAATACAAATTAAAAAGAAAAAATCGGACATCATAATTTAAAAAATGCATGAATAAAGAGTATATAGAATAATTTATCTGCTAGAAATACATCTCATACAAAAGTGTTATGAATTCTGCTCACCAATTTACGTTTTACAATGCTGCACAATTTATAATATGAAATGTGACCATTGATGTTAATGGTGGTCACACTTGACCACCATGTTGTTAATTAAATATCCAAAAATGAATAACAAATAAACAAGCTATCAATGATAGAAGAAACAACACAGATAACTTGAAATGAAATGCATATAAATAAATTCTTTTCTTTGAAATCATGAAATGTCAAAGCACACAGTACAGAAATAAAAATTAATGTACAACAAATAAAGTATATATAATTTACTTGTTTCTCCAAATTTTTCTTGAATTCCTCCTCTTCTTCCAGTTGTTCATGTAGTGCATCTTTTTCACTCTCAAGCTGTCTCAATTTAGAACTTAAAGCTAACTTCTGTCTAGTTTCTTCTTCTAATAATGCCTGCAAATAAATATACAAACACATGATATGATTAAAAAACCAAAAATTAATAACTAAATATCAAAATCCATATAAATTTTTAACAACCTAACAAAACTCCACAAGTACTTTCATCTCACATCACATATGTTTTATTTATTGAATCACACTTCTGCAGTACTATCTCCTTGTTTATCACAATCCATGAAACACCTGATCTGTTCATACGTACCTCTTCTCCTGTGCAAACCATTCCTCTATTTAAAAACTCTTTTCTTATACTGTTCCTAAGCTTACAAAAAATTCTAAATATTTTAGTTCTGGATTTTATATGTCCATAAACCTTCTTAATGGCTTTAATTTCGATATTCATGTTTCAACGATTTACAATAGAGATTTTTTAATTCAGAGATAAATCTATCATGTGAGAAAAGTTTTACACTCTTGAACAATCTGCTTCCTTTCCCAAACTACTGGTACTGATTAAGATTTGTCAAACAATTACAACTATTTACATAAAAATATAATATAAATGCATATGATGGACAATGAAGATATCTTAGAAAAAATTAATTCTTCCTAAATATAATAATACAAAACAAATTGCAAAAAAATAACATTATTTGTAATTTTTTTTTGCATATCTTTTAAACAGTTATGGATTAGGTATCATGGAAGTAACATCTTCATATTACCTTTTCTGGGCCTTCTCAATTTCTACTTCTGCATGATAATGTAGACCTCTAACTGGGACTATTTAACACAGTTTTTCATTGTGTTACAACCATTTTTCTTTGTACTTAAGTTATTAATTAAATGCCTTTGAAAGGTAACTAAAATTACCTTTATTAAGGTAAAACATATTTTTATGCTTTCTCAAAGAGAGCATAAATAAAAATACAAATCCTTTCTTCATACCACTGCAGATTTGATCCCTCAAGATATACCTTTTAAAAGATTTAATAAACTTTCATTCAGAGTCCTGACTGTTCTTCCTAAGCATCAATCTCAAATCCATCCAATAAAAAAAAAATATTAGCAAGTCTTGGAATGTCATGGATTAAGTCTAGTATCACTCCCATACCTTTATTTAGAGGCCCTATTAACAAAACATCAAATATCTACAATTTATATACCTTCCCAACTATCTATTTCTTCAACATATGACACTATAATCAAAATATGTTAAGTGTAAAACTTGTTCCAAAACTTTATTAGCAGTATATATTTTTGTCCAAATTGGATATTTAGCTATATTTTTCCATAACTATAAAGCTTTTTTTTGTTTGCTTATGTTACAAAAAGATAAAAAAACTGATCTTTCTCAACCGGATTAACTTTTGATTTATTAAATTACTTTAATCATCAACAAATAAAAAACTAAAGAAAAAATCCTTGACGTCAATGTGAGATTACCTGAGCTTCAGTAAACTGAGTTTCCATAGTAGCTGCAGATTTTATGGCAGCAGATGCTTTTAATTCAGCTTTTTCCAATTGTGTTGTTATTGAATCTGCTTCAGCAGTTAGTTTAGCAATACGTTCAGCTAATTCTGACCTTGCCCTTTCGGCCTCGGCTAATCTTCCACTTACTTCACTAGCCAATGTTTCAGCCTGTGAATTAACAGATACACATTATAAACAAAATTTATTAATTTAAATCACCATGAAAAGAACCTAGATGTATATGTACAGTTTTTCTGTACTGAAGATAAAATTCCAGTTTTAAATAAACCTAATTCAAACATTTATAAATTACAGACCAAAAAAGACCATTTTAAAAATAAGTAACTGAATGGCATAAATTTATGCATGTTCCTAAAATTAAATAAATCTCATTTTAACTAATTTTTACATAAAAATTTTATTAATTATGGAGTAAATTAATTATTATGGATTAAGTTTTCCAGTTTTACTCTATAGGGTGTTGTGAAATAATCATTAATATTTCTACTATAGCTTTCTATCAGTTTCAACGGCAGGTGACTTTAAAACTTGAAATAGCAATATTCTTATATTTTCATGATTTAAAGTTCATGTTTCAATTACATTGAAATATTCAATATAATATAAAAATTAAAAGTTAGCTAATAAAAGTAAACAAGATGGAATTCCCAATCTTTTCAGCAAGAACAAAAAACGTAATCATTTTAGGCAGATGGTCACGTTATCAAAGTCTTTCTGTACATTAAAGACATATATTATTTTAACTAACACATATTAATCTGATGTTTACATTACCTGCTTGCGTCTTCTTTCACATTCAGTCCTAGCTGCACCAGCAGCTCTTAACTCTGTGGCCAAATCAGCACTTTCTGCTTCCAATGTGCTTTTTGCCTTTTCTAAAACGGCTTTTTGCTATAAAAAAAAATATATATAGATATATTACTAATATAAAATTAGAGTAATGTAACAAAAAATTAATCAGTTTTATGTTTGAAAATAAAATTAACAATTTTTATGCATTAATTATAATAGTTACATAAACATAAAAAAAATTTAAATAATACAAAATATAAAACTGCATTAAACTTAAAAATACTTTCTCAAATTTACATGATGTCAACAGTTAATAATTTTAAAAAACAATTAGAAAAATAAAATAAGCCAGTGAAATTCTTTTTCAAAATCAAATTCTATTATGTACGGTACTACAATGAGAATACTGTCCCCTTTTAATATGCTATACTTTTTTTATTATGATACAGAATATAAACCTTATATAGTAGACCCAAAATTATTCATCAGTTAGTGTACCGTACCAGAAGATGAATTTTACTATCAAACAGTAAAATTAAAAACACAAAAACTTAAGATATTAAGACAACTTTATAAATTTGAAATAGATATTAAATTTACTATTTATTAAAGAACAACATTTTTTGATGTTGATACATTCCATAAAAATAACTTATAATTTACTAACTATTAGTAGCAGAAATTACTGTGATTGTGTGATGTCATTTGATCATAACATAGTTGTAAGTTCACATTCAGTAAGTGAAGTATATGCTTCACTTGGCTTGCCCATACAACCCGTAAATTTAATTAGCAACAATTGAAGAATTTTTGAAGTAAGGAATATTTAACTGTTGGCTGCAGTATTTTTTTTTTTTAATACATACATGTAATCTTCATGCATTACAGTCCCCATTGTCTGGTTTTTACGTCTCCATTGGTGCGTTAAAGGATACCCATATATTGTTAGCTTTTATCTCTTTTAATGTTATCTGTCAGTCACTGATAGCACTAAATGTGAATTTTATATTCAAATGGTGCGGTACCGTTCACCAGGTTGGGTACAAATTTAATCCTTTAATCTCGGAATTTAATCTTTCGAATTACTCAGTATGACATAAAAAAAATAAATGGGGACTGATGAAAAATACAGTGGCCACAGAGAAGGGAAATCAAAGGGAGAATTGACCAAAGTGCTCTTACAAAATGCAAGTAACTGATACTGTAGCCAACAAGTTAATTTTTTTGTTGTAATTGTTTGCATTGTTTTACATTACCTACTGTTACATTGGCTTTCTTTTTTAAAGTCACTCAGACCAGTACATGCTGCAACATTTTACGACAATGGGAAATGTGAATAAGAAAATAAAACTAATTGAGACAGCTTCTAAAATGCAGCATTATAGAAATAATTTAAGTAAGTAGTTGATCAAGTCCAAATTAAAGCTATTTAAAGACAAACAACAATTTTTTGGGAATTTATGTTTGTTCATTATAAAAAAGCCATATAGTTAATCTTTGTATAAAAAGAACTGTATAGGGTAAAACCCTGAAAGACAAAGATTAGAAAAGATAATGTAGATAATTGAGTATGTAAGCTGTATAGAAATTTTGATGAAGTGTAGAGGCACAAGAACAAAACAAGTGCAATAAAGAAAACTAGCTAAAATAAATGTTAATGATATAAGGTGAGAAGATTAAATAACAATTATTCTGAATGTTATCATTAAAGATCTGGTAAATTTCACTAATACAGATAATATAAAAAATTACAGCTATTAGATTGTAGAGCTCAACTGATTTTATTTTATATTAAAGACAAGTATAAAGATCAAACAGATACCTTCTTGAATGCTTCTAACTGTTCAGTAATAGCGGCTAATTCCTGAGTATGCTTATGTCTCATTTCAGTTAATGATTCCTCATGGAGCTGTGTATCTTCCTCTAACGTTTTCTTTAGTGTAGCTAACTCCTGCTCTCTCTTAGTTCTTAATTCCTGTTGGGCAGCAGTTGTATCTAATGAATCTAATAATTCATTCTTTAGCGCTTCTAATTCTTCATTCAAATCACGTTTCTGTTTTTCAGCTTTGGCCCTTGCATTCTTCTCTGCATCTAAATCTTCTTGTAATTCAGCCAACTGTGATTCAAGTTCCCTAAGAGCTTTTTGTGTCTGAGCTTTGCCTAAAAGTAAAAAAAATAAATAAAATAATAAAAATTAGTAATTACAAAATAATGACAGAGTAGTCAACTTAAAAGAGGCCCCATCACTCAGTTTAGTCTATAAATAATAGTTTATTGGAATACATTCACAATAACACCCAGGTGTTGAAAATGATGCCCTTCCACCCTCACAATTTTATGTACGTGTCAACACATTTGAACATGTTCCTGGCTTCTCTTGTCAGCTATACCCTGTCTATTTCCTGGATTGCATTGCTAATGTTTGTCTCCAATTCCTGTAGGGTGTGTGGATGGATTACTCCTATAAGCAATTTCTTTTAAATAACCACACAGAAATAGGTCTGGACCAGTCAAAATCAAGAGATCTTGGTGGCCATAATCCTTTAGAAATATCTTTCACCAAAAAGATTTTGTAGCATCTTCGTAGTACAGCTGTATGGCAAATGGTGTTGTCCTGTTGCAACCAGCAGTCACACTCATCCTCACAGTAAGGCTATGAACTGCTTCTTGGTAGAGAGTAAATCCTTAATTTAAAAAAAAAAAACAAGGGTCCTGTTATTCGCTGCCTTGAAATTGGATGTCTATTTTCTTGTGGGTGTAAGGGAAATTCAAAGAAAACATGTGGATTTTCAATACCCCAAGTCTGGCAGTTCTGACTATTAACATACCTATCAAGGTGAAACCAAACTTCATCTAAAATGCCAATGTTGCCTCTAATGAAGTTCTTGAACCGTTGACAGTAGTGAACCCTTTTAGCATAATCAGCATTAATTAGCTCATGAAAAATCTGCATTCAATACGGATAACATTTCAGCATTCTCCTCACTGCAATGTGGGCTGAACCTAGTGAAATGTTCTTTTACCAGCTTAGTCTCTGCAAAGATTTATGAGGAGATCTTGTAACTGCCATATTAACATCCAGTGCGACCTGTGTTATTAAAACTGACCTGTGTCACGAACGTTTGTGGATTAAAACCGAACCTGTTTCAAAAATTTGTTAATTAATCTCAGAATAAAACACTTCACTAATCTTCCTTCAAATTTCTCCCTTAATTCTTGTCAACACATGAAATTTCATCTCTAAATAAGTTCCTATCATGAATACATGTTCTTTAACAGTTAACTGCATTTTAACATACAACATACACGATTACACAATCTTGTTCAAAAGCCAATACTGACTGCCAATGACCCAGACTGGCAGTACTCAAATGTGCAGGCAACAAACAGTCCTCCTCACTCCAGCTCCAGTTGTACAATACCTTTCACATTATTATCCATCTCACACCAATATATGCATTTTAACTAAAATATAAGTTTAATAAACTATTGAGATGGATGGGGGACTTCTTTTATGTTGAACATTCTGTATAATAAACAATCTGATTAGTATCATATATGATGAATTTAATAAATTTTAAATATATTATAATATGTTTTAAATATGCTTTTTCCTTTTACTGTTAAGTTTCCGATGACATTCAATTGAACATTTTCTAGTCTTAATAAAATCAGAGAAGGTATTCAATACATTGAAAAGGAAAACGAAATAGTTTGTCAGTTGACTGATTGCTCTTATTGATTTTAATGCAGACTATTTTTGTTTATTACTAGTGTTAATTACCAATTTATTCATCTAGTACACAGTTAATAGAAACAGAAGTTTTATAACTAAAATTGAATAAGCTGGAATAACAAATTAAAAAAAAGAAACAATTTTTTAAGTTATATAACAAAACTAAACGTATAATTGGAAATAATTCATTCTTAATGCAACAGATATTTTTTATTCTTACTATAATAATTTATCAATAAATGTATTTTTATATGATTATCTAAATTAAAATTTACAATGTTTCAAGATACATATACATCATTATTAATGATTAAATGTTAATCATACATGTAATAATGATTATGTGTACTTTACCCATGTAATTCCCTAATGGTTTTCATCAACAGGCTTAATAACATTATCAATTATTACTGAAATAATAATTGAAAATATTTAATATATCGCTTGACCAGAAAAGACAATATTTGTATTTTATGTCATATGACTAATGTTGTTTAAAAAATTTCATATTTTAGGTTGGTAATACTACTTATATTGTTTTCATTTTTTTTTTAAGGTGATTAAGTAGTTCACTGTTCATGTTTAGCAGTGCTGATCTGTAAATTAACCATGAACCGTAAACTGATAACCAAATGTGTTTTTCTCTTACAATAATGGTGGAAGACAAACGAAAATAGTGATGAAGTCGTTCAGCAATTTGAAGAAAAATTTCAACTCCAGACCATCCAGAGGCAAGTGATCTATAACCTGAATTTGACAAGGAGTAGGAGACCTAAAATTGCTGTAAATGAAGACTTAACAACCATTGCTGAATCAGTTATTCAAAGCCCAAAGAAAATCTATTCGTAAAAGATCTGCTGAGTTGGATATTGTTCGCAGTAGTGTGCATCGTATTTTGAAATCATTGAAACTAAAAGCTTATCATCCAGAAATAAATCAAATTTTAATAGAAGATGACAGGCATCTTGAGTTCTGTGAATGGTGTGCAATACACTGTAAGGCAAAACCTAATTTTCAAAATTGCATTTTGTGGACAGATGAAGCTTCTTTTAAACTGAACAGTTACAACAATTGTCATAATTATATGTATGGGAGTGACAAAAATCTGCACAAAGTACCTGATAAGAACTAAATGTTCCAGGCATCAATGTGTGGGCTGATGTATGGAGTGGTGGCATTGCTGATCCATACTTTTTCAATGACACTAAGTGGCGATTCTTACCTTGAAATGTTACAAAAAATAGTTTTACCTGAGTTATAAAATAATACTTTATTTGAAAATATTAATTTAATTTGGCAACAAGATGGTTCTCCTCCACATTACTTTATCAGCAAGAGAATGTATTGGCAGCAACTTTGACGAGTGGATTGGAAAACGTGTTACAACAGACGACGTCAGTTGTAACACGTATTAAAACAAAGCAATTTTCCTTAAGTCAATATCATCTATCTGTTAACATATTCCTTTCCTGATAGAAGGAAATCATTTGTAGGTGCTATAATATTATAATGCTATAATAGCGAGCTCTAAGTTCACACATTCTTTTTTTTTTAATATGTTAAAAATATATTATACGTTAAGACGTTTATTTTTTTAATTAAATTTACTGACAATAGAAAAATAAATTTTTAACTTACCAGCACCTTCCTCGTCAATTCTCATAAGAGCCTGTGCTAATTCTTCTTCACGTTTACCCAACTGTAATTGTATTTCTTCAACAAGTAACCTCTTCTCATTTAATTGCTCTTTCAGATCACTGACTTCGGTTTCAACCTTCCTCTTATTTCTATCCATTTCTTGTCGCTGTTGGTGATCCTTTAGTAAACGTTCTTCTAGATCAGCAATTGTTGCTTCATGTTTTGCCTTTAATTTACCAAGATGCTTTGCTTTTTCTTCTTCTTCTGCAAGTGTCTGAGCTAAATCTGCAGCACGTTCTTCTAAAACCTAGTTAACATAATACAAATTGAAAGGAATTTGATTTTAAATAATTAGAAAATTTACTATTTTTAAAGCATTTTAATAAAATTTTAGACAATATAATGATTGATCAATATTCTTCTCACAGGACTTATTCACATTTGCTTTACAAAATACTGTTATCATAGATGACTGCAGAATGTTATATATATTTAACAATCATAAGCATGTGGGTGTGTGTTTGTGTAATTAAAATTACATTGTGAGCCAATTTAAATGCTTCATTATTATCTAGTGCAAAATTACTCAGCAGTTCAAAAACTTGTGAGATGTTCAAGCAAAAAGGACCCTTTTTTGTCCAAAATGAATCCTTTTTTTATCTACATCAAACATAATTTTTTTATTCCTTCTATCGCTAACCTTTTAATTTCAAAGTAATTGCTAGATCCCACGTTATCTGCTTCTTTCTAAAAACAAATCTGTCATTGTGTTCGTAAGTCATATCTGGAAGATAAGACTACATTCTTTTTAAAAGTTTCATATTACTTAAGCTTTTTTTATTTTAAAATTTACTAACTATCTAATTTTTATTACCCTTCAGAGTTGTATATATATATATATATATATATATATATATATATATATATATATTGCTTCCAAATATTTCTTTTAGTTTGAATTCACTATAAAATAAAATGTTACCTAATAAAAAAACATTTTTTCAATTTTTATAAAATATTAATTCAATTTGAAAATTTAATCACGAATAACAAAATATATATATATAAAAAAAATATAAGTACCTTCTTCTCTTTTCCTAACTTTGCATTGGTATCTTCTAATAATGCAAGATCTTCTTCCATTTTCTTTAGTCTTGCGTCACATTGTACTTTATCTAACTGTAATTTTTGCCGAGCAGCCTCTTCCTCTTCAAGCTGTTCTTCCAAATCCTTTAAATTAAAATACAAATGTCTTAATTTATAAAAAAATTTAAATATTGTATTCTTTATCTTTAAAAAATAAAATAAAAGTAGATTATTAAAAGAAAGTAAAATATTCTTTACCTGTATATTAAGTTGTAATTTTTTCTTTTCGTTAACTAAATTATTTGACCGTTCTTCTTCTTCCTCTATTCTTGCCTCCAAATCATGGAGTATTTCTTCTAATTCCTGTTTCCTTGCTGCTAATCTAAAAACAAAGAAGTATATCTTATGACAAAGAAAAATTTGATATGTAATGAAATGCACAATGTTGCAAGCATATTATTTTCATTAAAATCTACTATTTGTATTCCATATGTGCTAAAAAAATGTGTTTATATATGCACAACAAAGTTATGGATGTACTATGCATAAAGCAGCTAGATCTAAAACCAAATTAAAGAAATAAAGCAACGATTGTTAAATTCTATGAATGAGCTGAGAGAAAGAAAATGTAAATATTCTATAATTTAATATCCTGCAATCTTATTATTTTTAAATCTCAAATACATTTTTCTTATAAAGTTTGATGCAATTTGCGATTCTATTTACACACAAAATAAAATGTAGATCTTATGTTTAGTTGCTTTGCAAACATTTCATAAAAGCAAAATTACCTTTAAAAAGTAATGAAGAAAGTGAAAAAAGAATATCTAGGGAAATAACCAAAAATTTATCAGTTCTTGTACAAATGAAAAACACAAATTAATGACTGTTCAACGATTCATTAAAAATACAATATCTTGGTAAAACTCATTTCTCAAAGATAAACGATGGCTCTCTGTAAAGCGGGAAGTTAAAATTATGAAAAAATACAAAAAAAACAAATTTTATATTTTTACCCAATATCATAGTACAGGCTCCTCTCCTTAAGATACCAATGGATGAGAGTGACAAATTAGACGAGGCTAATCTTGTCAATTCCCTATGGCATGACCAAAACTACAAGAAGGAAACATCCAATAGATAGTGATTTATCTGGAGTGGAATGTTAAAACCATTTTGTATCTGCTCAATTTTAAATTAGAAAGACAAAAATTAAGAAGTGAGAGGTCACACTGTCAAAAAGAAAAATCTTATAAAGATAACAGTAATTACTTGAAATTAGCTTAGAAGAATAAATAATTACAGAAAACTGATCAAAATTTGAGAAGAGATTTACTAATAATTTTATTAAATATCTAGCTTTCAGATAGTTATTGCTTCAGATTAATAAACTATGTTTTATAACCCAATGTTCATTACATTTTTATGTTTCAATAATCAGGATACATACCAAATATCAGAGTAATACAACACCTAATATTTATAATCAATACATTACTGTCCCCTCAAAATTTAAGCTCTTTTTAATTTGAATCTTGTACTTTGACTACATAATGAATATTAACGCAAACCAAATAACAGATGAGATTATGAATGTCAAGCTTGGTCTGTCGATTAACAGCTGCAGCAGCATTTTCATGACATCATGATTCAATTTTTCAAGTTAGCAATGAACTTGACTGTAAATTTTAACCATTTGAAAGTGTTCTGCTCATAATTTTAACAAACACCTAAAAATAATTAATCAAAAACCTGAAGATATACCTTGCTCGCATTTCTTCTGCCTCAGCGCACAATTCTACTTCAGCTTGTAACTGTTCAGCTAAAACGGTTTTCTCTTCAATAGCGACTTGAAGTCTACGTTCATATTCCTCTGAACTACGAAGCTGAGAATCTAATTTTTCTCTAACCTGTTTTAATTCATCTTCTTTCTGGGTAAGCTTTTCTTCTTGTTTTGTTACCTCTAATAATGGTTTTACCTGTTAATACAATAAAAAATATATATAATAATTAAAAATCACAAATAAATTATTTAGGCAATATAAGCTTTGGTGAACTGACCATGAAAGTATTAAAAGTCAGTTATATACACAGCAGTATTACATAAGATAAAGATATTTAGTTAAGACCCATATATATCATGTTATCTTATGATAACATGTATATTAATAAAAAGAATTGTATGCAAAAGCTATTTACCATAAAAAATATTCAAAAGTTTAGTTTTACCTATAATCTTTTACAGATAAAATGCAATTAATTATCTTGCACCATTTACCTAAGAGAAACTTACTTTTTAAGCAAAATTTATACTTCATGTTTTCTACATTAACAACATAAAGTTACTACATAATTTAGTTAAAGAAATGTGACTTATAAATTTTTTTCAGTATTGTTTCAGTGCTTTCATAGTATATACAACATTATAAGCAAAACATTAGAATTACATAATCCTTTACCCACATATATATTAAAATTAATCAATGTTGTAGCAGGTAGAGAAGATTCCAGAAGGAAGAAAGAGAGAGAAAATAAATAAAGAAGAATCTAGAAGGAACGACAAAGGGATTCTTTCTACAAAAGGACGTACAGAAAAAGCATAGAAGATATGGACAATAAAAATTATTACGCTTGAACAATCAAAAGGATGGTCCGGTACTGGTTCTGTAAGCCAGAAGGTATAAATACTACCACAGACCAGCAGTGAGACAGTTAGTAGTTTTTCAAATTAGAGTTCCATGCAGAACATGATAAAAGCGATTATAGTAAGTGTTTGGTAACGAGTGAAGAGTACATCATGAATATTCCATTTTGGACAATGGCTGAAAACAAGAAGCTGTTCAGCAAGTTATTTATTAACAGGAGTGAAAGTGATAGTATTCTATTCATTCATAAAGTGTAAGGTAGTTCTTTTGTAAATGGTAAAAGTAAGTAGTAACTTGCAGAAAGTAAATTATAGATTTTTTATTGTTAATTCAATATTATGTTTCTATTAGTCATTATAAAGTTTTTAGTAAACTGGACTGTATACTGGTATTTATAATTTAATTATTAAATCAAATCCGTTTTTAATTTGAATTAATATTTTATATGTTATGGATAAACAAAAGTAATGAAATGTAGTAGAAATAACAAAGATGGACCACTGAATGTGAAAATAGGAGGAGAAAAGATTATGGAGGTAGAAGAATTTTATTATTTGGGAAGTAGAATTACTAAAGATGGACGAAGCAGGAGCGATATAAAATGCCGAATAGCACAAGCGAAACGAGCCTTAAGTAAGAAATATAATTTGTTTACATCAAAAATTAATTTAAATGTCAGGAAAAGATTTTTGAAAGTATATGTTTGGAGTGTCGCTTTATATGGAAGTGAAACTTGGACAATCTGAGTATCTGAGAAGAAAAGTTTAGAAGCTTTTGAAATGTGGTGCTATAGGAGAATGTTAAAAATCAGATGGGTGGATAAAGTGACAAATGAAGAGGTATTGCGGCATATAGATGAAGAAAGAAGCATTTGGAAAAATATAGTTAAAAGAAGAGACAGACTTATAGGCCACATACTAAGGCATCCTGGAATAGTCGCTTTAATATTGGAAGGACAGGTAGAAGGAAAAAATTGTGTAGGCAGGCCACGTTTGGAATATGTAAAACAAATTGTTACGGATGTAGGATGTGGAGGGTATACTGAAATGAAACAACTAGCACTAGATAGGGAATCTTGGAGAGCTGCATCAAACCAGTCAAATGACTGAAGACAAAAAAAAAAATGTTATGCATTTATTATTATAATATATTTTATATATTTGAGAGTAATACATTGTATTTATAAGAAATTTTATATGTGTTAGTCTATCAGTATCCTTGCCAAACCCTGAACACATGACAATATATTTATACAAGGCATGTTTTTTTAAGTTAGAGTGTTTTGATATAAAACTTGAAACAAGCAAAATAGAAAAAACTTATAACAAAACAAATTTACATATATATATATGTATATATACTATTTTTGTACATATTCACCATTCACTGCAATACATTTTTGATATCGGCTAACCAGCTTCATTATTCCATTACTGAAGAATTCTTCCGCCTGTAATTTAAACCAATTAATCACTTTGTTTTGCAATTTCTCATCATCTTCAAACTTCTGCGATGCAAGCCATTGTTTTGAACGGAGAAAAGGTAATAATTACTTGGTGCATGATCTGACTATAAGGAGGATGTTCAAAGATTTTCCATTGAAATTCTCTCAATTGTTCAGTAGTTTTGTTTTCCGTGTGAGGTCATGCATTGTTGTGGAGAAACAAAATCTCTAAATTGAACGTCTTAAGTTTTGTAAGCGTTTCATAGTATTTATGTATCAACATTAACAATTCTTCCATGTCCAAGAAATTCAATCAGCAATATTCCTTTGTCTCCTAAAAAACGTAGCAATAAGCAATGTCAAATTCATTCTTCCTTGATGAAACAAATGGCACAGTTGGCGAACTTTTACCTTCACACATAAAACAGGGTCTGTAAACATGATAATTTTTCTATGAATATCCAGCTGATTTGTTTTTCGCCAATAGATAATGAATTACTGATCGCTGATATAAATAAACATGCTATAATATTGCCATTAATTTCCACCACATCTACTAAATTGACAACAGCCCTTACTCAAAAAACAACTCTTTCATAAAAAATCCACATAATTAATTAATATTTTTTATTATACCTTAGTATATAATCTCCACCACTGCCAATTTCTCAACTTTAGATATGCAGAACAATTTCTCTGAATAATCCGTATAGCATTTAACTGTTGTAGCCTCTTCTGGTAATTTCTCCTAGCCAAGTAACCTCTGCAGAAAGCCTAAAAAAAAATTAACCATTAAAATAAATTTTAATTATAAACAATGACAATTGAAACATGAATTAAATATAACAAAAAATATCTTTTAATAAATTATTTTCTTCCAAAAAGCAGAATAAAAAATATGGCTTTAATCAAGAGTCAATAAAAAACTATTCAAAATCTGAATATAAAAAAAGTAAGAAATTTTTAATCTGGAAAAGAACTTAATAAATATTTATTCTTCAAAATAAAAACTGTATATAAATATGCAAAAACAAATTTATGAGTACATAAATTTGAATGAACTTTATAATGAGAAATCCCATTCAAATCTCCAAGAGCAAGTAGCACTCATTAATTATAAACATTAATAGCACTTATTAAATAACAATTGGTATTTTACTCATTTCAACCAATTTTTTTAATTTGTTCAATTTCAGTAGTTTATATTCATAATGATGTTGAAATATCCTTTCTTTATTCTCAACAACCTGTTCTAGTATTATATAATCCAGAGTAGATCCAGAATTTCTCAAGAGAGTGTGCACAAGACCTGGTCGCATGTTCCCTTAAAAGTAGCAACAATTGGGAATGATATAAGCTTAAGATTAATATTTCTCAATTTGCTTGAAATTAAAATTAGTCCATTTCTCGTATTTGCCTGTTTTTATTTGCCATCCAGATTTTAAATAGATGCATGCAATTCTCATTTAGAATTTCAAAACAAGTTTTGATAATGCAAAAATTTCACTAGTACTTTCTTTTTTTATTGAATGTTTTATACAATACTTAGTACTTTTATAAATATTTTATAAAACCATAGTCTTATAAGTGGATAATTTAACTAAAACCTTTACTATTAATAAGAATATTGAATAACAGAAACTGAATGCCCAGGATAGTAATCTACTATAAATTCTTATTTCCCAATAAAAAAATCAATTGTGGACATGAAGTATGTATAACATAAATTAACAAAAATAGCATTGTGAAACTTAAAATTTTTATTTTATTCCAATATCAACTATTTTCTAGTAAGGAGGATTTCCGTGTCACTGCTGTCCTGTATCCACTATTGATACTTGGTAGTTTAACATACTGCCTCTGATCATTATTCTTTAACAAGGTTGTCATTAACTCAATTAGTCTTCAGTTTGCTTTGTTATGCTTCAATTCACCTTACCGATTACATCCTCTTATAACACATCAAAAGCTTCCACATTTTTTTACTTTGGAAGCATTCTATAAATATAGATTGTTACAGTTAATCAAATACTATTACCAGCAGATCAGATACTCTCCTGCATAAAACGTTTTCCTTAGAAATAAAAAATTCATAAATTTGTATAGGTGTCACAGAGAAACAGGCAATTTTGAACTTGATGTTGACAGCCCTGTAGGTATACCATAAGTGGAAGAAAGATGTTAACTGTAGAGCAGTAACAGACATTTAGTTTTGTATGGAGAAGTGAAATGGTGTAGAGTGTGTGTGGTTGCCATAAGGGCATTTTCTGACAGTGTGACAGCTGCACAAAGTCTTTCAGCGACACTGTCAGAGATGTATGACATCCTGCCCTGCGGTCAAGTTCCTTCTTCACATGCAATTTTGTAATTATGAAGAGACTGGTTCAGCTTTGAAAAAAAAACCTAGTGGGCATGCATTTTCTGTACATATGCCAGAAAACATTGTTACTGTGAAGGCTGTAGTGGTTAAGGAGGCATTTGTTCTTACCATTTCTTGTCCTCCTTCTATAATTTTCAGAAGGCATTGTTGTTATTCAACGTGGAATATTGCTTTATCATTGGAGCTCAGACGTCGGGAGTGTGCAAAGAATACTCCATAACCTGAAATTTCATTCTTACAAAATTCAAATTGCCCAAGAACTGAAAAACAATTGTGTATTGCATCTGCAATTTTGTGAAAAACAGTTGTCTAAAATCAATGAGAATGCTAACTTAATTGAAAATCTTTGGATGTTAGATGAAGTCCATTTTTATTTAAGTGGAATCATGAATAAGCAGAACTTTTGTTACTGGGAACAAACAAACCCTGCTCAGCTTTACCAGCATCTGTTACACATTGCTAAACTTATTGTATGGAGTGCAGTTTCATGTAATGGGGTGATAGTCCCTTACTTCTTTGAAGATGAAGGGGGGTCAGTTATCTCTGTGACACTCAACGTTATGTCTACATGCTACAGATTTTCTGCTCCTAGGCTCCATTCTCTTTCAAATTGTGATCTTCAGCAAACCAGGTTTCAATAGAACAGAGCCACCTCACACACTGCCCAACAGTCTATGGCAGCAATGAGACCTTTGTTTGAGGATCGCATAATTTGAAGGTCTACTAACATCACTTGGTCGCCACCCTGGTCTCTAAACATTTCAGTTTGCAGCTTCTTTTTATCGGGAAATCTGAAGAGCATTGTATACTAGAGTAAACCAAGAAACCTTGCCAAGCTCAAAACACAAATTGAAGAGGAAATCGCAAAAACATCCCGGAAAACACATTGTGCCATGCAATGGAAAATTTTCAGAATTGACTTACTGTACTGTTGTACTGTTGACGTACTGTGTACGCAAAAGTGGTCAGCACTTAAATGAAGTAATTTTTAAAAAATAATGTATATTGAAATTTCCACTCTTCTGGAACATATTTCAACATCAAATAAAAGTTAGTATGAGATGGCATATATTTATAATGTACTATTTCCCTTAGAAGGCGTGTATTAAATTGTTACTAACATCACGTGCCCCAGTCTTTGAGCCTTTATTTCTTTATAAACCTCCTTTTCTCAGGATTCATTACCAGTTTTGTTTCTAGCAATTTCCTTGAACAGTAATACTTCACTTTAAAATTTCAAAAATAAGTTATATAAATAAATCAACACAGGTACTGATTTTATATATATTAAAATTAACTCAAGAAATTAGTTAACAAAATTACCTTACATTATATAATGTAACGCACATATATATTTAGCAGCATTAAGAAAAATAACAATAAACAGAATAAAAAACAGATTTACCTGGAAGTTAACAATAAGATCAGTTATTTTATAATCGCGTTCTTCTTCAAGATGGGCCAACACACCACCTCTAAAGAATATTTTTGATTGTCCGACGCGATATAAATTAGTATCTAGTTCTAAAGCACCAATCATTTTTTCACAAGCTTTCTTACCATCCATAAAACCTTTTGGAATTACATTTGGTGTCAATAATTCATATCGTTGTCTGAATTCCTAAAAAAAAAATTATATAAATATACAAATGTTGACCAAGTCAAGAGTTATTTAAAAAAAATAAATTAATTAAAATTTATTATATGAAAAATACATTAAATGTATTTTAAGTGAATATGCAATAAAAAATGAGTTACAAAGTATGATATGAAAACAGTAATTAAAAATGAGCTAACATTAACATTTATAGAAAATTATTTAGAAATGCTTTAATTATTAAAATGATAATAAAAATATTATATTTCATAGTTACAAAAAAATATTTTTAAATAATCAAAATTCAAACATCAATCAATGAACTAGCATTTAATCTACAGGACAATTTATTTATGTTTTGTACAAAATTACGAGTACATTCTACTCCTATACATAGGCTATTCTGATATGTAGATGCTAGGCTAAAAAAATTTACAGTCCATGATCAAATGCAAATATTTTCACAAATACCACATTAATGCTGAAGGAAATGATAATCAACACAGAAGAAATATGGATAAAAAAGCACCTCTCCAAATGTAGAATTCTGTTACATATTTAGTGAAGCATTCATTAATAATAATACTGTCAATCAATAAATGAACACTAAGAATTTCCTACAAAATAGAATAGGCAGTGTATAATAATCACTTTATTATCAATGTCAATTTTTTTAATGGCTGTGTTGTACATAAAATTCCCTTACTTTCTCTGAGTAATCATAAACCACTTATACAAACAGTCGTTAATAGTAAAGTGAAATTTATCAATTTTATTAAGAAATTAAATTACTAACCTGGAATGGTATTCTGTTTGGGAAACCCTGACGACATATTCTTATACCTTCAAGCACACCATTGCATCTTAACTGGTCTAATACAAGAGGTGCATCGATTTTACCAGCTCTCTTTTCATGATTAGGTATAATACACCTAACGAAATTGGGGTTGGTATTACGTAATGTCACCATCAGTTTAGCCAATTGTTCTTTGTACAACTGCGATACAGTTCTGAACATACCTTTCCTAATAAAAAAAAAGTTATAAAAAATATTTTCTAATATTTAAAATAATGCTTAGATTTATAAATCATAATTTACTTTAACAATTTTATATATAGTTAATTTTTAATAACTCCTAATCTATACTACTTCTAATTCATACATTAATAAATCTTAAATTACCTGGTACGAGCACCAAACTGTGTATCACTCAATGCTTGGTGAGCCATTCCAACTATTTCAGCATCCTTCCATATATGGACAACAAATGGGTCTTGTGCATTCTGAAGTAAAGACACAACGTTCTCATTCAACGGATCCATATTTTTCATTAACCACTTCTCTGCTGAATAATCAACCTATATATAACAGTGCTAAATCAGTTTACAGTTTGACAATTTCACTAATTATTAATTTACTACATTTTATTTTTTTAAATAATTTGAAGCTGGACCTTACTTACAACTTCACGACTTTCTCTACAGAGTGAAAGTAAAGCTGGTGTGCTAGTTAAAATCACATTATACTATAAAAAGTGGAATTATATTAAAAAAAATTCTGGCTATTTATTATTTTTTAGTAGTAAGTTCTGAATCAGCAAACCTTAAGTTCAATTTTTCACCAGGATTAAACTAAAAAATTTCAACCATATTTTCTCATTCAAATACTGCAGAAATATATACATTAAAGCACATAATAGAGAAACAAAAATGCACGAATAAATTTGTAAAATTACAGCGGAATTTTTATTAAGCAAAATGTGAATTTATTAACTATATCTCCATCCATTAAACAGACCATTGGTACCCAAAAATCTTCTTGAAACATCTCAGGTAATGGTATTCTAGAAAACAAAAGGTTGTAAAGGGTAAAAAAAACCATGGAGTCAACAAATTTTAAAGTTTGAACATCACTAGACAATCTTTCTTTTTAACTGGGCTATTGATATTCAGTCACTAAAATAAAACTATAAAATTAAAGAGAAAAATCACCTATCAATAGGCTTGATAAAAATCAATAAAATAGGCCTGGTAAAATATGATTGGTTCCGTCACATCAGGAGTAGAATAGAATCAAAGAATAGGTTTAATATCAGTGGTTAAAGTCATGTTTAAGAAGTTATTCCCATGTACCGCCAAAATTAAACAAAAGGCAGATATATTTCTGTTTGGGGTAACACATATCATTGTATATCAGATGGAATAAAAGTCCTTTATTACCAATAAAAAAAAACAGTTCATAAAATATAACATTAAAAAAAAAAACAATTATTACTTGTTTAACATACATCACAGAAAGTGTTTAAAGTTTTACTCCTTTTGTATTAATGGTGTTATTTTACCACTAAATTATCCCCTTTTCTTGATTTGAATTACCCTTTATACTTCTAAGGAATAAGGTCCTAAATACTGTGCATCAGATGTATATTCATAAACTATTGTATAGGGTGGACCACTTTCCCTAGTGACAATAATTTTTTTTAAGTGGGGACTAACATCACTCAGTCATGGAAGAGAATTCAAACTCTCTGTTACTTTTTTAGCCTTGAGATACATTGTTTCCTCATGATTACTCCCAAATATTCAACCACTTAGCAATATTTAGTACATAGTACCATTTAGGCACCACTTAGTAATATAATCTAGTAATATTTAGTGTACAATGCCATTTAGGATCCACTTAGTAATACAATCATGAACATCTTAAATCTCTTACTTTGTTCACTTTAGAAAATAATAACATTTATTTTCATTTCACATTTATAATACATTCCAGTCAATTCCTAAATACATACTGGATGTCATGAGATGCTTTGACAACTTTGTTAGCAGTAAATAATAGTGTAAAAACATTTACCAATTAACAATTTTACATTTTAAAAACAAAGCATTAAACATCAAGACAAGACAGATTATAAAAGGCATCAGAGCCTCATCTATTATTAATTGTTTTTGTAATATATAACAACTACTGAATAATATTTCATTTTACATTAACCAATAACCATTAAAAATACATAAATACCTTGCCAGCATAATGGATGATAGCAAAATCAGCCACGCCTCTAAAATCAGTTTTAACAAATTTTGGATGTACACTATGAGCTCCTACTAGTTTTTCAACAAAGGTTCTGTCAGTAGCTTTCGGAAACCAACATTCTTCATCTAGAAGTGCCATCACACCCATAGGCTAAAAAAAAACAATAAATATTAATTAAAATCTAAAGAAATCTTTAAAAAAATCTTATTTAACATCTAAAAAAAAAATACTTTATTAGTTCTTTTAACATTAGTAAAAATTAAAATCTGATTTACTCTTACTTAAAAAAAAAATAATTCAAGTAAATCAACTAGTAGTTGGAAGTTAATTGAGTGACCAAGTCATTCAGAAACTGTAGCTTTTAGCAAAATATACTAATAAACATTGAGATTAGTGAACTAAGAAATGATTTAAAAAGTAGTGAAAATTTTAATTTTTAGTTATTTCTAGAATGCTACTTTGAAATCATTTTTCAAGTAATGCTTCACATATATGAAAATTGGCAAAAAAAGTTTCTTCAGACCACTGGTCGTTGTGATATATAAAGGAAGAAGTCATATAACAGGAAAACCCTATTACAACAAAATATAATTAATTACATTAAATTAAATTTTAACTACATTAAAATTATTACAAAACAAAACTATAAACTGTATTATCATAAGAAACCAAAATCTCACAATACTTATATGCACACAAACAATGAAGAAAAAAAAATCACAGCTTTTCAAAATGTGATTTTAAGTCAATTGATATTAAAATATTAGAAGAGAATATCGGTTGGTGAATGCAACAGGAGAAAGAAAGAAGGTAACATAAAATTTTAAATGATGCACGCCAAAAAACCAGGAAGTATAAGCTTTATTATGACCATCATGAATGTAATACAAATATTGTAGAATTATGTAACAAATCTGGTATTACTTATCAACTATTACTAAAAAAAAGTTTTTTTTTCTTCTATAGCTTCCATTATCTAATGCTTAAAACAATCTAAAATCTAATTATAATTAATAAAAAAAATTACCTTATCAATTAAATCAATAGTAGGTTGAAGATCGAGACCAAAATCAATAAACTTCCACTCTATACCTTCACGTTGATACTCTTCTTGTTCTAATATAAACATAGTATGATTGAATAACTGTTGTAATTTTTCATTTGTGTAATTAATACATAATTGCTCAAACGAGTTTAACTCAAATATTTCAAACCCTGCCATATCTAAAATTCCAATAAATGAAGCTCCTTGACGTTTAGTACGATCTAACGACCTATTAATACGATTTACTAACCATCTGAACATTCTTTCATAACAAGCCTTTGATATTGCTTCAACAGCAAACTCCACCTGAAAAAAAAATGAAAAAGAGATTTAATTATTTTAAAGAGGTCTGAAACATATATATTCCATCAACTAAGATCAAATATATAATTGCAAGGTATCACAAGAACTACAGTATTCTGAAAATAAGTATGCAGGTAAGAAAACCAGCAGAAATATTGCTGATAACACATCTAATTTGCATATAGTAAGTAAAAACTGCTACCAGCATGATTAGATATTTAATTCCACTTTATTAATAAAAGTAACAATCTTTCAACAGAACACAATATTAAATTCTGTTTCTATTTCTCATGTTAAAAAACCTCTATTAAGGAGGATAATTTAGCCAATACTACTCATTTACATGTTTTTAAGGGGCCAGGTCTAACAGGAAAAGATCCACATCAGACTGGAAGTAAATTACCAGTTTCCCTCAGTGCCAAAAGAAAATGAAATTTTGTAAAAGAAAACAAAAACATAAAAAGATTAAGCTGAAGGTAGGGGAGTCTACACAAAAACCCCAGGAAATTAGAGAAAATGACCTTGAAGAAGTCTCAGATCAGTGAACAAACAACTCATTCTTTGTGCTAGCTTAGCTATTACTAACCCCCCCCAAAAAAAAATCACTGTTTGCTTACAGTTTTAAAACTATCTAATAATTTGTTAAAAAAACTCTAAACTGAAAGCAATTTCTTGATAATAAAAATCAATTAACTTTAAAATAAATGTCAGTTCTTGTCATTTTCACAAATAATCTGATCAAAAGACAGGCAGTCCTTATGTGAGTTGATCATCTCATTACTCTACTCTCCTTTTTTCCTATCCTTCACCTCTTCTTTCTTGTGTAGGTACTACTATGGGAGAATTGCAACAGTTGCTACCCTGGGTACATCTGTGGCACCTTTTATATGCTTGAGAGGGAGGGCAAAGAAGAGTGGCAAACTTATTCAAGTAATAAGTAATCCATAGTAACAAATCTGGTTATTACTAATAACAAAATCATACAACAAACAAAAATAAAAAGCATATACCCTTAATAATAAATTTAAAAATAATTTTTAAAAATCAACTCATCATAACTTCATTACACTTTTAGACAAGTAGTGAGGGTATAATTTAAGGGCAAATTGTACAGACAAGCAGTAAGGCTATAATTTCCTGTCCAGGCAGCCCCTTTTTAAGTGATGCTTATTAATAAAGCCTTCACAATTCCTAAAATCTGAAAAACACAATATAGAAAACACTCTCATCTTACAAGTCAAGAGTATTATGCCACAGCACTAACATCTTTCAGAACTATTAAAGTAAAAAAAACATGTACTTCATTATCTATCTGTTTAGTGTATTTTGATAACTTGAGTGAGAGCTAGTCTGAAAAATAATACTCTTCAGAAGCTTAATTACCAACTTAATAATAAACAGAACAATCTAAGAAAGGAGAAAAGCATAATTTCCTATATCATTCTTATTTAATAACAATTATTGTTTTACTATTTAAACTTGAGTGGAAAGATATAGTTAAATATTGGTAAAAAAGAACTGAACCTAATTAAAGTTTTATAATGGTGACTCTAAATAATAAATAGCATTCAATGAAAGCAGATATTTTTCAATATTCTTAACACTTTTGAGACAATGATTGTCGTGTAGAAGAGGACATATAAATTGAAACAATGTTTATTTCTAAATTCAGTGATGAATATAAATGTACTGTGAGAATGTCATCTACCTTAATAATAATAATACTTCTTCAGAAATTGTGCAGTATAAAGCTTTTACATTTAATTCTATTCTATTACTTTCAAATTCCTTTGTTTTTGTTAGCTACACTATATAATTCTTATTCAAAATATAATATATCCAAAATTATAATAATCATTCTATTATAAAAAAGATAACATTTATTTGAAAATAAGAGAAATTACATTTAATGCAGAAAGAAATTCTTTTTAAATTATCTTTAAATAAGTAAAAATAATTTTATATAAAATAAACTTTTGGATTATTACACATTAATAAAGAAAGCGGAATCACTAATAGGGAATTATATGTTATGTGTGGTTGAGTTTGAAGATTTATAATGGCCTGTCAGATTTTTATTAAGTGCACATAAAAATTTAAACAGAAAGGACTTTCTTTTAATCTGAAAATTTCTCTGGTTTTGAATGCCTATTTTTTGGCTGTTAATCAGTGTCTAAAATGTTTAGGTATTAAAGTACCTAATTACTTTAAAAAATACCTTATATTACTTATTAGTGTTTTTAATACCTTGCTGGTAGTTTTTTACCCTGCTGGTAGTTACGCACATGGCATATTTCTAATTGTGTCTGATTTGCATATGGTTAGAAGGATTTCCCCCAATCGGTATATTATGCAATTTCTTTTATGGCATGGTGCTTTTTGCGCTAGGTTTCGTTTAGTAGATTCAGGTCTATGCCCAGATTGCAGGGTTAATGACCCAGTGGACCATATCCTCCATGTCTGTTCCTGGTACGAGGCTGAACATACCGGAGTAATTAGAGAAGTTGAGAGAGTGAACTCCTTTCTGGATGTCTAACTGGAAGGTCTGTAGGGAATGGTTGATAGTGACTGGTTTCCTCAGTTTCCTTGCATAAGGTAGATCAGCTGAAGGTGTTTAAACGGAATAGGATCCTGAGTGGCTAGGGTTTCGGCCAAGACATTTGATTGGCCGGGGATAGGTATTTTGGCAATGAGCCTTGGTTAATTCAAAAGCAGTGATTGTTGAAGTCGAGTAGTGAAGCTGCTGTCAGTGTTGTTGTGACTGCACTACCAAGGGCATGGTAGTCCATGCAACCGTCCATGCAGCTGGGCAATCTTTAGGTGATGTTTATAGTGGGTAATGGGATATAGGTCTGAATTTCGTTATGTATAATACATTTTGAATGGTATGAGTTAACATTGTATTGACTCATTACTTAGAAGATGGTTGAGACACTTAGTCACAAGCATTAGTATAAAAACTGGACTAGATGCGGGGTTCACACTTCCATGGACATTTGTTAGCTAGTTCAGAGGGTGTTTTGTAGGAAAAGAAGAGTGAAAATGTCCGAAAGAAGCCTAAAGTAAAGGCGTTGACTGGGATAATAATTTTTACTGATGTAAATCTTTGCCGAGGCATTTGCATCGGTGGCATTCCGACTGAGGCCTGGCTGATGACTATGAGATGTAATCAGTTAGAGGGTCTACAGACAACCTCCAGTAAAGCCCCTCAGGACTCAGAAGAGGGGGGGGTGGCAACCAGAATCGCCACAAGGTGATGCTTCCCCTACAGGGTTGGGATGCTTCAGTACTACTAAATCTCAAATCACAAATTTTATTCTTCATGCTTTTTTATGAATTTATGAATGCATGATACCTCTAACATCAAGTATGGCTCAGACTATGCTGCCTTTTATACCAATTTTGTTATAGATTAAGTATTATAGCGATAGTATGAAGAAAAATTGTATTAGAGTTTCATTTATACATGGTAAATATTGCAAAAGAAAAGACTACATTCCTAAAAGTAGATAAATTCCTTACAGGTATATAAGTTGTTGGCAGCTATAAACTACTTTTCTTAACTAAATTAATCAATTAATAATAAATTTAAAAAAATTATAATTAAAAAAGTTCAACTCATTTTAACTTCATTACACACTTGTAGAGACAAGTTTCAACCAAACAGAGATATCAAATCTTCATGTAAAGAATAAAAAAAAGAATGTAAATAACAGACAATATAAGGCCATAATAATCAACACTCAATAAAGGTTCTTTTTGGATTTACATGATTGTCTCAAATACAATTATTTAAAAAAAAAAATTTAAAGATAATCAACAAATAAAACATTGAACAAGGTAAATATTTATATATACTTAATTTACCTATTTTAAATAGAAATCTAACAGTCAACTTCTGACTTCATTACCGTTACACTGAACTGCACATAATTAACTGATAATAATCTTTAATACAAATTTAATATAACAGTAAATTAAAATAAACGCAAGCATAAATTTCATTGTTGTCAAACGTAATATACACCTCTTAAAAAAAAAAGGGAATAAATCAATCAAGAATATTGATCATACAAACCTGTTCTTTTGTCTGTGCTTTTGTAACAAAATCTCTACCAACTTTGATTCGTGGTTTTAAAAATGCTTTAGTCATTTCTGTAATACTAAGACCAAGTAAATGAGCAACCTTCTGTGCGACTGTATTATCAGGTAACGTAGCCTGATCACTATTTCTTTCTTGTTTAAACTGCATTGACCCGAACAACATAACAGCACTCACAATACGGAATATTGCTGTAAAATAATAAAAAATTACACAACAAAACATAAAGATTTTGCATACTTCATGTAACAATTTTTTTTTTTGAATATTATTTTAAGAATTCACATTTATGTAGAGAATGAATATATAAACTATAAATTGCTCACAATTAGTTAATTGACCTAATAATTATGATCTAAAATAAACTCAAAGCCAATCTGAATAAAAGTAGTATCTTAAAAGAAAAATAAGACAGAATCTGAGTCATTACAATGGAAGAGCCTGCAGTCATTGAGATCGAAGGTATGGAAAGTCAGAAGCAACGATGATGGAATTGCTGTTCTAGTTGAACGTAACCATTTGTTTTTTATTTATAATGTATGTTGTGGTAATATTAATAAAGATAATAATGTTCTTGGGTAATACTAAAGATGTTTTCATTTTCATTTCAAAATTGTAATTTTTATTAGATTTAATTTTCTTAACATTTGGCACCGTTGGTATTTATCTAAAAACAGAATATCCAGTTACCAACAATTGTGAGCACTGACTACCCAAGTGATTTCGAATTATTTCTCCATTGATTATCAATAGTTAAATTAAACATCTTATCAGTAAGATAATTATAATTATCTGTTTAGATAACAGTTGTAATCTAAACGTATCTATGTAAACATCTTACTGACAAGATGTTTTACTTCTAACATCGACTTATTTTAACTATTGACAATCTACTGTTATGGATATAATAATTTTAATTTTACTTTAATTTATATGTATAAAAATTTATATGCACACCTATAATATTCATAACTGATCAGTAATCCCTGATGATGGAAGAATAATCTGAAAGCAATAGGATAGTCAGTACTCACAATTGCTGGTAAGTGGATATTCTATTTTTATATAAATTTTTATTAGATTTAACAGTCAGTGTTATGAAATCATAAACCAAAATCTGTAATCACTTTACAACTTCATAAGAGTTAAGTCTTTCCTTACAGTCAAATATACAGGTAAACATAAACTATTCAGTGCATTTTAGGGTTAATAAAAAAATGCAATACAGTGTGCATTGATTTTTCCAAACATTAGTGTAGGCACTAGAGTTACTAATGACCTTGAATGAACATGTCAGAGTGATATAATATGTAATAATAGGGGGGGATTGTTAGTTAGGCAAAGGTTACCATGCAGGAGAAAGTAATGTATGTACTATAGTTTCATAAGAGGATCTGTTTTCTTCGAATTTTTCCTTTATAGAATGGCCGTGATCCTCCTAATAATACTTTATTAATCAACTTACTTGTCCGAGATTAGAACTGGGAATACCTCAGAGACAATTGCAAAAGTTCTACATAAGCGCCTAAAACTTCATGCATAAAAAATTCAGTCAGTGCATGAAACTGAAAATGACAATAAACCACGCAGTTACGATTGTGGCATGAACATTCTTGATAACGTGAATGAAAATAATTGTTTTTTGAAACAAATTTTCTCTGACAAAGCGACCTTCCATCTCTGGTAACATTAATGGTCATAATTGTCAGATTTGTGGTAGTGAGAATGCACATGCTGTTTGACAAATAAGTGACAGCCTGAAAATTAACATTTGGTATGTGTTGACTACTTATAAAGTGTAGTCTTATAAAGCGACCTCCTCTTCTTCTTTGTCGAGCCAATGGTTACTAGTGCTAGTTATCTAGACATGTTACAGGAGTATGTATACCATAAATTGAACATCGATAACCCAATTTTTACTTCCAACAAGATGGCAGACTCGACACTGGGGTTTACATGTTAGGGACTAACTAGATGAACAGTTTCCTCAATATTGGAGTGGATGGATCAATTTCCTGGCCACCTTGATCCCCTGACACTTACTTCTCTCCATTTCTTTCTTTGGGGATTTGTCAAAGACAGGGTTGTAGGCAACAAAAATTGTCAAAATCAATGAATTAAGAAGAAAAATTAAAGTTGTAATTAATGGAATAACTCTAGACATCCTCTGTAATGTGTGGCGTGAAACTGAGAATCATCTAGACAGTTTATGAACCAAAAAAAGGTGCTTATGTCGAACTTGTTTGAAGATAATAAGTGTTGTAGGCAAATTGTTTGAAATGCTCTGTACAACAATAAAATACCTAAAACATACTGAATAATTTATAATCAACTGTAGATCTTGTAGATGAATTATATTGAGTACATGGATATAAAACTAGTCTTATGCATTTTCATAGCATTTAACTGAAAAATCAAACAAATATATATATATACACACACACAAAAGGGTTGTTAAGTAATTTAAGAGATAAATGACTACAAATATTGTTATTTATGCAATGACAAAACAAACTAATGCTATTTTGTAACAAAATCCTCAGCTACATTTTTAGACACTTGTCCCATCTTTCTGTGCACTTTTTGATTTCAGTAGTAAAGAATTGTTTACTTTGATGTCTGAGGCATTATTTTACTGCTTCTTGAACTGCTCATTGATGCGCCACATAAAAACTCTTTGAGGACCAAACAATAAGTCTGATGGTGTGAAGTAAGGACTGTAGGTAGATATGGTAATATTTCCAAACCTAACTTAGCTTCTTGTGTCTTTCATGCGATACTGGAGGCAGCAATATCATGCAGAAAGATTAAGTCTTTTCAGAAAATCAGTTTCCTCTTTATTGCAGGTTTCTCTAGCAGAATATTTGGTTTGAATGATGAATCCGTTTCATCACAATTTATTATGGGATTCAAAAAAGCATTACCTTCTACTAAAAACTGTGGTTTTAGGTTCTGTACAAATGTAAATCCTGGTGTCTGTGATTTTAAGTCAACTATTTTGGAACTGATTTTTAACATGCTTTACTGTAATTCAGCTTATCATGGAATGGACAGTGCCAATACTCTCACTACAAATTTCAGCAATTTCCCAGATTTGTATGCCAAATTTGTATGTCTGTCCTTGTGAATAAGATCATTAAAATGATTTTGCAAAGCATCCGTCAAAACATCCACTACTCTCCTTCTGCTAAGATGAAAATCTGTGACACTTGTTCTACTAAATTTAAATAGTTCAATCTAGTTATAAAAATTTGGGCAATTAATACAAAAATAATACTAAAATAAAATGAAGATTTAAATAAGTAACAGTTGTACTATACACACAGCATGTCAAGATACGCTTTAGAAAGAGGTACGACTGCCAGTGTAATAGTGATAACAGTAATGTTTCTTCTGCTTTTCATGTGAGTGCTTTCAATTTCTTTGAACTGTTTTTTGTTTGTGGTATCAAACAAGCATTCTGTACCAGGCGTATTACAGAAAATTAGAAGTAATGTGTTTTCTTTCTACTTTAATATGCAAAATGTATTACTAGATATTGAATAAGCCAAGCCCACTGAATGTTATGCGATTCTCAGTTCTGTGTAACAACTTTACTTTATTCATCGCAGGAACTGGCTGTATAATGAAGAGAAAGAATTACTGATGGAATTCAATCGATATCTGATGTGCCATAGCCGTAAGAAAGACTGGGTCAGATATACACAAAGTAAAAATTATTTTCTATGGCAAATGAATGGATTATAGTACAAAATCTGCATTAAATAGTGTTTATAGCAAAGACAAAATAAAATACACAGGAAGAATAATTAATGATGGGATCAGAAAGGAATAACCGAGAGAAGAAATACATAGGAAAACTGCAAAAGTTATAGAAATAATACTAATATGAATGAATATAAGGGAAAGAAATAACGATGGATTCTGTAAGTAATTAAAAGTAGTGAAATCTAAAATAAAATGACATAATTAACAATGAAAGTTTTCAAAGTAACAAAAGATACATACCAGAATAATCCTCAGGTGTCATCCCCATGATGGACATAGCTTTAACAGTAGCTTGGAATTCAGCAGAATCATCGACACCAGGTACTGGTAACATTCCATTAGATAGGAATGGGTAATTCTTGGGGTCTTCCAAAATAAACTCCTCTGAAAATAACCAAAATAAATAAAAAAATGTGTAAATAACTTTCTTTGTAATTAACTTAATTAACATTCTTTGTAATAACTTTACTGCAATTTATAAACAAGTATTTTAAATTCACAATTTTTATCATATTACTATAAAATGTTAATTATGTTAATCAATTAGATCTATATAAGTTTAAATATTTTCTATATTAGGATTCATGAACATCATCCTTTTTCTGTTCACTCCTCTTTTTATATTAGATATTGTCATAATGACCAATGTGATGTAGCAGATAAGGGCAATATCTCATAATTGGGTCTAACAATGTTAGCAATGACTTCATAGATGTTAGCAAAAGTGTAAAGCTGCTGCTTTGAAGGAAGTGTTCTTTGAAACTTTTTCAAGTAAACAGTTATTGAAAAATTAAGTTGATAGCAACGGGTATGAACATGCATGTATGAAGAGTACAAAAAGCAATCTACAGGTTCCCACTTGATGTGTAAGTGCTCCTTGCAATGTGTCTGGTTGCATAATTATTCGATGTGGAAGATCATGATCAAACATGCATATGATACGTTTGAACATAACATACTATCACTAGTATAAATGAGACATAAGGGATTTGTGGAACATTAGTTCTGAATGCGAAACATGCATCTGGTGCCTTTATTTAAGTTTGTAAAAGCATATTTTCATTGAAAATTATAACTGAGGTTTCAGTTTTTTAGTATGCGGTCAAACGGTGTAACTGGTTTTTTTTAAAATTAGATTCTTATGCAAAATGGATAAATTTGTGAAAAAAACGAAGTGAGCCATGGCTCACTTGGTTTTTTCACATCCAGTGAATCAACTGGTAAAAAGACAACATTGTACAATGACATCCTGACCTTCGTAGGGGAAGAAACCCGTCTTGTGATGATCCCGGTCTCCACACCACCCCCTCTGTTCCTAGTCCTGATGGGCTTTACTGGAGGTCATTTTTTAGACCCCCTAAACTTCATAACACAATACAGTCATCAGTTTGGCCTCTCAGTATACCACCGATGCAAATGCCTCAGCAGACATTTCTTTCGGTGTATTTACAATAAATATCTCCTTCATATGGCCTCTTCCAACCACGACCACCTACCATAACTTACAACCTTCAAATATCAAATCAACTGATTCGAGAAAGCATGACACTCACACTTTCCTCTAACACCAGAGGTTTCACACAAAAACTCTTCCTATGTCTAACTTCAATTAGACTATGCACTCAGGTCATTACTTTATTGAGTCTTAATACTATCCTCGTACCAACAAAAAAAGAGTTGATTGCGAGAAATACAATTCAATTTACATTGTACAATAACAGTTATTCAGACTATGGTTTTACTGCACAACAAGCTTCTATGTATTTGTAAATACTGATAAAAGTACACTTGAAACATCTTTATCTCATAGCATTAAGAGTAAGTAGATAAGACATCCAAAACCCATACAATCGCAGAAAACCGCATGCTGCAATTGAAATGGTTAGTGTTTTAATAGGTGTGGAAGCAAACAAACTGAAAAAAAAATTCCACTTTCTAATAACACAATATAAAGGCGAATCTATGGCATGGCTGCCGATGTTTGCAATCAAATAATTCAGCAAATGAGTTCAAGTGAATTTTTTAATTTAATGAATCAACAGGTGCGACAAACATTTCTCAATTCTTATGTTTTGTGAGAAATGAATACGATAGGGACCGATAAATCAAAGAAAATATGTTGTTTTGCAAATCAATACCTGGTCATGCAACAGGACACTATCTTTTTGATATTTTTTTATGAATGGATTTCTGAAAAAATTAGAAGACTTTTACACCAAGGGCAGAATGGACACACTGCTTCCTTCACAGACATGCTCTTGCCACAAAAAATATGCTGGAGTATCTCAAACAAATTCTTTGTAAAGCTGTAAAAATGGTTAATTTTATTAAAAGTTGATCATTACAGATTAGGCTGTATGTTAAACTATGTGATGAATTGGGTGAAAAGAAAAAATATCATCTTTTCCATACAGAAGTCAGATTGTTATCGTGGGAGAAGTGTTAACCCGGTTATTGGAATTGTGAAATGAATAAATATTTTTCCAGGAAAAACAAACACCATTCTCTATGTTTTTAGACAATAATGAGTATATGTTGCTGTTGGCTTACTTAGCTAATCTATTTTCGCATTAAACAACTTGAATGTAAATTTACAAAAATGTAATAAAAACATTTTATTAATCACAGATAAAGTAAATGCATTCATTAGGAAGCTTGACATCTGGATTAATCACCTTCAAGCAAAAATTTTGATACATTTCTACTCACTTCTGATTATATTGAGAAAAGTTTGGATGAAGACACCGTTATTTACCACAGTTTGGATAGCATAAAGATGTATTTGAGTGACCTAAAAATTCATGGCCGAGATTTCTTGTAGATGTGGGGACTGAATTCAGTTAGTGAAAATATTGTTCCAGTTGCTAGACTACCAGTTGAGATTCACAACCAGCTCATCAAAATGTCTACTGATAAAATATTACAACTACAATTTACATCTAAAGATTTAGATTACTTTTGGCTTGCTCGTTGAAGTGAACAAGGAAATTTAGTCACAAAAGCATTGTAAATATTAATTTTGCCACATCTCATCACTGCGAAAAGGGTTTTTCATCTAAAGTTGCACTAAAAACTAAATATAGGGATCATTTTTTATCATTTGAAAACATTTTGCTTTTGTGCGTTTCTAACGTACTATTCGTACGTAATATTCTCCACACATGGAGAATATCCACTTTTAAAATGAAAAAGAAATGCAACTATCTCATTGATTAATTTTCCAGTTTGCAACCCCCAGATTGAGAAATGCTGCTCTAAAGCAGATCATAGATCATCTATCTCATAGCATTAACAGTAAATAGATAAGATGTCCAAATCCCATACAACTGCAATTACACTTCAGTAAATTGCAAGCTAATAACACATTTCATTGAAATTATACTTTTTCATTAATTATATTTAAATAATAAATTTCATATTCCTTTTAACTATAATATGAACAAATACATAATAACATATAAGAAAAACAATAATTGTTATTAAAACTAAAAATAAAAAATTACAAAATAATAATAACAACATATCTAATTATAATATTTGTAACAAAAAATCTGATGTGGGTACCACATAACTTCCTTGTATGCCTATTAAATTAGATATACACATTTTTTTAAAATGAAAGGAACATAAAATTTTATTTCATTAATAACTTCTGATTTTTTTTTTGTTACTTTATTGAACTATTTATTATATATTTTTTTTACAATCAGAGGCTAATAATTATTAAAAAATCAATAATTTAAATTTTAAAAAAAGGAGACGATTCGAACCGATGTGCCTTCTCCTTGTAAGATTTAAATATTTCATTAATTAAAATTTTATTTGGGTTAAATTCTGGAACCAATGAAAATAAGTACCACATATGATATATATATATATCATTGAAAAGCTCTCAATGGGAGCTTATTATTGTAGTTTAAAGTCCAAAATACAAATTTTTTGGATTTTGGGCTTTTTTGGACACTTTTGGTCCAGTCAATTGCTATTAAAAGAGGAGGTGCATAACTAGATGTTACAACAATCCTAAATCCAAAATTTCAACATCCTATGGCTAATCATTCTTGAGTTATGCAAGATACATATGCAATATGTACACACAGACGTCACACTGAAACTAGTCCAAACGGATTCAGGGATGGTCAGAATGGATATTTCTGTTGAAATATGAAAACCGAAATTTTTTGCAATCACAATACTTCCTTTACATCATACAAGGAAGTAAAAATGTGTTTATAAAATATAATTCAGACAATAAAAGTGGCTATAAATGTTACAAAGGAATAATGATTGTAATTTTAAAGAATGCTTTCAGGAACATTTAGAAGCATATAAGTACTATAACTGAAAATCTAGTCATGGTGATTACATTAGAATAAATCATATTTTCAAATACAGAAAACATTTCAATATTAAAAATCAATAAAAAAAGAAAAAAAACGATATCAACATAAAATACAATTAATGAATAAGTAAAATTCCAACACAAATCAGGGAAAATATTTAAACTATTACATAAAAAAATGGTTTCATTTTCTATCAACAGATCATATTAGCAACTGAATAGCTCATTTAAAAAAAATAAATCTTTATATAGCTTTAATGTTTAAATTTTTTTATGAATTTTAACAAATACATTACCTTCCAAAATTGTAAACTATCTTGTCTTGATTATTTCAAAATGTTTGAACACAAAAAAAAATGCTGACATTAGCATAATTTCTGTTTAAATGATAATATAAATAATCTAGCACATACAGAAATAACAATAACTATGAATATATAAACACAGTAAATTAAAACTCACTCTTCTGATCAGGAGAAGCACCAGCCAATAACTGATAAAATATGTGGAATGTTCTTTCATCTTTAGCTTGTCTTATTGCTCTTGACTTTTCTAGCAAATATGTTTCTATGTTAGCTCCTGCGATATACCCCGATGCATCGAAATTGATTCTAATAAATTTACCCTAAAACAAAAGAAACACAATAATTAAGATAACACTGAAATACATTCCAGCAATAATGTACATTAATTAAACAAAAACATAAATTTCCTTCTTGTAGTAAACACTTGATCAAGAAAGAGTATAATTCTTTTGCATTAATCATGACAAAGCTAAATTAAAAGTAACTATAATTTCAACTTACAGCAGCAAATATGAACTAGGACACTTCTTAATTTTGTGTAACTTTGTTCAGCTTCAAATTTTGTTTTTAACTTCATTGGTCTGCACAACTTTTCCATTTTTTTCTTTTAAGGAATTAAATATTTTAGATAAATATAGATATAAATTTCTAGTCTTTATACATTTTAAATTTAAAATTCTCAATTAGTGAGAATGGAGCTGGCATCAACAATTTTTTAGTCAGACCATTTTTGGGTTGGAGGAGCTTTGTCAGTGTAATGCATATTCTCTTGCTTACAGGAATTTAAACACTGTATCAAATCAGTCTTTTTTAAACATAAATTCAATAAATACATTAGATTTTAATATATTACTTGCTAATTATCTACAGATACCAGTTTTAAAACTCTAACTGGCACCACTACACCGCTATATATTAATAACTCACTGCATTCTAGTGGGTCATTTTAGTGAGCCACTACAATTCACTTCTGTATATGCCATTTATCAAACACTGGCTAATTTTTTTTTAGTATGATTATAGTACTCATATTACCTCACATTCTTTATATTTTGCTTGTCCCCTTCATACCTCAACTACTCATAGCTTGAACTATTGGGAGTATACCAACCCTTAATATTTAATTGTATTTTCTTTCTTAAGCCAATTTTTATTCGTTACTATTATTAATTACAAAGCAAATGTACTTATTCAGTTTGCTACATTTTTAAAACACCACTCCTAATTGAAATTACTAAAAAAATTTCTAAAAACTGAAAACCTACAGGTCCAAAAATAGTCAAATTGATTTACGATAAGAAAAACTTATTATTAGGCTTATTTTTCAATGATTTAAACAGAGATAAAATTAATAAGGATATTGTTTTTTTAGTTTTTTTTTTTTTTGATAAATTTTAGTTTTAAATCATAATTTGGGAATTAAATATAACCATTCTTAATTTTTCCAATATCGTTGTTAAGCACATTACTAAACTTCAAACTTATGGCAAAACACAAAATGACTAATAAAATAAATCAGCTATATTAAAATGATGTCACTGTTTGTAAAAGATGACTCATTGGGTTTTTCAAATGTTTTAATTATTAAAAAAAAATAATAACCATTAAAAAATACATTTTACTTATAATAAAAATATTCACTGATACTATTACTGCATATTTATTATTACTCGATGGATTTATTACCTTAAATATTATTCTAGATTTATTAATAGATATTAAATGAAATAATCATGCCTGAAACAAAATAAAATATAAACCTTTTCACTTATAACCTTATCATTATATGCAGTTATTTCTTCTGACATTCATTGATGACATGGAGGGAAAAAAACAATTAACTGTGGTTAATTTCATTCATTTCTAGTATCCAATATTATTTTCTATAAACTGAATTAGAAGTATCTGCATCTCATATATTGTTTTATAGTTTTAACAACACATTTATCTACATTCAAACATTTTTCATTAACGCCCAAAAATCTTGATGAATATGAATCTTTATGGCTTCTACTGCCCTTGTTATTTGCTGCCAAATAACAATTTTACTGCTTTCTTTATTCTTTGAAATTTTTACTATTTTTTTTTTCTGTTACAAGTAGCTGTGAATATTAATAAGTAAAGTCATTAGATTCCCATAAGATGCATCAAGAGATCCATTGAGAAACTATACTCAGTGTAATTAAACGTAGTTGATGTAAAACCCTGTTTATTTAATAAGGTTTTAGACATCATTTTAATCTCACTTTAAAGAAGCACTTCTTTTAACTATATGCAGAGCAACAGAACATTTTGGATCAAGGGGATGTATAATTACAAACCCTTCTTTTAATTATTTGTTTGAATAAAGAGCATAATTCTTCAACTCAATGAGCATTATCATGTTCAATTTACCTTATCACTATCTTTAGGAATATAAATTATTTTTAAAAAAATAATATAAAAGAATAAAGGTTTTACTTACAAAACGAGATGAATTGTCATTTTTGACAGTTTTAGCATTACCAAATGCTTCAAGAATAGGATTGGCTTGTAACAGTTGTTGTTCAAGTTCACCCTAAAACAAATAAATATATAAAGATAATAAGAAAAAAATGCTGCCAAAATCAATAATATAAAAAACCAAGATGATTAAATAATAACAGTACACATTAATCACCGTTAAGTATATGACTAAACAGTATTATGTTACAAATAATTCTTAGAAAATAATCTTAAGCATGTATATGTTGACATGATTATTATATATGAATAACCATTAGAATATTTTAACTATGTCTAAACAGCACTTGCGTGTATTTTTTATTACACAATTATGCAAACTGAGAATACAATTATAAAAGTAAAATCTTATATATATATATATACTCAAATCTAGCAATTGCAAAGCATGCCGGATCAGCTAGTATTATTATAAAAAAAATAAAATAAACGGTAACCAATAAAAAAAACACAACTTTTTCATTTTCAGATTAAAAGTAAGTAATAAACATTAGGCAACATTGAAACAAGAGTAAAAAAAAAAAAAATCATTTGAAGTGCTATGTTTCAATGAATTCCAAAAGTATATTTCATGAATAAAACCAAACAAATCGCACTAAAAATTAAAGAAAAAATGTATGCAATTTTTGGATTTACAGATCCTCAACATTAATTAAACAGCAAACTAAAGTTTTACAGAATACAATATTGCAATTTCAAGTATGAAAAAATATATTTTGAGTATCAGCAAATATTAATAATTTTCTACATAAATTTTTATTACACAATCAAAAATCAAATGCTTATACTTAAGTTTACATTTAATTTTTACTTACATCACAGTTTCCACTTACTCTTGCAGTTTTCAAGTGCAACACCTGCTGCATTTCTGCTTGAACTAAAAGTTTCAGCTACCCAATCTTTGATTCAAAAATATATAAATGAATTATGTCAAAAAATAAATTAGTTACTGTTCATTTAGGATATGCTGTTAGATGCAATTTTGTAATTAACATATGGTTCCCGATTTATTGCAATATATACAATACATTTGTGTTGTTAATGCTGTCGTGTTTGTTGATTGACAAATATCTATTCAACATTATTCTAATACTTACACGTATGTAAACGCTTATGTATGTAAAACCCTTGTTTATTCTATGTAAAAATTTAAGCAGCTTACGACATCCAAAATTCTTAAATTAAAACAAAATACACCATTAACAACTTTGGCTGGACTACTGAAAAGTGCAAAACTACAAACAGTAAAGCTTAAGACTTAAACTTAATTAACACTAAAAAAAATAAACACACATTTAAAACAATTATCAAATTCAAACAGATTCTATCTTACAAAAGCAAAAAAAATGTCATATGACACTTAACATATTTACAGCAAGGCTTCCTTTTATTTTTCCTTCATTATTTAAAGGTTACCACAAGTTACAATACTGCAATTTGTCTTTTGAATATGAAGAAGTGATTGAAACGGTAAAAATGTAAATTTAATTAAGCAAAATTTAATGACACATCAAATAAAATTGTTTCTTCATAACAATCAATGCCTCTAAGTATTCTTTCAGTAAGATGACCAAAAGTTATATGGTCCTATTTATAAACTTAGTAAATTTTCTCATTTTTAAATATAATTTTCTTTTCTGGATACTAATTAATTTAAATAACTAATATGAATAATTTTATTTAAATTAATCGTAATTTTCCATACAACTTTGTTGTACAATTTTCTTGTTCACTTTTTTTCAGTTTTTAATAAAAGTTCGTTTTAGTATTTAGATGCTAGCTAATCATTGCTGACGAGAAAACAAAATGCTTTCCTATATAATTTTTTTTTATAAATAGTACTTTATAATAAAAATATGTTACACTTTCTGATAACAGTTATCTTTGAATAATTCTTACAATAAACACTTTAGTTTTAAATTTGTAACTAATTCTTTAAAAAAACATTCCCAATCATTGGGCAACTATTGGAATGAATTAAAAAAAAAAACAAAACAAATTTTGAACACTTAGGAAAGAAATATTATGTTTTCATAAAATATTTTTAAACATTTCTTAAAATATAATACAATATATACTTACACACACACACACACACACACACACACACACACACACACACACACACACACACACACACACACACACACCAAATATATATATATTTGGTTATAAAAAACATTTTCATTTAAACTGTTCAATAAAGTAACTATTCATTGCTTATTTTGAATGACAAAAAATATTTTAAAAAATGTGCAAAAGAAAGCTTTTTTGTTATTACTAAGCTGAGAGCAGAATTCAAATAAATAATCACTCAGATATACTATATTAATTGTACTTATAAAAGGATTAACA
Organism: Lycorma delicatula; assembly: GCF_047948215.1. NCBI lineage: Eukaryota > Metazoa > Arthropoda > Insecta > Hemiptera > Fulgoridae > Lycorma > Lycorma delicatula. The sequence continues at coordinate 80,415,705 of NC_134463.1, forward strand.
TATTTTCCATTTACTTCCAAACATGTACACAATAAAAAGGTATATAATATAATATACAGTACTATTAATGTATAATAAAAAAAAAAAAACTATTAATATAAATAATACAATTTATCCATGCATCAGCATGCTGTATCATACCATAACACACTCATGAGGTACAATTTCTCATTTCTCACAAAAAATCACATTAACAGATATGTTTAACAAAAATATTATTTTTTGTAAATTAATTTTATTGCTTTTAAAGAGAGATATAAAATAAATATTATTACTGATGATGATTTTATTAAAAATAAATCTGAATAAAAATGATCTAATAACCAAACATGCTGATAATAAAATTATAATTGAATAGAAATCTGATAATTCAGACTGGATAGGATTACATTCATTCATGTGTATTAATCACACATCCTAGTTTTTATTTATAGTTCCAGTACCCAAAATTTAACCTAATTGTTTTATTTTTCATGAACATATTTAAATAAAACTGATAAAATAGTAAAATATTTTTTAAAAGCACGTATCCAAACATGTCATTATCACCAGAGAAATGTTAGAAAAGAATGTAAGTACTGATTCAAACTATCAAGGACATAATTAACAAAATAAATTTTCAAAATGTAAAAATAAAACAATTTTTTATTACATAATAACAAACCTTAAAATGTGACACACTGAACTGCAAGTAAATAATAGTAAGGAGCTGTTAAAATGGGACCCTAACTTATGAGCATTTTTGAAAATCAAATGAATATGAATATCATAATATAAATTACATAGGATATAGTTATAAAAAATAAATAAAAATATGAAATCCGATATGGAATTGTAAAGGGCATTCCCTGCAAAAATTAAAATTAATAGAAAATAAATTAAAAGTCTGGCTTTGTTAATATATAAGTATGGAACAATTCAGTAAAACCAAATGATATACTGTGAATTCATTACCTATCCTCTGATAATATTTTTATAGCATGTGAAACACTGAATTCTAATACTTAAATTGAATGTATAGCTACTACAAGGAAGAACAGAGTAAAGAAGTTTTCCTAATTTTTTTTTGAAATTTTAAGGAATATTGGACTGAAATGTATAGAAGAAATATTAACTCTGTAAAAAAAATTGGTTAGCAATGATAAGATTGACGTAAGTAGGCCTAAGTTTATTCCCGTTGCTTTTCAACTTGTTCACCACAAGAAACAGAATGACAAATCCGAGACTGGAGTAACTAACAAATAAAAACATTATTGCTAATATTATTTTTTTGCCAGGACCAATAATGAGTAGCAGCATGAACTTATTACTAAGAGAGAAATTCAATTGGAAAGTAAATAACAATAAAGATAATGAACCATTAAAAAAAGGAAGATTAATTAGAAATTAAAGAAGCTAGAGGATTAATCCTAATACTAATTTGATTAATCAGGAAGATATATCAGAAGTTTCTCATTTCTGTAGTAAAATTGTAAGAGAAAATGTGGAAATCAAAAGCCGACTAGCACAAACAAGGAGAGCTTTCTTGCAGAAAGCAACTCTTCTGATAGTATCAGACATAGATCTAAGAATTTTAATAAACTATTTTGTGTCTATTACAAATTAAAAATCTGTGGGTTTTTAAAAATAAAGGAATGCTGGCTGAGACTAGCAATGAAAGACATTTCAAACTTTATCTCCATGCACATGCTGGATGAATCTTATACATTTTTACTATATTAGGTAAAATATTAACATTATAATATTTCAAGGCAAATTTTAGTTATTTTTACCTGCAGGGGTTTTTAATAATAATCTATGCAACAAATAAAGTACTACTGATTCAAATCAAAAGAAATACTCCAAATATAAATTCTGAGTAAAAAAAAGAAGTTATTTACCTTTAATCCAAACTGATATTGTTAACTGATTTTTAAAAAGAGATATATCAAATAATTGTCAAAGACCATTTTATGAGGTTAACCTTGCTTTCTATTTATTGAATAAATGGCATAACACTGTATATATTTATTTTGTGGCGTATTTTGATAAAATTCATTCTTGATTAAATTTTACAATTACTGCAGAAATATTTTATAATTTATGGTATTTATTTTTATACCATAAGATTTCTAAAAAGCTTATAAAACTTTTCAAGGACTAATAGAGATTCCTCATTCACCAACCAAAAAAAGCTTCAAATTTCATTCTACAATAATATATATAAATGATAGCAAGAGATTCTTTCAGTGTGAAAATGTATAATTTATCTTCCAGCAGTTGATCTTTACTACTGTACTGATTTTCTTTCATTTTTGTATAATTTTATGGATTGTACCTAATTAATGTCATGTTAAACTACTGTTACAATTTCAACTTATCCAAATAATATATAATTTACATGGAGATTAATTTGAATATTATCATTTCAGTTTTACGAAAGGGCTGAACAATATTATCTTACAGGCATTCATTAAATATTTAAAAATACTTATTAATCTTGAACATGATACATTGATTTTATTTATTAAAATGATGCATATTTTAACTACTTTTGAGTTTGTAATACTAAGTTAATTCTACTATAATTTCTAGTCAACAATTTGAAATACTGAAATGTACATTTATTCATTTTTGGAGGTTTTTAAAACATAATGTATGCTTGATCTGCCTGTTTGGTCTATGCAACATAATAATCATTATCTTTGGCAAGTGAAACATTATTACACTTTGTTACGTTAAACATCTTAATACATATTAAGTGAGGTAAATATGGTATCTGTATCACTGAGTTGTATAAGTGGAGAAATAAACATATTGGAGAAGGTTTTAAATTAGCATAAATTCTACAGAAAATGAGGCAATCAAAATAATATAAAAGGTATTGATGACTAAATATTATGAAAAAAATTCTAAAATTCCAACCAAAAACAAAAAAAATTAGGACAGACAGCCCCAAGTACATAGTGATAAAGACATGAATCAGATGAAAGATTCTAATGTTTCCATGTAGAAGAATATAGCCACTCCTAGAAGGAGCGGCTCTCCATGTAAAGGCAAAATAAGAAGATACTTTTCACAAACAAAACTTCTGAAATTTATAATAATGTAGTTTATTATTTTGAAATAAACTGAATTCAATAATAAATTACTTAATTGTGCATCATTCAAGTATTTCCTTTTATAATAATCAAATCTGTTCCTTCCAGATGAAAGGCAGTAATAACTAGTTAATGTAATTATTGGGTATTCATAGGAGACTTAAATTCAACAAGAAAGTTTATTGTTATTGTTTACACTTTTGTGCAATAGAAACAAGAGAGGTAATGTAAAATAAGGCCAAGTATTACAAGAAAGGTGGGGAAGTTATAAGGAAGAAAGGAAGGAAGAAATGTAGGAAGAAGCTTTCAAAGTTGTCTAGACGTGTTTTAATTATATGCGAACAACCCAATAACAGATGTTTAACGTAACATATAACTATTATAGAAAAAAAATAACATATATATTTTTTAAACAAAATAATTTAAAATATTTTCTAATAGAAACAACTTTAAAAATAAACTGCTTAATAAATACTAATTTTAACTTATTTTGTGTCTCCAGAATATTCCATTCTTAAACATTATTACTTTGTTACATTTATGCGCTCAAATAATTTTTCTTAAATTTATACCATTGCAAAGTATTCCTTGTCTGTAATTATATAACTAATATTAATATTATTTTAGTATTCCATCCAGATATAATTCTACATCCGTAAAAGAAGCTGCTTCCTGGAATTTTATTATTAATATTCTTTAACTTGATTTATAACAGTTGATTTTCAACTACTGTATTTTTAAAAAAATGTACTTATATTTAGCATTTGCTAATAGATAATAATTCTGAAAGTAAACGTAATTTAACTTCTCTGACATTTATAATACTCATTCTCAACCAGGAACATATCTTGGATATGAAATCGCTAAGAATTTAAATAAGACTTGATTAAAGCAAACAAAAACAATCTTTTTTTTTCTACAGTAATAAAAGAAAATCATTTAAAATAGCAATTTTAACTTAATGATTGTAAATTTTATAATTTTTTTTTTAATGATACATTATTAATTTGTAATGAAACATTTTGAGTGTTACAAAATGAGATGATACGAGTCCAGACTGTACATCTGACGAGGTGATAACTTTCACCATCATAAATATCAATCAATCTATTAAGTCAAGCACACAGTGACTTTTAAATGGACTATATATATTTCTGATAAATATTATTCTTTCCATATTTGTTATAATTTTTAACTTTTATTCAATTTGATCCAGAGTAATAACTTTTTTCTCCTGCTTTTGAATTCTCATTCATACTTGTTAAATGGAGACTTAATACTTTTTATTTTTTTAAGTGTCAATTCCCAAGTTCATGCACCAAAAAAGGCCTCAAAATATAGACACCTATCCAAAGGAACTTGTTAACTGCATTTCTTACAGTCTGATGGTTCTTAATGCTTGAAATTATTCAGGAAATGAGATACTGAAAATACAAAGATGTTAAACTGGTTTTGACCTATGTTCAAAAGTGATATACATGGAACAATGAAGTTATAACATCAGGTGGTTTGAGAATGCAAGGTGCTTCAACATAAAATAATATGAAATCTCTCTTCTGCCATGTGTAATATTATCAGAGCTGGTAAGTCAGATTATATTCAAGGATGCTGAGGTAAACTTGTGAAACAGAACAACAAGAGAGGTTCATAAAAGACTTTATAGGGTAAGGTGCTTGGGTAAAGACTGCTTTCTCACCTACTCTAGTCTAAATCTAATAGTAATTGATTAAACTTTATTGTCGTGATTTAACTTTGAAGATCAAAGGAAATCAGTTAATTATATGTAAAGAGTAGTACAGAGGTATTAATGATTGCTTTCCAGTGCACAGGAGAGCCTGTTCAAGGCCTCATCAAACTAGTTATACTTGCTAGTAGCTTCTTGATAGTCTTTCAGCCAAAATTTTATTTCAAAATTTTTAATAAATTATAGGTACAATCACTATAAAAACAAAGAGCTACAGCTGCTTAGAAGCATTCAAAAAATAAAGCTGCACTAGGTATGGAGAAACACTATCACACGAATAAATGAATTAACTATAATACTGGCCATGGGCATTTTATCATAATTCATTTTTATTTTAAAGAGAATAATCCCAGAAATGTTGCAGAAACGAGCTGAAGAGGATCCATTATCTTGCCTGAAACTCTCTTACATCATTAGCTGGTATTTTTGTTTTAATAGCAATTCATTCATTTTCCTTTTTTATCATTCAAGCCATCTATGGACCATAATAATCCTTCTTCGCCCTTTTGATCTTACAATCTCCTAATACTCTTCATTCTAATTATCACTGCTTCCCCTCTTTCCTCTTAGTAGTCTCACTTCCTTTTCTGTTACTATCCTGAAAACTTTCAAACTTTTTTATTGTTTCTCAGTACCTTCCTCTGCACAGAATGTCAGTACTTCAATCTCCACTTCTTTATTGGACATTGAAGAAATGGGCAGTGTTCTCTGTCCACTAGTTTTTATTTTTTTGTAATAAAAGTAGTTTAGATAATTTTAGTTAGCCTTCCTCCATTCATTTGGTTAAGTTCCTCTAGTCTATTACATTAAATAATCTTGTAATTAAGACAAATACAAGCAATAAATGGGAATGTTACTTTTTTAAAATCAACTAACTTTAGCTTGATTACACTGCTGAAAAGAAATATAATTATTATGCGGCATTAATTACACAAAATATTTAATATAATAAATACAAGAAATGTTAAGTCAGGTTACAAAGAATCGAACTCCATATATTTCTAGTTAGTGCCAATAAAAATGGTCACTAAAACGATCAATTTTTACAGATGGTTATATTAAAAATTTCTACTATTTTTACAAAACAACTAAGTGAAAGAAAATAGACATTTTTATAAAAAAAAGAAAAAATCAAAATACAAATTACTATTCTCATCCAGTAGTAATATACTTTAAAATTAAGTATTAGTATTTATTTCAAGTACAATCACATTGTAAAATTAGGGTTGCAACCAGCTCATCATCTTTCTTTAACGTATGCTTTTACTACTCTTAACTTCACAATATAAGTCAACAAGTCAATCCTTATTCAATTTCTTCCTAGTTCTTACCTTCTAATCTCTTTTTCCTTTTATATCTTTACAACAGTGATCCTTTTTTACAAGTAGTTCTTTCTCACTGTCATTAAACATATGGCCTATCAATATATTAAATATAACTCAATAGACATCATTTCTTTAGACTATAAGTATGTTTGTTGCAGGTAGAGACAGAGTAGAAAGCACTGTGATCAATTTTTTATAAAATAGCATCAATCCAGGAGAAAACACAATGTGTGTTGTGGTATCATGAGTTGAAATCACAGCTTAATGTGGAGCACAATTTTAGAAGGGAATATGGACAATCAGCACATTGGAGATTACTATTTTGAGATTCTCTGATTGAATCATTTCATGGCAGATGGATTGAGCGTGATGGTCCCACTCCTTGACCGCCAAAGTCACCAGACATAACTCTCTTAGGCTTTTTCCTGTGGGGTTATGTTGAGGACAGAGGAGTCTATGCAACACTCGTACCTCATCTGGCCACATTGACAGAGAATAACTGAAGCTGTTGCTAGTGTTACTGATGAAATATTGAGCAACACATGGTGTGAAATTGATGGACATTCTACAAGCGACAAAAGACGCACATGTTGAAATTTATTGACATGGTAAAAAAAATTAATAATTTTTAATTTTTTTTTAATACATTTTTTATAATCATGGAAAGACTTTATGGACACTCTATATCTTGTCATCTATGTACTTTGTGTTTATGGTTCAATTAATATCTCAGTAGTAATAGACATGAAACTAGTGTATAAACTGCGTAAAAACTATAATCAGGAAGACATACATTATTTATTCATTCTTGACCAACAAGTATTTAATATGTTGCTTTCTTTAAACTCAAAATTAATAATTAGATTTTTTAACAAAATATATTCCCTAAAGAATAATAGTTAATTGATATCTATAAAATTTTACAAAATAATTAATGATTAATTTAGTTTAGTCAGCGCATTATTTAATTAGCAAAACATTCTGACCCGTAAAATTTACAGATAATTAATTGTTATAAAAAATTATAAATGCAAAATACTTGATTTCAATTATTACAGTTATTTTATTTAATTTATAAAAAAAAACATGTATTTTATACCATAAAAGACTATCAACAAAACAAAACAATTTAATTAAGTAAAATAAAAATGTATGAATGCAATTTTCCAATAAAGTAAATAATACTGCGTTAAACTGATAATATAACAATTAAGATAAAACTGCGTACAGTACTATGAAAAATACCCTGATAACAGAATTCAATACAATAATACAAGAGATCAAACAAAATTATTCCACAATTATCATAACCTATTTTAAATGATATTAATTTTTTTTTCAGAATTAATTAATATTAGCAAAACAAAAATTTCTTATATGGTAAAACAAAGATAAAAGCAAAAATATGGAAAATTCCACGCAATAGTTTGTATATATAATTTTACATATATATCGACATATGTATTCACAAATTTGAAAAAATAAAAACTAAAAGATATACTGAATATTCTTTGAATTACTACACACAATTTAAAAAACATTCATTTTCTGAAGAAAATGTTATAACTAGAATAATTATAGAGATTATCACTTTACTTCTTAACTACTTATAATAATTCGATAAGTTTTGGACAATTTCCAATGTAGGAGAAACTGAAGAACCCCAATTTCATTGTTTATTTTCTTTTCTGAACAAGAAACTTCTTACAACTCTACTGAAGCAGGCTGTAAAATACAATCTGATCCAGCCAGTTTTATAACCTCTTTTAATAGTTAATTTCTGTTTTATAATTTCTTTTGATTTATTATTAGATATCAGGAAATGTTCACATTCAATCATTCTTCTTCACTGTTTAGTTCATAAATGCAAATATCCAAAAGCCTTCTACACCTTCTAAAAAAAAATCCATATTCTGCAGAACTTACAACAAAATCATGTGTACCTTTTGATTGTACATTATTTTATACAATCATAGTGGGAAATAGTAATCCTCACTATTACAGTCAAATAGGTAAATTATAATACAAGTTTAGTTATAATTATATTTTATATATAAATACACACACATTACATAAATATGTTGCCGCAATGTTTACCATTAAGAAAAGGAATTTGCAAACACTTCAGTGCTGAAAATAATAACATCTTAAATTCAAAAAAATATTTTTGTATCAACTTACAATATTAATACTTTACATACAGATTTTGTCAATCTTGTGAATATGTTCTGTCATTAAACACATCAAAATTATTATTTTCAACAACAATTTTATCTAAATTAATAATTAATTTTATCGATAGTTATTAATATTAAGTAATTTTGATACATCTGATAATATTACATATATTCTGAATTGTATAGATGGGAATTTAGATTTTAATCAAGTCATAAAATCAACATATAAAAAAAAAAATTATATTAATGTAAACACCTATAAAAAAGTCAATAAAAAACCTTAAATGTTTATTACATAAAAAATACTTTTTATTTTTTTTTTAACAATGCCTAACAATAAAAATATTAAGAAAAAAAATATTTAGGAAACAATCTTTGAAAAATTACAAAAAAAAAGATAGAAAGTAAAATAAAACACTGATTAAATGTGAATGAAATAAGGAAGTATAACTTTTATGAGCAAAATAGAACTATGACTAACACAGAAAATTGTAACAAAATACTCAAGTTAAGGGTAATTACACACAATTTTTTTTTTTTTTTTTTTAATAAAAAATACTTTAATTTTTTTTTAGATCCTAAATTTAACAAAATTTTAAACAGAGGTAGATAAAAAAATATTGCAACAATGAATAAGGAATATAATTTAAATTGTATAGAAAAAAAACTGTGGCTACCAAATAATTCAAATAATTTTACATCCTCTTCTTATATATATACACACACACACATATACATATCCATCATGTACCATCTGCCTTCCAGTTTAAAAGGAAACAGAAACCCCTTCCTGTCATACATTTATGTACTATAAAATAGGTCTATTAATTTTTACATGTAGCAGCTGCTTTATATATATATATATATATATATATATATATATATATATATGAGCCCAGAATAAAATAAGAATACTATCACCACATTAATATTAGCAATGAATTATCAGATTATAGAATATAACAAACAATACCAGAAGTTATATTACTTTCTTTAGCACTCAAGACAAACAGAAAAAAATTATTATCAACCTAATAATGTAAGTGTGAATTTAGTCTGAAATGAAATAAAATTTTTGTTACCCAAAAATTCAGTAACGTAAATGGTTCTGGTAATTCAAACAAATTTAAATTCTTAATGTAGAATAAGTAAAACAAATCTCTTGTTGTATTAAGTAAACTAACAGTAATAATATTTATAATACTAACAAACCAAAGGTTAAATAGTTATGTTAGCAGTACTAGAGTATTTTGTTAACTACTTTGCTATTTCTTACTATACTCATGATATGTACTTGGGAGGCAGAGAGAATCTTTGAACAGAGAAAAGGTAAGTAGAGTATGATTTTTGAATATTTAATCAACAGACAACATTATAATGCTTTATTAATAAATAAGAAATCTGAAGAACTTCCAGTATGGCAATATTTTTTACAGTAGACTGAAATATTCATCTTAACCAATTTTCTAGAGTATTAACTTAATCATCCTAGCACATATAATTAAAGAACAATTCTTACGGATGGATGCAACAACTGTTGGATCCACAAAATGTCTTAATTTTTGTGCACAACAAAAGTTTTAAGTAAAACTTCTGTACACCAAAAAATTTTGTTTTAGAATGAAAAATAACAGTTCCTTACTTCTGTACCTATTTGATTTAGGGACCCATTCAACCAAACTGTTAATGAAAAACCACTTATTTTCCCTTCATTATTATCAGTGTAGTTAGCTCATTTAACCTTAAATAAAAACTCTAATGTAAAAACTCATTCAGCTTTACAATTACACTAGACCGCTATAATGAAAATAAAAAAGATTCTGGTGTTAATGACTTGGTGCTTATAACTAACTGGTTACAAAAAAAGCACGGCATCCAATCACACTTAAACAATTCTGACAGTTTGAAACAACAATGATTTAAAGTAATTTAAAATAAGGTCATCGACTAAATATTCTTTGAATAGAAATTGAATTACTAGAATGAAATTAAATGGACACAAAATTTTATTATATTCATCACATCTATTTGATGTTTTATATTTCTCAATGTGACTATTGAAAAGAATGTATAATTAGTATCATAGAAACAATGAAAGTGAACAATTATAAAGGATTTGATGGATGAAATGACTACATAGTGAAAATAACATTGGGAAAATTTACCAGTCCTACTAACATTTATATGTTTACTTGAATTGCTGAGGTATTTTTGTTAATATTTAAATGGTAATTTAGAAATATTTTTATGTTGATAAATCAAAACAACTTTTAAAAAATAAAATAATAAGATTTTTGTCAATGAAAAAATAAAGATCAACAAAACCATAACATTAAGGTAAATAATAAATAATTTAAAATGTAAATAAACACTGATTACTGCAGTAATTTGTTTATTAAAAATCCACCAGTTACAAAAAAAAAAACAGTTTATTTCATTCTATATGAAATAAACTGTTTTATGCACTTGAAAAATGTTAAAAAAAAAAAATACGTTTTTCATGTCCAGATCGTTTCTTGACATGAAAATTCAACTGTATTCAGACAACTAACATAAAAAACCCAGTAAATTGCCACTATATGTTAACTAAATGTTAACATATATTAACATTTAGTTATAAAGTAAATCAAATGAAAAAGAAAGTAAGTGCAAAACTTTTCTTTCTTCTGATCTGTTATGGTTCTTTACTTGTTTAAACTATCAGGATGTGTAAGATTCCACCATAATTTCGCTTATTATTATGATGAAAAAATTAACATAAAATTATTAATTTCATATAAAATCACTTCTAAGGCCCAGTTCAATTTAGATTCTGATGAATCTGTCTTTTTACTTATTATATACATTCCTATTACCTATACAAATTTGTATATCACAAAATAACAACTAGGAATTCATTTTACACTTCATAATATAACAATATACATTTAATTTTCATACAAGTGATGTGAAGTAACTTAAACAATCATTTTCTAAAAATCTTTTAAAAAAGCTGTCTTTGTTATATAAATGTGACTTATAACTATTTATTGTAACTATAAACTATTTAACAATATCTCATGCTAACAAAAATAAAAATCTATGAACCAAACCAGACATTACACAAATACTCTACTTATAAACAATGTACAGAATATTGTGTTTATATATTATACACTCGTGCAAAAAACCGGAATTTTGGTTAATATTTAATAACTTCTAAAAATGTAATAAGAAAAAATCAAATCAACAAACAAATAAAAACCCCTCTAATCATTTTGGTTACATCAACACAATGATTAAAAAGCAAATAACACAACATTTGTAATTGAACTGCAAATAAAGAAAAATAAAATAAAAAAAATTTAATACAAATGTTAATTAAATAAACAAGAAGGTAAAATTAATTTAAACAAATAAAAACACTCAAATAAAACTATAGGGTTACACACAAATTATTTAAACAGTATCAAAGAATGTGTTAACATGTTTTATCCCTTCAAAGATAATCTTTTTACAAAGACATACAGGTTCAATAACTACATATACAAACATACCTCAAAGGTTGTAGTAATGTTATTCTACAATCACATGTAAGCATGTAACAAATTAAAAAGCACATTAAAATTTAATAAATTAATCAAAATACATTTAAATTATGAAAAAGAAAATAAATATTTAAGAAGCAAGTAATCTACTAATATAATTTAGGAAATGTTAACAACTCTTGTTTTTTTTTTTCATTATTTCCTTTTAATTAATATAATTAATGGAATTAAACATTACAATTAATAATAAAAATATTGTACTATATTATCTTCATTACTATTGTGATCTAATAGAATATAAATAAGGAAAAAATATAGCGTACAACATTTTATATATATATATATATAAATTACAATTACAGCAGTAAAATGATTAGTCGACAATTATAAACTGGTGTTGACAAAAACCAATCATAAAAATTAAATCAATAAGTAAGGAATTTAATAACTACATGATGTAATATTTTAATTGCAAATGAATTTATCAGGATATATGTGTATTAAGCAAATTCAATAAATAAAAAATAATATTGTAAAATATTCCAAAATTTCTGGTTGAAAATATATTTAAATATACAATCAAACACTTATTACAATTAACTGTATAATATAATCAATTCATTAATTATTTTATGAACTAAAGATATGTCATTCCCAATACAATGGTACGGGATGAAGAAAATATAGCTGCAACATTTAGAAGTTGTACACAAGGTTACGCTGTAACAATTACTATTGTTGAACAACTATAATTACTGCAGTAATACATTTACTAAATTATCCTCATCTAATCAGATTTCTATTACTTCGAGCAAAAGATGAAAATCATTAAAGTATCCTAAAAGCCTGAAACATTGCATCATTGTTCTGTAAATTAGCCATCAGTGATACTCATACCATAAAGGGTGGATGTCAGGTTAACAGTGGTAATTGAAAGAGATGGCAGCTCCACTTGCAACATTCACTAAGGAAATGGTTCTGCCATTCTAACATAGAATTAATGCTGTCCAGGAACTTCCTAGATTCATGTACACTTGCTGCAGTGATATACATGCAATATTATACTAAACTTTCACTTGCCAATAATTCTGATAAGTTTAAACCCTTTACAATTAAAAAAAAAGGTCTTAATTCTTTTCCTATCTAGTGTGTGTGGCGAATGAAACTACCATCTACACAATAATGCAGTGTCATCGTAATATGTTCTGGTACTGTGCTGCCATCTGCCTCCACTTTTCAAATCATGTGTCGTGGTGGTCACTGTTATTCAGTTACAGGACAATAATATAGTATTTCAAATTTTTAGTGAATGTTCTTTATCATTTGCTCTACTTTATATTATGCCATTTCGAACTGGATTTATACAAAACCTAATTATAAAGTTAAATGTTAGCAGGAAATGAGAATATAAATTAAGTAGTAAATATTATAGGCACTGGAAGCTTATCTGGGGAAAGCTAAGGATCCAGATAATCAGAGTGGAAGATGCTTAATGATGCACATCTGCACCATAAAACATAGAAATTTATTCGAGATCTCTTAGAGGCTCGAAACTGCTAAAACTTCATTACTTAAAACTGCAAGAGGTATGCTTAATACGTCTTACTGTGCTGAGTAATCCAGCAAAAGGGTTGGGTAATCAACTCCAGTAACACATCGGGTTGGTGAACAGATTTGTTTTAAGAGACAGGATGAATTAGGATTCTCCAGTTTACTGCCATGCTAACCGTTGCTAAACAACTGAATTTCTTAGGAAGTAGTTACTCATAATTTGAGATGTAATGAAAATATAGTAAAATTTTATCAGGCCTAGTTGTTATGACCCAACCCTGTATCTTGTTGTTAAGTAAACATGATTATGTTTGTACAGAAAATTCAAACATGTTGGGTCCTGATACAAAAAATTCATTGCGAGGTTAAATATTCCTCCATTCCAACTTCCAGAGGGGGAATTGTATTAGGCCATGAAGAAAATTCTTGATGGAAAAATCTACAGTCCACAGAAAGGGTAGATAACAGAAAATATAGGTGGAAGGAGTAATCTGCACAATTAAAGAAAAATGGATATAACAATTTTAGAATAATGTCAAAGGATAAAGACATGGAAGTAAATCGTAATGAAGGATAAATTCCACAAATGACAGTAGAGTGAAGAAAAAATATATAAATATTTATATTAAGTGTTATCATTCATGGCTCTGAAAATCTATTATCAAAAAAAAAGGGAAGAAAACTATTTAGGTTTTGGGAAATGGTTATGGAGAAAAGTGATATGTACAAATAGAATAAAGAATGAGGAACTGAGAAAGAAGAGGAACTAAATGATGATGAAGAAAAAATTCTTTGTTTGTTTCATACAAGGTAGAAATCTGCTGAAGAGAGAAATGGGAAAGAGGGTATAGGAATTAGATTTGCAATATTAAAACCTAGGAATAAATACAATTTGAACAATTAAGGGAAATTTCTTAACAAAGAAAAATGTATTATGTCCAGTTGGTTACAACCCCACATGATATTAATTTAATAAACATAACTTTTTGTGGGTCTCTTAATCATTAAAAAAGAAATAAAACTAGTAGTAATCTACAGTAAAACATATTCTACTAAAGTAAAATGATTATATTATTACTCTTTATCAGCCAATTAAAACCTCATTAGATAAATAAATGCATGCAGTAGTTACAGATTAACTGCTGTTTAATATGCATGAAAATATTCAAGTATACCCTTTTGCAATAAATTTGGTCAAGAAATTAAATAGAAACAAAAATTACAAAAATAATTTTTAATAAAAAACAGGTCAATCGATCAATCTCAAAACTATATTTTCAGTATATGCAATTACTCACAGACCAATAAAAAATTATTCATCATTTAACACTGTTATTAACAGCACTGCTTACAATAAGTATTTATTTTCATCCTTTCTCAACATATATAAAATTAAACAAAAATATCATTTTAATATCATAATAAATTCTTCAACCGGATGATGAGATGTAAGTAAAAGTTCATTTCAAGTAGTTGGTTTTTAAGCATGAAAATATACTTTAATTACTGAGTAAACACTTATACAATCAACCTTACACCCCTGTTAACTCTGACAAGAAAAAACAATTAATGAAAGATATAAGGCATGTGGTATATTTAATTCAACTTTTTTATTTATTTATTTTTTTTTTTAATGATTAATTCACATCATAAAATGTGAAAGCTTATGAGCATGGACATATGATATGTAGATGTATAGCCAAGCTACGACCAGGATTCAAACCTAAGAGGGTTTTATATGAAAAATGCTAAGGCTTTTATGTGACATAATGATCTATGCCATCCAAACATCTCACTGCTGTTAGTTAACTCAATGTAATAAATATTGTTTAATATAGATTAATAATGGATTTATTTTTTTATTATTTTAGCACATATAGAAACCTGTGAAAACTTCAAAATTGACATTATTAAGATGTGAGAATTAAAAATAGTTAACTGATTTTTTTGGGGGGGAGGGAAATAATTGCAATGATTATTTGCATTTGCTTATGCAATTGCAACACATTCTATAGAATTTTTTTTATAGGTGTGAATAAGTTGTAAAATAAAATTTATTTAATTATTTACATTACTAAAAGTAAATTCCAAAATTTTTAAATCTGAGATTATGCACTGAACGACTGGTTTAAACTGACAAAACACAAGTAATATTTGCTTGAAATTTTTATAAAAATAGACAGAGAAATCAACTTGAATCATTTTATAAGATTTACACAATGCATCTGCAATGTATGAGAATGAATTTATTTCAGTTATAATGAAACATGGCATTAAACACTGAAACTATATGATTAAGTATTATCATTAATTTAATGTAAAAACATTTGAATATAAAAAATATTTATTATTCATTAGATATTCCAATGATTATTAAACTGCTACTAATTTCTTTACCAAAAGAATTATAAAAAGCTTGTGAAGCAACTTGCATCACCTCCAAGTGTACAATTAGCTAATAAATTATGCAGCTCTATTACTTCTCCCTTCCTATCTAATTAGAGAACAGAAACATCTAGTCTAAAATTTAATTAGATTCTGTAGTAAATAATTCATCAGTCAAAAAAAAAAAATAAAAAAAATACCAACATCAAAATTAAAAACTAAAATCTTGTTAAAAAAAAGTTACAAACAAAATAATACATTTTTGTTTGTACGAAATGGTTATTAATATAGTAAAAATAAAAAATTAAAGTCATTTTTCAATAAAAAACATTTTATTTTAACATAATGAGTATATCTTTGAAAAATGTAGTTAAAACTGACATACGAGTAAGTATTAGAAAGAAACTGCATGACAATATTCAACATGGCTATTGCAAAATTAGATAATTTCTTTCTATTGTTCACAATAGTGGAAAATATTGTTCACCATGGCAATATTTTATAACAAGACAAATTAAAACTTAAGTAATTTTTGTATGCAATTTTTATGTACACTTTAATAAAGAAATAACTTTACAATAGAATGTTTAATTAACCATGAATAATTACTTTAACCATATTATATAATGTTCAAAAAGTGACGGAAACTTATGGAAGAATGTTTTCTTCTTTTGTTGCATATTTAAATGAGGAAAATTGAGGAAAAATGGGTTACACAATGCAGCAGAGAATTTCATTGTATCCCAATACATCAGATGTGCCAGTTATATTCAGACCCAAAATGCCACCACAGCAAAGTACGGTGCAGATGTACCAAACAAGTCCTGCATGAAGTGGCTATACAACAAGTTTGAAGAGATGGGGAATGTGGCAGATGCAGCTGAAAGTGGTCGACCAAAAGTGCTAACACCAGAAAAGTTGATTGACATGCAAGCTGCACATTCTATTACTCCCAAATAGTCTATGCGACTATCTAGCCAGTTTGGTCTCTCCGTTGGTAGTGCCCGCATGGTACTGCACAAGTGTTTAAAGATGCATCTGTACAGAATTCATGTTGTTCTCAAGTTGTTACCTGCCGACACTGGAAACGTCTAGCTTTGTCAGTGGTTCATGTCATCTGTAACGCCAGATGTGGAAGAACTCTATGATTGGTTTTGATTTGATGAGGCACTGCTCATCCTCGATGGATACATGAATGCACAGAATTCACGCATTTGGTATAGGTTAAATCCACTCAGCTGCATGAGTTTCCTCTGCATGGACAAAAAATGGGTGTTTGGTGTGCAATTTCACGTAGGCGAAGCTTCACGGCATTCTTTCATGGACAGTGAACAGTGAGCGCTACATACAGATGGTGCAACAATTTGTAAACACTACAACTGCAGACCGGCTAGAGTACATGTGGTATTAGTAGAACAATACTACAGCTCACAGTAAACAGCACTATGACTTTCTTGGATAAGTGTTTTCATGGACAAGTGATTTCGAGGGGATTGTGACCCTACCGATATCCTGATTTATCCCCTCCTGACTTTTTTTTTGTGGGGATATCTTAAGGATGCTGCTTACAAAACCCATCCTCTCACAACTCCCGAACTGCAGAGTGAAATTGAATGATGTGTCTTTATTATTAGAATTCCTCTAATAATAAACATTACATGTGTTTTAGAGCATGCAACATCATACTCAATTATGTGAATCACATAATGGAGTCCACTTTTAACAACTACTGTAATTTACTCATTTTCTCATAAGGTTACATCACTTTTTGAACACTCTGTACATAATATTTAAAAATTTCTATATTTAATTTAGAAATTGAAATAAATAATCTGGTGAATATCAATTTTCACTTAATTCAACCCTAACAATATTCATACCTATAGATAATCTTATTGCACAATAAATGTGCATCAACAATTTTAAAATATGTACAATAATAAAAAAACATGCGTCAATAATCTGAAAAAAAAAAAAATACTAAGACAGAAATGTGTACTTAAAGAAAAATACTCTACAATAAAATAACCATTATAATAAGCACTAAATAAAAAGTACTCAATAACAATAAAAGTGCATAATTAAAATAAGTGCAAAATTAAGTATACTTACAATAATAAGAGCCGGACTGGGTACGGAAGTCTTTTTTTAACGCAAACAACCACAGTATGTATGTATGTATGTACGTGCGACAAGATACACCATTTGACAGATTACGAACATCACCATTTTATATATTAACATGCATCATCACCAATGATTTTTGTGGTCGTGAATAACGATCAAATGCATATTAATCATCAACCATCACAATTGAGCGCGTGCGTATAATTCATTATCATAAGATCAGAGCACAGTAGATCAGATAGAAGATACGAAGTGAAGAGAAAGGAAGAAGTACAATAACAACAGGCAATGAAACACAAGACAAACAAAAAAGAATGAGTATAAATGTTTATTAACAGGATAAAACTTTAATATTATTACATAAAATAAGGATGGGGAGAAATTGCATTTGATTTATACATTTACTGTTGTACACAAAATCAGAATAAGTATTTAAAAAAAAAGGCTATATATCAAGTGTCTCATTTATCTAATTAGAAAATAATACATAATTAGTTCAATATGATAAAATAGAATTGGTCCTAAAATTATATCCAAAATTTGTATAATATACCACTGCTTTTGAATTCAAACATACAATTAAGCTGTTAAAAAATAGTTCGACATAATTGTCCTGAGATAATCTAAAAATTCTTGTTTTTGAAATAGTTAATGAAAATCTGTATATCAATTATAAATTAAAGAGAACAGATAAAAAAATCTGTTCTTGGAGGGGAAAAGGTACTTACTGTTTCAGTATGTATTTATCTTTTGTTTTCTTTATTCTAACTCCAGAAAAATTAATTTTCATAAAAATTATTTCTAACAGTAAACCTCAGTCATCCAAGTGAAGTGTCTAATGCCGAACTATAATAGTCAATTTGATGAAAGCAAACTGGTAACAATTAACTCATATTCTCTACAGAAAAAAACTTATTTGAAATTCATCTAGCGGGGATATAAAAAAAGTCTTGGATTTAATTTATTCAAAAAATAAAAAATGAGCATGGATTTCCAGGAGCAATTGGCTTCTGAAAATGAAAAATGACGGTATATAATACATATACACATCTCAAACAACAAATTAACCAACAAATACAGTAATAAAAAACCTAAAAAACTAATACCAAAAGAGTCAACTTTCATGGGATCCCACATAATAAGTTGGGTATGTAATTCTGCATTACATCAAAAAACAAAAACTAAAAAGAAAAATAAATTTAAAAAACATAAACCTTAAGAACCACTAAACTTGAACAACACAACTTCACTGCAAACTCTGAAGTTTGAAGAAGCAGTGAAGTCTGCTTCTTTGGGAGCGAAGTTGTATTGTTCAAGTTTTGTGTTTGTAAGGGTTGTTTTCTAAATTTTTAAGTTTTTATTCCTTTTTTGTTTTTTGATGTAATTGTAGAATTATGTACAAACTGATGATGCAGGATCCCATGAAAGTTGACTCTTTTGGTATTAGTTTTTTAGGTTTTCTGTTATCTGTATTTGGTGGTTAATTTGTTGTTATTTGAGATTAATTGGCACAGTGATCAGTATGTTGATGAATTATTTGAATCTTCAGAAAGTTAATATATATATATATATATATATATATATATATTATTTATACTAAAAATCTAATAAAAAATAAATATAATGAAATCATATAATTAAAACTGAAGTATCTAAATAAAAAAAACCTATGTAAATCAAGCTGAAAGTGGCCAGAAGTGGAAGGCCAACAAATTTCCATTAGAAGGTAGAAGAAGATACAACATAGCAAGATATTTATTTTCCAATCATGTTTGGCATCAACAACAAACAAAGTGGAAATTTTAAACAAAAGAGTTATATAAATTATGATAAAAAGAATAAAAATAAAATAAATCCAAACTTTTGATCCTGAAAGTGGTATACTCAATCAAAGAGGATGCACTGAGAATAAGGACAGGCTAACACCACTTGTAGTAATGCCAGGTCAGAATAAAATTAACAAATGATTAAAACATTCTTTGCTTTATTGACAAAGCAATAAAATAAAATAAAAATTGTATACAAATGCAATAATATGAAAAAAAAATCAAATTGTAAAAAAAAACCCCTGTATAGAAAAATAGGGCATTGCAGCCCTAATATAGGGCTACAATGCCCTATTTTTTGCTCTATAATCAATAACCTTATCAGTATCATAAGCTGAACCAGTCATAGAAATGTTTCTTCCTACCAAAGATGAGAAAAAAGGAAAAATGGTAAGATTTCTTTTTCTGATCCTGTGTACAAAAAAAAAAAAAAATTCAAATGAAAATAAATAGAATTATACAATAGTATAATGCACTCTCATAAAAAAAAACCAACCAAACTATACATGCAAATCAAAAATAAAAAAATAACAATATAAATAATACGTTATTTATACTAAAAATTTAATAAAAAATAAATAAAAAGAAATCATATAATTAAAATAAATAAAATTGAACAACCTAAAGTTTCTAAAAAGAATAAATACCACACCACCTGAAACCACACACTTGAAAATTAATACTTATTGAGTACATAAATAATATTTTAGACATGATAATAAAAATCCATTTTATTTTTTTAAAATCACGACAGCAAAATTTAATCTCCCGATTCAAAAATAAATGACTCTTTAAACATTACAGTATAACTATAATAAATAATAACATTATGGCATATTCATAAAATTTCATGTTTCATTTTAAGACCGACTGCCATCAAAAAAGTAAATAACACAACAATAAATTTCATCTATTCAAATCATCACTTTAATTTTAAGCAAATTTCAAATGATAATGCTGGTACTATATAGGGAGGAACTGCAGAGTCATATATACCCCAAAAATATCAGGATTAGGTGTAACATTGAGATGAGAAAAAAAATCCGCACTTGTATGACTAATTCTGTCTATTACTGTATCTACTCTTGGTATATACAAGTGAACCTGACTAAAAAAAAAAAAAACTAAATTGAAAGAAAATCTTTCATGCCATAATTTTATAGAGCCAACAAAAAAGATTCTGCATAAAAAAACAACTTATGTTCAAAATAAGATATTAAACATATTTTTGAATTAATGTTTGGTCGCTACAATACAGCAAATTAATTTTATTACAAAAGTCTTTGTAGATAAAATAACATTGCTTATAAATACAAATGTAATTGCAACTGTTTCATTATACACTAACATTGAAAAGTTTCAATAAAATATTGCTACATTACAATACTTTTTAATAATAAATTGTAATCATCAACCATTAACAGAGTAAAAATTCTACAAACAACAGACTGTTCAATGAAATATCTGAGTGTGAAATTCATTTCACACACCTGACCAAAGTATATGTTAATATTGTCACAATAATTATTAATTCTGAATTTTTATTTAAATATTATATATATATATATATATATATATATATATACATTTTATATATAAACTGAACTGTGTAATAATAAAATTTACAGTGCCAAGTCACCATGCAAATTCAGTAAAATTACCAATTAACCTTATTTCAATTACATTATTTATTTTATTGTAGTAGCTGTTGTTATAAATAATTAACAGAATACAATTTACAGTTTGTCACTGAACTGATCCTAATTTTTTGGTCCAGCCACAAAAATAACAGTATGATACATTAAATTCTATTAGACTGATGGTTTATCACCTACCCAATTGTTTATGATGGACACGTGAAAACCTGAAATGCTATATACAAGATGCATGATTAAATTCAAGTGAAAGTATAATTAATTACTTTTGTATGCACGTGCATCTCATCTCATTGGCTATATGTATACTTTTTTCCTAATTGTTTTTTTTTTGCATCTGTTCAATTAGTGAACTGTAAGCAACCTTCCCCCACAGCCCAATGAAATAAGGAAGATATGTATGACATGTAAAAAGGTGACGTCTTCTATTTCTCAGGCTGAACATTCCTGAGATGTGTGGTTATAACTGAAGCCTGACCATCAAAGTATACCTGTATCCACTGCACATTCAAGTCTGTGAAACAGCAACTGGGATTTTAACCTTAGAACTTTCGACTTCGAACATCAGCTGTTAAACAACTGATTTGTGGCGAAGTAACTGCTAGACCAACCTGATGGACATTGACTATATTATTAGCTTTTTGAGCAGGGCTACTCTAACGAGGATGTTTTACTTCTGTATTTGCACACAGAACAAACAAACCATAATAATTTTTCTGTGCTCGAGAGTTTCTGAACAGAATCTCTTTTACCTAAATTCACTTCTCTGGGCACTGAGCTATTTGTACACAATTTTACAAAAAAAAAGTTTGTTAATTATCATGAAGGCACATTAGTTATACATCAACTCTTTAGCAGGACCCAGTTACACAGTTAATAGTTTAAATGCCCAATTCTGCACATAATATACAATTCTGAGGATTGATGATTGATTTTTGGGATTTTTTTCTTTAACATAACTTAATCTCTTTCCTTTATTATTTGGAGTAAAAAAATTTCTTACAATACATATTTAAGCTGTCAGTAAAAAATTAATCATCAGTAATGAGCTGCTTTCATCATGAATTAAGTATCTCTGAAATATTCTCAGCAGATTTTTTGCATGAGGGGAGATATGCAGAACACTCTCACAAGTTTCTGGTGATCCTGTTTTATATCATTCTTAATACCCCTGACTGCCCCTTTTTCTATACCATCCCTTTTAATTATTTTTCTTCACAAATGTCAAGTTTTGGCTTAACGTTTGTTAAGTGTGAATACTTCACTTATATTGTGTTACGGGCAAATCTCAACACAAAATGATAGTTTGTTGTTAGCGTAGTGATATTTTTCAGTTTCAGACTGATCAATCCAGAGATTATGTATAAATTTTTTTTTTGTGTCCTCTTAACATCACAAAACAATAGATCAGCGAAGATATTAATCGCTCACCAAATCAGATCAGGTGGAGTTTCTGAGACATACTGCTATGATGATGATTCATTACTAATTTACATACATTAAAAATGAAATGAGTCGATTAGTAGAACAAGAATAATCAATTCAATAACAACAACTGATATTTTAATTTTCATAAAATATTAATTTATAAGCAACATGATTTGTTAAACTGTTAATGTTTTATGCATAGCATAACTGCTTGTACTGAAAATAATCAAAATTAACAATTTTAAGTGAATTAAATAAAATATAATGCAAATTTCAAACATTTATATGCAATGAAAAAATAAAAATAAAGAAATGAGACATCAGAATAGTAAAAAATAGTTAGATAAAGATAAATAAAATACTGTGCGAGTGAGAGTGAAAGAGAGAGATAAACAGGAAAGGATAAACAGGAAAAATATTTTCATTTATTACTTATAAGTTATGTATATATATATATAAAAATAAATTTTAGTTATAAATGATTTCTATATGAAAATCGTAATTTCTTCTACACAAGCAACACTTTTTTATACCAAAAGTTTTGCAAACTTTTTTTAAAAACACCGCCTGGCTTAAGCTGAATGTTTCATGATATGCACAATTAAATTATTTTATACTTTCAATTCTTAATTTTTAACAGGAAAATTTTGATCTTTTTTTAATGCACCTGAGAATTATTACTAATTTATTAGAAAAAAAAATTAATACACTTAAAAATACTACTTAAAAGTGGTTTATATGGTCAGCTGCCAATTTATGGTAAAAATAATTATTGACTTCATACTGATAATACTGGATTCTAAGAGTGACGGGCGATATGTACATAATTAAGTGAAAAATTCAAAAAATCAATTAAAAAAATTACTTTTCTCTTTTTATTGAGAATCTTTTATTTAAAAAACTTTTACGGTTATTTTAATTATTTATTTTTAAAATCCTTCGAAATAAAATATCTAAATCAGTCTACAACACAGTAGAAACAAGAACTTGGGATTCTCTAAAGGAATAATCCTACATCATTATTTTTAATCAATCAATTTCAACTAAGTTCCATTTTTTGCGATCCCAATGTTATATGATATTGTGGGTTTTCTACTTGTGAATAAGTCATTTTTACCTTAAAAAGCCAAAAGTTAGAAAACAATTTCTACTGAACTTTTTACAAAATTTTTATTAAAATTTTACTGTAAAATGAAGGATAGATTTTAGTGAAAACTAAAGATTAAAATTACCATATAAAAGCAAGCACCTTATAATTTTCTATAAAGTTTGTCAAGAGTTCAATAATGAATTTTGAGATCCACTTAACAAACAATCCAATTATGAAGTAATTACTTTTCTTATTAAGGTAAAAGGGTAAATTAGAAAAATATCTTACACGGCTTCTAACACAAGTGAAGGTTTTGCAGTGCAGAATCGTGAAAAGTTGGTTATAATAATCTTTGTTTAATTACATTAATAATATAATTAATGTAATATATCAGTATGTAATATATCAATATATCAGACGATATATTGCAGCTGATGGATGAACGTAGAAAATATAAGAATGCTAATGATGAAGAAAGTAAAAGGAACTATCGGCAATTAAGAAATGCTATAAATAGGAAATGCAAACTGGCGAAAGAAGAGTGGATTAAAGAAAAGTGTTCAGAAGTGGAAAGAGAAATGAACATTGGTAAAATTGACGGAGCATACAGGAAAGTTAAGGAAAATTTTGGGGTACATAAATTAAAATCTAATAATGTGTTAAACAAAGATGGTACACCAATATATAATACGAAAGGTAAAGTCGATAGATGGGTGGAATATATTGAAGAGTTATACGGAGGAAATGAATTAGAAAATGGTGTTATAGAGGAAGAAGAGGAAGTTGAGGAGGATGAAATGGGAGAAACAATACTGAGATCTGAATTTAAGAGAGCATTAAAAGATTTAAATGGCAGAAAGGCTCCTGGAATAGACGGAATACCTGTAGAATTACTGCGCAGTGCAGGTGAGGAAGCGATTGATAGATTATACAAACTGGTGTGTAATATTTATGAAAATGGGGAATTTCCATCAGACTTCAAAAAAAGTGTTATAGTTATGATACCAAAGAAAGCAGGGGCAGATAAATGTGAAGAATACAGAACAATTAGTTTAACTAGTCATGCATCAAAAATCTTAACTAGAATTTTATACAGAAGAATTGAGAGGAGAGTGGAAGAAGTGTTAGGAGAAGACCAATTTGGTTTCAGGAAAAGTATAGAGACAAGGGAAGCAATTTTAGGCCTCAGATTAATAGTAGAAGGAAGATTAAAGAAAAACAAACCAACATACTTGGCGTTTATAGACCTAGAAAAGGCTTTCGATAACGTAGATTGGAATAAAATGTTCAGCATTTTAAAAAAATTAGGGTTCAAATACAGAGATAGAAGAACAATTGCTAACATGTACAGGAACCAAACAGCAACAATAACAATCGAAGAACATAAGAAAGAAGCCCTAATAAGAAAGGGAGTCCGACAAGGATGTTCCCTATCTCCGTTACTTTTTAATCTTTACATGGAACTAGCAGTTAATGATGTTAAAGAACAATTTAGATTCGGAGTAACAGTACAAGGTGAAAAGATAAAGATGCTACGATTTGCTGATGATATAGTAATTCTAGCCGAGAGTAAAAAGGATTTAGAAGAAACAATGAACGGCATAGATGAAGTCCTACGCAAGAACTATCGCATGAAAATAAACAAGAACAAAACAAAAGTAATGAAATGTAGTAGAAATAACAAAGATGGACCACTGAATGTGAAAATAGGAGGAGAAAAGATTATGGAGGTAGAAGAATTTTGTTATTTGGGAAGTAAAATTACTAAAGATGGACGAAGCAGGAGCGATATAAAATGCCGAATAGCACAAGCTAAACGAGCCTTCAGTAAGAAATATAATTTGTTTACATCAAAAATTAATTTAAATGTCAGGAAAAGATTTTTGAAAGTGTATGTTTGGAGTGTCGCTTTATATGGAAGTGAAACTTGGACAATCGGAGTATCTGAGAAGAAAAGATTAGAAGCTTTTGAAATGTGGTGCTATAGGAGAATGTTAAAAATCAGATGGGTGGATAAAGTGACAAATGAAGAGGTATTGCGGCAAATAGATGAAGAAAGAAGCATTTGGAGGAATATAGTTGGAAGAAGAGACAGACTTGTGGGCCACATACTAAGGCATCCTGGAATAGTCGCTTTAATATTGGAAGGACGGGTAGAAGGGAAAAATTGTGTAGGCAGGCCACGTTTGGAGTATGTAAAACAAATTGTTGGGGATGTAGGATGTAGAGGGTATACTGAAATGAAACGACTAGCACTAGATAGGGAATCTTGGAGAGCTGCATCAAACCAGTCAAATGACTGAAGACAAAAAAAAAAAAAAAAAATTAATAATAAAAAAATTTTGTTCGCTAAACATTTACATATAACTTCAAAGTATTTTCTCTAATTACAATATTAGAAACAAAGGAATTTTTCAACAAAATGAACGTATTAGCTCCAATAAAATTAACTAAAATGACTTACTTGCTAAATATCTAAACTACTAATTTTGATAACCCATAATGTAATGAAACACAGATTATTATTAAATAAAAATATGTACATGTAATAGTAGACAATTTTCAAAGTAGATTAACAATTAATGGCAAAAATATTCCACATATGGATTCTAAATGAAAACTGCACTCCTTTTTCATAGGAATTTTGGAAATGATGAACCAATTTATCAAACATCGCTATAACTGTGAGCATTATTCTTATTCAATGCTCTTTTGCTTTTTAAGATCATATTCCCAAATATGTTACCAAGTACTATTAATTGTATGAAGTTGTAATTTTAGTCTCGTACAATATCAAATACCATTACAGAGTCAATCAAATCAGTCAATTATAGTTTTAGATTATAGAATAAGTTAAAACAGTAATATTATTTTTTATACCTGCTTCTAAGTTCATAACCTGATCTACACAATAAGGAGAAAATTATTGGCAACAGAAAAAATTCTTCATTATTTGATCTACTTAAAAGATATTAACAAAAAAATTCTAATCCAAGTGCTACAAAGTCAATAATTATATGCAAACAGGGATGAAATTAAAATGGTTATTTCTATCTCTTATTTACACTTCTAATTTTGATAAAATTATATTATTGCTTTAATGAGGCCAATTTTTATAGAAAAATTCATTTTAGTTGTTTTTTTACTATTATCCAAAAGTTTTCAATTGGGTTAAGTCTGGGGAGTTGCCTGACCAGGGAAATTGTTTAGAATGGGAAAAAATCCCAAAACATTTATTCTAGGGATATTTAACTGGTTGTTGATTATGAGTCAGTGATGTTCTTTCATCTAACATATTTTCCCTTAAAGATAAAAATGTTATCATCTGAAAACATAACATTTTTCCAGTCTTTTTTGGTCCAGTTAGCATGTGCTTTGAGCCACAAGAACCTTCTTTTGCACATTTCTGTTTTATTAAACAGTAAAAGTTTTATTAAACGGTATTAAAAGTGCCTTTTAGCTGGCCAAAAAGCTTTCCGTCCAGCTGAAAGAAGTCAGTATCTTACAAGTTGTCACACGTTAATCTGTTCCAATGGCTGCTAATTCTCGATTTAAGTCCGCAGCAGATAATTTGGGATCAAAATTACTTTTTCTCACTAATAACCAACCCTATGTCGGAGTAATTTTTCTTTTACAGCCACATTTGCCTTTCCTTTGAGGCGATAAGGAACAGGTTTCTTTTAAAACATCATTCACTGTCCCTAGTCCAATAAAACTTAGAAGCTATCTGTCATTGTGTTATACCAGTACGCTCAGAAAGAAACACAATTTTCAAATGCTTTCTTGGAGTTATGTCCATTATTATATATATTCAATACTCAGAGAATAAAAAATATGATTCTGTAACTTTACAAAACACTATTTATAACATGAAAATTGCTAAATAACCAAAGTACAATAACCTCACATTACACAGATACAAAGAATGGTGTGGTCAAGAAGGGTAGCCACAACATAGAAATAAACAAAAAAATTCCCCGTGTTCAGATTAATTTTCACACTACTGTACTACATTAACAAATAGTTTTCTGTGATAAGATCTTTTCTCAACTAACAGTTATTTCTACATTACTAATTAAATAAAATTATTATATGATTAATACAATAAAATTATTTTCTCTTTAAATTTAAAGTTTTTAAAATTATGATCTGGGATTTTGGTAAATTAAAAAAAAAAAAAAAAGAGGAATAAATTACATAATAAAATCAAGTCTATTTGATTAAATACTTATTTTCTGTACTTCTGATATTGCAACTAAAGTTTCATATACAGAGAACAGTAAAGTTTTCAGTGCAATAAGCTCTTGGCATTAGCAACTACAAAAGAGTAGAAAACACCATTTCAATGGTGGACTGTTATCCCTTTGCACACTCCTTAGTTAATGACATTTCATCTAGATGCGCGCACACAATCTCCTCATGTTAAGAGAAAGATTTTGAACAAGTACATTGGAATATAACAAATTCCACTCCCATCAACTACCAAAAAAAGTAGAATAAAAAAAAAATTTAACCAATTTAATTTATTATATTCATTAATTTTACCACAACAAATTATTAAATTTGTTTAAACATACTTAAAAGTATGATAATAACCAAATGTATGCGTGTACAAATATATATATATATATATATATATATATATATATATCTACACACACACACAAAAACAACTAACATGAATATGTCCTCCACATTGATGTCATTAACATAAAGCCAATTTCATAGCAGACTATATGATTTTAAAAATTATATCTACCATATATGGAATCTAAATGTATACTAACATATAAATGCAATCAACAAATATAGCCTTGTTCTAAAAAAAACAACATCGATTAGCATATCTGTACCAGTAAACACACTTTAGTATATACAATACCATATGTACAGATGGAATGACGATAGGGGTAAGCCATATGGTTATTCAAAATACCATAAAAAAAAATGTTAGCTCAGCAAATAAAAATAAAAACTCATTTTATCATTACTGTTCACTAATATAAGTATAAAAAAAAGTTATTACATTAACCTAAAATAATATTTAAATAGAATTTTAACAAATGTGTATTATTTTCTTAATGTTTCCAGGATATTTAATCTAACTTTGTCAAATCAGGGACCAAAGGCAGCTGTGTCAAATACAATCTACTACTAAGTGTACAAAAGTTTGACCTACTCAAATACAATCAACTACTAAGTGTACAAAAGTTGTTTGTTACACCACTTTATCACCATGCCAGAATTTCTTAATTAAAATCTATAATAAAAATGTGTGTCGTAGAAAATATCGAGCTGTTTTCAATAAACAATAAAAATGTCTCCAGTAAATCAATAAAATAGACAAAGACTTTCCTCAAGAGTTAACTATTAAGTATTAATAGCACAAAACTCTGTATTTAGTTAACATCATCACAGATTTGCAGGACTCCAATTACAGTAGATAGAGTTACTAGATTCTAGTCCATAAATTATCAAGAGCATTTGGGGTCTTAATTAAAGATAAATCACAGGAATGTTCACCAAGTAACAACTTTCAAACTGCATAATTTGTTGGCTGAACAACAAAAATGTTATGTTTGCTCATTACCAAAAAAAAATTATGATTTTCAGTTTTGTTAAAGAGAATACTGCTATTTTTAACTAGCTACATGATCAAGTTTACAAGTCTAACCTACATAATTTTAAGTTACAAGGAAGAATATAACTTTTAATAATGATAGGTACAGCAGGGAAGACTAAAGGAGAACAGGAGCTGCACCTGAATAGGCCTCACCCTCCAGGTTATAAAATAGGGATGTATCTTGAAAGATTATGTTTTACATATACAATGAAAAAAAAATTGAATAAGGGTATAAACAATAAACTACTATACCCCCCAAAAAATTGATATTTTAAAAGTGCAATAAAAATTATTAATCACTGCTTTTTATAGATTGGTTTTTGTCTAATTATTTTGTCAATCAGTTTATTTTATAACTTTACTAGAAAATGAGGGAAAGATTTATTAAAACTAATAGAATGTTTTTACCTTTATCAGGATTTAACATTGTGTGTTATATGCCACAACTAAAAGCACTGCGAGCAACCTGACATGATACATCAATTGCTCCCAAAAATAGGAAAAGGTTAATTATTTAAAGAATAATAAACATGACATGCCTGTCTAAAAAAAATGAAATTTTGGTTCATGCGGTAGAATATAGGTAAGCTAAACTCACTGATACTTGTATGACGTTAACCTTAGCAGTGTTATCTTCATAATGACCGTATAATGAGAAACATTACTGAAAGAAAAAGCTACTCTTGATTAATGTGCTGTGTACACATGTCAAAACCTTAATAATGATTATCACAAATAGTGTAAAGTTGTGTGTAAAACAACTTATCTACTCCTCTATATTGAGAAAAATTTATTTGGTGTCGCCATTCGACAGAATTAAATTCATTAAACATTAGGATTAAATTTATCATGAATTGTTCTCAATGTTTACATGTGAAATGCTCTCACAGCTTAGAGAGAAATATAAAAAAAAGTAACAAAATATAACAAGTAATCATATTCTTGAAAATTAAAACAGAGAATTATGTTCTAATAATAAAAATTATACATTAAAAAAACTTTTTTCAGTTAAATGCATTTTTGAGAAACATTTATATGAAAAAAATCTTTCAAATGTTCAAAAAATCAATTTAAAATAGTTTTATTATTTTTCTAAAGAAAAATATTTATGAAAAATTTCTGAAAACTTTAAACGAAAATGGATCTTGAACAACAAGTTACTAAATTCCTCACCGCCACCACATGTTTACCAGGGCACCGTAGCAACTTGCACACCCTATTACAATCATACTGACGTTTATAGATCTACCCTATCTAAGAAACAGTGATGTTACTGAGGTTTATTATTATGACCAAGAAAAAACCTTTCTTTTTTTTTTAACCATGTATCTCGTCTTAAAAGAGGCATTAATCTCAATTATAGTTTGGCAGCTGGCTCACTCCAATCCCAAAATGACTGTGCAAGTACTATTAATTATACCCTAAAATATCGTTATAAATAAAACTAGAACTTACATTAATTCAAATCCGGTTTCTTTTAAACAGAACTCTAGCTGAATTATGTAATATTGCAAAACAACTGATCAATGATGAGGCGGATACAACCTCACCAGGAGTTTCGTGATTTTTGAAAAGTAAAAATATTTTAAGTGGTGTACTTAAATCACTTTCAAAATCAATAATGTAATTAAATGTTATTATTTAAAGGTCAATTCATTTTATGGTACAATACTAAACTTCAACATGAAGAAAATTAATTATTACTAATAATTAAATATCAGCCCAAACTGAATTCAAATGAAACTTTCGTTTTTTGTTTTCTTTTTTCCCTGATAGTGACAAATATTTTTTTTAAATTTCATTATTAACTTTTTCAAAAACGATCCACAATTGAAATACTTTTTTCCAAGTTCAAAATAATGTATAATAATAAACCTATTTTCAAATTGAACTTGAGAGGTGCCAAATTCCAATTCTAGTCAGGCATGGCATTTTTCTTACGCTACAAAATTTTCATTTCATATTCCCACGGATAAGCTTCAAACCTTACATAGTGAATTTATTATAAAAAAAAAAAAAATTACGTTAAATACGTAAGTTTACAACTTAAGAGTTTTAACTTACCATACAGTTAAAAAAAACAATAATGTAGGATATATAATGCTTTTAAGTTAAAAGCGCTTAAAAAATTTAAGGTATTATATTAAGAATACTAGCCCCGAAAGTAGTTAAATACTTTTTGTAGAAATTTTTTTTAAAAGAATTCCAGAGCGAATAAATTTTTTCACTATCATTCGAACTTACATTAACAATGGAAGACTTTCCCGTTAACTTAAGTATTTATTTGATTTTTTTAATCAAAATAAATGCATACTTTTAAAACTTAACAAAATACATTTTAATAATTAAAATAAATGTTAATGTTAAATACTGTTAAAAATAACTGAAAAAAAAATTACCGAATGGCAAGTTTAAAATTACAGGCGCACACAAGTTACCAACAAAACGAAAAAATGAACACGAACGACAGGGAAAGTAAAATTTAAATAAATGAATGAACGAAAAAAAGATAACGTAAAAGTTTCAAGTACGAATCAGAAAGAGAGAAAGTATTAAAAAAAAAAAAAAATAAAGAAACATAATATACGGAAAGAGTAAAAACGAGAAAGAGGCAACAGAAAGAAAAAAAACCGTGGGAGTGAGAGAGAAAGATTCGCTGACCTTATACGGTCTGAATTGTTTTATAGTCGAACAGATGTTAACCATATAAGGTAACTAGGACAAAATAAAAATATTAACATTAGCAAAGATACATACACGGGGACCAGCATAGCTTTTTAACTAACAAGTTTATAGCGCCGCCGATATCTGTACAAATAAAGAGACGCGCGGTCATAAGGCAAAAGAAATTACCCTAAGACGTCTATCATGATGATACTAAATCAACGCCGTTTTATCATTATCACTATTATAAACATATTTAAACAACAATAATAAAAATAAAAACAGCGAAGAAATTTATCATTACTAAATAATAAAAACAAACTACTCGTTAACGTAATAGAGAATTAATTTGAGCTACGTATTATTGTTTTAATATAAAAAAACAAACAATTACCATCAGTCATTTTCGGGTGAATGAAGTTACGCAGTAAATCATAACCCTTACCGGGTTAATGAAGGTTTAAAAAAGTTTTTTTTTAAACCGTTTGAAACCTTATTAATTGAGAGTGTGGGTATTTTTCCCCAACTGCTTTTGGTAGATTTCATAAGGAAGCTACCTATTGTAATGGGAACCATGATTCGACTTCCGGAAAATTTTCAACAAATTTTCGTGTTTCACATCCCCCAGACCCCAAAACCACCGTCAGTTCAAAAGTTTATATATATATATACATATCACTTTCTTGTGGACTGTGGACACGATAACTGCCGTAATTTTACGCCAATCGCTTTCAAATTGATATATAAAATATAACGCGACCGAAAATCTCGGTCGAGTTCGTTAATGGGCAAAATCGGACTATGAGGGTGGAAGCGGGGGAGGCTTTTTCGAAAAAAACAAAATATCGCTATAACTTTCAAGTAAAATATCGAATTCTTTTGAAGTTCTTACTATTCTTTGGATAAGAGCCTAAAACTTATGTAAGTAAAGTTTTTTGATATCACCAACCACTGGGCCCAAGGAGTGGGAAAAAATGGGGTTTCTATGACAAAATAAATTATACCTCCCTTAATAGGCACAGTATCAAATCGGTTTAAAGTGGTCGTTAAGACCTCAAATGTTACCTTAACTTTTGTCTGAAACAATTTTTGATATGACCAACTCCTTCTTATACGGCAAAGGATAACCAAAATGTTGCTGGAATTGTAAGATGGGGGGTTGTCGTATGCTAAACATGTGAAACTTTTTTCACATGCAATCATTGTCGTATTGAGTAAATTTGAAGTTTTTCTTAATTTTAAGGTGAAAATCTTTTTTATCTTCTAGCATCAGTGAAATCTACCTCCGCGCCTTCCGGCGTGACAAAGGGTTTTTCTTTTATTTGTATGATGTTATTACTAATAGGGGCATATCAAGCTCAAAACGGAAGGGTTTTCTGAATTTAACTTCTTTCATGGCGGAAGGGTAGTTGTTCATGAGGGGGAAATGATCTACAATAATACATTTATTATTGTTCGTTTAATTTTTAAAATATTTATTAAAAAAATAATAATTTTGTTAGAGTAGTTTGCGAGGATTACAGCTACAACTAACTTACTCCTTGTTAGTGAAAAAAACCCACTGTCGGTGAATGCTAGCCCCCATTTGGCCTGTTTTCATCAATATTTCTTAGTCATATTTTAATTCGAAGAAGGGAGCTAAACGAATGCTAGGTAGTACTAGTTGTGCAGGGCTGTGAAAGCAATATCAGCAGAGCATTTAATAGTTGGGGAAAAACAATTCGTTCTTTTTAAAAAATTCAATTATGTTTGGCGCTTCCTTTAACTCATTCAACATTTTGGACCACAATTCCCCTTCTCCTTACATACTCAGATTGTAGAAGGTTGTGAGAACCGATTCAGGACATTAAAATAAACAAAAAGGTTTACGTAGACAAATCCCCTACCATCGTTTGACTTTCCATCAGTCCTGTATTGTGTTATTCTCTTTTTGAAATATCAAAATGATAAAAATTCAAGATTTTTCAATATTATCGGCTTTGAAAATATTAGTTTTATCTAAATATGTTTTAATAAATAAAATAATTGTGAACAAAATGAGTTGCTTTAAAAACGGTTGATAAACAGCTGATGTATGGCTGAATTTGTTAAGTAGATCGCAAAAATTATCCGTGAAAACGCGCACAAAATTGTCAGACAGCAGTACATATTATAAACGATCCTCACTGGAATGACGTCACATAAAAAACGAAAAACCACGAGTTACGGGAGAATTTTTTTCTAAATGCTGGTTGGATTTGTCGGTATAATGATATTGGGAGATTTCAATTTTTTAAAGGCAATTTTCTTACACGCTTTCATCAATGGCTTACATATATGGCTTCCGATTCTTATTTGAGAAATAAATTAATAATCTATCCTAATAAATGGGAATACAACTGAACTGACTAAACCAGAAAGAATTTGTAGGTAGAACTGACCAGAAAATTATATTCTTGGACAAAAGTGATGTCACAATTCTGAAATATCCTACGATTGATGAATTTTCCAATTGGGAAAAATATAAGGAGAGTAAATCGAACGAATAAAAACCGATCAAAAGCTGTCTGCAAATACCGTGTGTTTCAAAATGAATATCGGGGTTTTAAAGCTATGTAATATATCTCAAATTTCACGTACGTTGATATTATACATGAAATGAAATAGATACTCAAGCAGTATAGCTGTGCGCAAGCTCATAAACTGTTTTCGGTAACTTCCGCTTGAAAGCGCTGGTAGCAAAGATGGCCATCCCCCCTAACAGGAAACGTTAGGTGTTTTACAGTTTGCAAAGTGTGAATCTGGAATTATCGTTCAACGTGCTTTCCGTTTGAAGTTTCGTTTTGATCCCCCCCCCCACCCCCGAGTGTCAATAACATTCATAGATGGTACAATCAAATCGCTGGCTGTATTTGTAAAGAATACAGGACGACCGAATGTGTCCAAAAACAATGTTGAACGTGTAAGAGAGTCTTTTGTGTGTAGTTCTAGGAAATCCGTTAAGAAGGCTAGCCGCGAATTAGAAATTTCAGTGACGTCTGTGTGTAGGGTTTTAAGGAAACGTTTACAAGCGCGTCCGTATTTTCCAGCTGTTAACAAGCTCTAAAGCCTGAAGATTATGTTTTGCGTGCTAGCCTCGCAAATGAAATGATGCACCGTGACTATAAAGACTTTCATTATAGTGTCGTATTCAGTGACGAATCAACATTTCACGTTAATGGAAAAGTAAACACTAGAACGTGCGTATCTGGGTATCAAAAAATTTTCACAAAAAATTACAGTGTCAACGAGACTCTCCGAAACTGAAGTTTTTGTGCCGTATCCCTACGGCAACTTTACGGGCCGTTCTTTTTCGCGGAAGCATGTGTATCTGAAAAGAATTATCTTGATATTCTGCAACTGTGGCTCTTTTCTCAACTGCAATACGAACCACAAAGTTTATTTGGCAACAAGATGGTGCGCTTCCTCACTGGCAACCGTGATCGGTTGAATGAAATTTTCCCCGACCGCTGGATCGGTCAGATGACAGGACTTGTTTGCCGTGGCCTCCACGTTCACCCGATCTGACCCCGTGCGATTTTTTTTCTTTGGTGGTTTATAAAGGATCTAGTGTATGTGCCACCGTTACCATCTGACCTACCCGACTGAAGCTGCTGTCGCATCAATTACTCCAGACTTGCTGACCAAAGTATGGGATGAACTATCCTATAGACTGGATCTATGCAGTGTGACGAACGGTCCTCATACTGAACATTTATAGGAAAAACTGTTTGTTGTTCTTTTATTTCACGTATAATTTATCAATGTAAGCAAATTTTAATAAATAATACATTTTAAGCACACGGTATATTAAAAAAACGTAATAAAATTTAAATTATAATTTGCGGAAAACAGCGAAATATATAACAATAACAACTTGTTTAACATAAAAATAAATAACGCATCTGTATAATATTTACAAAAGAAAAAAAATTACGAAGCAGAAAACAAAACAACTCGATTACAATGACTAATTCGAATACCATAGTGTATCAGATTATACCACATTGTAACACAACACCTGTTCGAAATATTGCACAGCGTAGGCCTATTGTTTTTATAAAACATCATTCTTCATTAGATAAAATATTTTATAGGCTGTAGTCTGTAGATTTTTAATTATTATCCGTATCAATGATACAGGCCTAAATAAAGTAAGATCGAATAACAATATAAAATTATTATATTGAAATAAACGTACAGGGAGCAATTTTTTTTAATTGTACAATGCAATATTACAATAAAGATAGAAATAACACGCATCGATGAAGCAGTACAAATATGTGTGATTATACATAACGAGATACATCGATAATAAATTATTTTATTTGAAATATCTAACCTACTTATCCGAAACGATCGATAATTTTTTTTAATTAATGTATTACAATGGAGAAGACAGATAAGGAGATGAGATCAATGTATGCATGCATGTACGCCCTAGAGCCGTGTTATTCAAAATAGATTTTTATAAGGACTATAAATTTTAATTAATTTTTAATAACAAATGCCATTAACCGCAGGATACAATACTCCTTCGGGCATGATGATACTGAATTAAAATAACAATATTACTATTGCATCAACGAGTGCTCTAAGTATACTTAATCCTTTGGTATTTATCTATTCAACAGGTTTTTTAACCAGAAATTTATTTTATTAATCGGTAAGGTACTGACCACTATCCCACTAAATAATCTTGACAGTAAAATAGTAGTACTTTCTAGCATGTACGGTCTATTTGATTAAATTACAATTCCAGCAAGCACGAGGAAGAGCTACTAAGACTGTTAAAGTAGACGCCCCTGGGCGAAAACAAAGTTTTAAGAAAATAAATGAACAACTTTACAAGTTATCGTCCCGAAAATAATAACAAATAGACAACATTATACGTTTGATTTAACTATAATATTGGCTTAGGAATGAAATCCAAAATATAAATAGCAAAAAATGAAATATATTTGCAGAAAAATTGTCCATAATACACAATGTAATTAGAAAATTACAGCGTAAACGAGAATTGAAATTTATTCAGTAAATGTATAAAGAGAGGTATACTAAACTGTTGATGAAATAAAAAAGAGAACGTTGTTTTCTACATAAAACAAAAAAAAAAAACAAAAAACAGATTAAAAAAAATAATAAATAAAAAATGTAAAACTAAATAAGAATTTCGATTAATGTAATTATCAGCCGGAGATGTACTGGAATTAAGAAAAAAATACTCTGCATCTCAAGACAAACTAGAGTACATGAGTTTAGGTCTGGCTTACATACGGTAACCGATACTGAAAAAAATACGATAATTTTTTTATGGAGCTCAATTTTTTTCTAGTAGAAACAAATTTTTTCGTCATTTTCTGCTTGGGAATGTAATGATTGAGGTGTAAAAATTAAAATAAACAGATAAAAACTGAAACCGCTTACCCACCCCCAAAATGCTATTTTAAGTACTTTATTCTGGCTAATTTTTCTAGTTTGTAAATAAATACATTGCAAAAGTAAAATATATTCACGTTTTATAATATTATGCGGCAATAAATCCTCTGGAATATTTGATTTTACGGAAGATAATCGTTCAACAATTGAAATGCGCATCTTTATTTTTTTTTTGACGGAGTTTCACTTACGATTTTATTTTAATAACAGTCTACCATAGCTCTTTCTTTGAATTTACAAAACGTATTACCAAAAGGTTATTTTTTATAGGGAAAAAGTCCATGTATTATCAACAGCTTGTTTACTGTAATAAATTTAACACCTATTAACATACAAAAACACTGTATTCCTTTTACAACTAAAATAACAACATTGAATTTCTTTTTCTAATAAAATAAACGTATATAATTATTATACACTAATGTACCTATCACCTTGGTTTGGCAGATGACTCATGTTGACTTAGCACTCAACTCATGTTTTATACCACACACACACACACACACACACACACACACACACACACACACACACACACACACACACACACACACACACACACACACACACACACACACACACACACACACACACACACACACACGTCGCATGAGTCAACGGTATATTTTGTACAACCCCAAACGGCTATCCCAGAATCATCACGACTTAGAAACGTAATATTACACGGCATTCAGAGTAATTAAGTACAATATTTATTTTATATTCCAATTAATAATTTTAGATGCGGTTACCTAAAATTAATAATTAAGTACACATTTATTTACATTTGACGAAACATTTTACATGACCTGATTTTTTGATTGAAATTCTCTTTATAATAATATTGCAGTTACTCATATACATCAAAAGGGATGCTTACAAAAATTAAAATCATATTAAAAAGTTCACAATTTTTTTTCTCAGATAAATTATTTAAATCAACCTTTTTTAAAAATAAGTCAAACTTTTAAAGTTCTATCCAGTGGCGGCATGCGTACAGGCACTGTGAAACTGCAGCACCCCTATTTACACTTTAAGCTTAATATCGGTAGCCATCCCCCAGTTTATGAAAAAACACAAAACTGTTTGTATGGAACTGTGCGATTCACAGTACCAGCGGCTTGGTGTTTGGTTATTGTGCGCATGCGCAAATAAGAAGCTGCACACGACGATGTGAAGGAGAG
This sequence comes from Lycorma delicatula, assembly GCF_047948215.1. Lineage (NCBI taxonomy): Eukaryota > Metazoa > Arthropoda > Insecta > Hemiptera > Fulgoridae > Lycorma > Lycorma delicatula. The sequence goes on from NC_134463.1 coordinate 80,454,548, forward strand.
AGAGCGAGAGCACTGTCGCTCCCGCAGTGCCAACCTGGCGTGATGGTGGAAGGTAGATTTTTTTCATTCGGCGTGTGTATGGAACGTTCCTTGTTCGTTCCCTTTTCTAGTTTAGTCGGTGGAAGGAATATGAAAGCGGTTTTATTTTTTCAGTAGTGATCAGAAGATGGCGGAAAGCAAGGGCTCTTTGATTGCCAAATTTGTCAAAAAAACACGCTGGAAGGGCGAAAGAGAATATAATTAGTAAAAAATAATTTTTAAGCACAATGTGCTTTAAAAACCGTGTACCAAATTCTTGAAAATGATAAAGTGTAGAATTAGATTATTATCCTGCTTCCAGCTATTCTATTTGATTCATTTTTTACGGTTTTTTATTTTACAGAAAACTTTAACCATGGCCTTGAAAAAGCCCAGAAAAAAATTTTCTGGAGCAGCACCCCCACAAATTTTAGAAACGAGCCCCCACTGGTTCTACCCAAACTGGTAAACAAAGATTATAGTATTTTTTTCTTCGAAATATATTAAAAAATTTCCAACAAAACATTTCGGGCTCTCTTGCACAAGATTTTTATGCTAATTAAAGATCATGATTAGAAAAAATATTAGCAAAGAAAAAGAAATTAAAGAAAGACGTTTTTGATACCATCTTCAAGAAATACTTTGGGTAATTTTTTTAACGAGTTTGCTCCTTCCTATTGAGCTTTTTTCGTCAATGAGAGGCTGATGATAGGTTTTAGCGGAAAAATTTCATTACAGAAACAATTTTAAAAATTCGAAGAAGTATTAAAATTTCAATGGATCCCGCCTTTTTTTTAAGGTTAGATTTACGCATAAAAAAAAATTATACATTTAAAATTTGAATTAAATTTCTATATTCTGACCACGGGTACACTCTTTAACTGTTTAAAAGAACCACCGTAGGGTATTACTTCAGAAAATGAATGAGGATAAATGCATGAATGTAAATTAAGTGTAGTCTTGTACAGTCTCAGGTTGACGATTCTTGAGACGTGTGGTTAAATGAAACTCAACCACCAAAGAATACCGGTATCCACGATCTAATATTCAAATCCGTGTAAAACTAACTGCCTTTACTAGGAATTGAACCTTAGAACTCTCGACTTCGAAATTGGCGTTTAAAAAACTGCTATAAATAATGTTTCATAATGAATGACGAATTCACAATGAATGTTCATGACCTAACTACAAAAATAATCTGTGTTTATGATTTTTTTTTAAATCAAAACAAGGACAAAGAAGGAAAAAGAATAAGCGATATTTTATGATCGTATACGGAATTATAATGAAAGAAACAAAAAATTATGCGCGTAAAATGTGAATTCATTTTTAAAATATATAACTGCATCGTACATAATGTACCCAACACAATGACATATATATCATATAATACATTTAATGCAATTTAATCTTAAGTACAGAGTATGTGAAATGTTGCAATACTGTAACATTGCTTTTACGTATAGACCGTAACATTTAACCTTCAATATTATATTCTGTATAACTGTAAAATTGTACTTCATAATTATTTAAAAATAAATAAATAATTTTAATTATTTATATATAATTCATAAATTATAATGGTCGAGTTACTCGGTACAAAATATATAAACAATAACATGAAACATGTTTAAACTAAATATTAAATTCACTATAATAAATCATTATATTGTATTATATGGGATATTTAACGAATAATCAGGTAAAGTAGACGTCCCAATTGTTTCGTGCAAATATATTTGTACGATACAGAAATCGATTTTGAACAAAGCTTCTATCATTGTTCAATCTACATCGTACCAAAGCTTAAACGTTTTTGCAATGGTATGAGGTACGTAGTCGATTAAAAGGCAAACAACAATTCTAGTCATATAAATTGAAAATTATTTCTACCCGTACGAACTCTATTAAAAAAGGATTGATTTTTAGAAATGTCTATAAAGATTTTAAAAACTTCAAGTACAATGTATTTTAGGTTCATTGACCTAAAATATCATCAGTTAAAAACATTACAAACGAAACAAAAATGGACTATTAGTTAAAACACTTCTTTTTTTTCAAATTGTGGAAATAAAAAGTTTTTGATCCAAAGGTATAACTTTATAAATAACTTTACGGTTAAATCTGACAATCTTCTAAATTTAGTTTACACATCTTAATAGATTTTTTCTTCAAAAATCGAATCGAAGAGAGAGCAAATTTCATAATTTACGGTCAAACAGTTCCCAAGATCCGAGAAATAAAGTTAAACTAAAACATTTTTTTATGACTGTGATATCAAACGTGGAGAATGAGGCAAAATCGTGGCCGAGTTATCTTTGGCCAACAACAGTTATTTTTCTCGATGAAACGTACAGAATTAATAATATATGCTGACAGGTGTCAACCGAATAAGCGATCTTACGTGGTAATAAAATCACTCGTGAACATTGCATTACCATTTTCAAGAATAACAAACATCACGTTCTAGACTTATCAGGGAACACGATCATACCAAAGCTTTATTTAATAATAGATTCCATTTCAATTGATAATACCTTTAATTTGTTTACCGCATAGCCTGGCTGTACGAGAACATCAATACGTTTACGGAAAACAATACTTGTATTTTAATGTCGTATAAGCATCACAAACTACGATAAATACAATAAAACAACGAAACTAATCTGAAACGTACGCACCTAAGAGGTTGGATGTAAAACGAGTGGACATTATTACTCTGAAAATAAGTTTTATCTAGTATCTTTATTACATCAGGTCCTTTACATGCGGAAAAACTGAGAATAGTAAAACCGGTAAGTAGTATGAATTTGCCCTTCTTCTATGCAAGTATTCCACTAATTTGGGGGAACAATTTTTAAAACAGACTGAAGTATGATGAATATAATTGTAAAAAAAATCTTAGTAAAACAGAAATACCTGTTTTTACATATTTTACACATATGACGCCCTACTATCGCGGATTTAACGATTAACGAATCATGACTTCTTCGTAGCTTTCTCTATCTAATTATTAAAGAATAATATTTCAAATTAAATAACAATTAAGATAACGACCGTTTATCTTAATTGACTGTTTACCTTACCAAAATAACCATCAAAATTAATATCCACTGCTATAATGAAATCTGGTGGTGTACGTTAAAGGAAGGAAATACAAGTTAATATTCCTCTTATGAATTTTTCTACATAATTGCCAATTAACATTATTATACTAGTTAAGTAAATGAAGTATATCCACAAATTCAATAATCATTAAGATTAACCCCTCCAAGATTCCACACTCACAGAAATTAAAAAAAAAAACTTGCTATGTACGAGACAGAACCATTTTTATATTTTATATATATATATATATATATATATATACAGGTGTATCACGAAGTTCTCTTGGTACTTTCATAACATATGCTATTGGTGAAAATAACAGACAAAATTCATAGAAACACATGTCCTAATATAATGCTCAATTTGCGAGTTACGGCTAGTGAGAAATTAATTGTCCGCATTATCAATACAGCAACTTTAAGGCCAACCCTGAAGAACTAAAAAGAGCAACAAAAGCGTGCCAAGAATCTGGTACCCATAATGCATTTTGATCTATTGAACTGTTTCTAAATAACATCCAAATTTGTCTAACTTTTCTTTATTTTATTCAACTTACCTTACTCCATTTTGTTCAAAATTAAATTCTGTACAAATTTTATTTAAAAATTTTACGTGTTTATTACCCATTTAACAAAGTAATTGTACGTCAAAACATAAAAAACAGGAATTTTTTAATCCAATTTATTGGTTTTCACCCCGGATTTCTCAAAAACTACTGCAGATACGGTTCGGGGACCTATTCTATCTGATTTTTCAGGTAAAAAAAACCATAAGAAATCACTAGTTTTGCTCCTTAATTAAATATCCTAAAAATTTCAATACTTCATTTCACCAGGGTAGCTGAAATCCGAGCGAAATCTTTCGTTAGCCGTAACTCGCAAACGAAGCATTTTAGTACATATATTTATGAACGTTTTCCATTATTTTTCACGAGTAGAATAGATTAAAAAAAGTCCCGGGAGAACTTCGTGATACATCCTGCATGTAAACATAATTTGATGTAAGGGGATTTTCCTTTTTTTTTGTTTTTGCAAATGTAATTTCATTTACTGTACAGATTTAATGTATCTAGATGGAGAGGAGGAAGAAAACCTCAGATAAATATGTTTTCCTTAATGAAAATTTGTAAATTGACACAAAATAATTTTAATATGTACTGTAATGAATTAAATTCGGAGGGGAAAACCTTGAAAAAAAAATGAGTGACGCACTTATACTACTAATTTTAGGTGTTCCGAAACTTCATGTTTCGTTGTAAAAAATAATAAATACTGCATACAAAATTTCCGGCTCCTTAAATTCATAATAAAATGAATGCGATAAAATTTCAAGAGAGCGGTAAATCCCTCATGATTTATTTTTTATCTTAAAAAAGTAAGATATATTAATATATCAAGTGAACGTTAAAAACTTTACTTTTTGAAGTCTGAAAGATAAAATATTTACGAGACTGAAGAAAACTTTTGTTAAACGGTGGACCAAACCAAGTAAGGGTTTTTTTTATAGTAGATTCATTATGAAATCAAACTTTTGCGTTATGCTTGGGCTAATCATTTAGAAATTGTTTTAATTTAACTTTCAATTGTTTGTTAATTTTATAAACACAATTAATATTTTTTTAATATATCAAGACGTTCTTTTTATGTCTTGATACACGTTTGTTGGTAATTTAAAAATATATCCTTTTTGCGATTCTATTTTTACACCTTTTTCTATTAATTCCATCACAAATACTGATGATGACGATTTAACAATCGAAATCCTCATTTAGTTATGCTAATTATTTTATTTAAATATCACTTCCCCCAGATCCTTTACGTATAAAAAAAATAAATATTAAAACTATAATTTTTTTATTCACCTTAGTTAAACCAATTCTAAAAATTACATGAACTGTATGTTTTGCAACTTATTTTAACGTAAAACTAATGACTAATAGGCAAAATCTAAGATGAATTCAACACAATTCATATTTAATATTTCGGACTTCGGGGATCGGGTCTCCTTGAACTCATGAACCTGAAATTTGTAGCAGATACTTTCGAAAATAACTCGGTTCTTCTAATAAAGCAAGCAGAAAAATAGTTTTACGGTTTTATTATTTTTTTCCGAAAAATTAGAAAAATTACATAAAGATTAGATGTTAAAATACAAATCGAGAAATGTCGATTACCAATGTGGAGAATCTGAAAAACTTAGCTCTGACGTTAACAAAACAATTACTTATTTTTTATTATTTAAGTTATTAGAAAAACTCAATTAAATTCTTATTCTAAATTATTTTTAATCCACTGCGTTTGCAAGATCATCCATGAAACTCACGTATGTTATTTAGAATTATTCGAACTGTATCTACTTATAAAAATGGAATAGAAAATAGTATAATTAATTAAAAATAAATATTTAACACTTATTATTATAACTGAGTTTTAAGGGACATTTAAATAAACTAGGTGTAGGCAGCATACAACGATATAACAACCTACGTACAACTCACCAGAGTCGTCCATCTAATTTGGAATTATTCAGACGCAGTTTACAGATACAAATGAAGCCGTATACCGCTCGAATTTACTTTTCAATAATAGGGTTATTAATAATATTAGGTTAACGTGACTTTTTAATAAACCAGAACTAAGCTGACTATTCAGAAGTTATTTACATCCAATCCGAACTGACAGTATTTAAAGATCACTCGTCAAAAAACTACTAATGTGATATCTCTTTTAAAATTTTGTTTTACGGAAATTTATTTTAATTAAACACACAAATTAATATTGCCCTCCATTATTAAAACAATGTATTTAAAATTTTTAATACATCCTTTACAAAAATTTTAAATAATAAAATATTTTTTAGATAAATTTATGACGGAATTCGGTTAATATTGATGTGTATTTTTTTACGCTAATATTATTTTACGAATTCTTTGTTTGCGGTGAACAACCATTCACATTTGTCGTCTGCGAAACACAAGCAATGACTGCCCGTACTGTTTTAAAGTACGATGAAAACTTTTAATAAAGATCTAAGGAAAAGCTGTAAACTACAAAAATAACACATCTTAAAATATACTATAGCAATAATACGCAGATACATTCAAGTACCTTTGTATCGCGTAATGCATGCACTACAAATAAATAATGTAGGCATTGTAAATTGACTTCTGCTAACGAGAACATTATTAAAGTTAAAACGGTCGTGAAAATGCATTCCTCAAAATATAAATTATAAAAAATGTATTCAAAAAACAATTATTATTAAACTATGTTGTGTATGAATCACCAATATATATATGAAAAGGAATAGAAATTACAAATCGGAAAAAATTAACTCATTTCAAGAATTTTAAGTTTTTCATTTCGATCACCGTTATATTTAAATTTTCCAAAGCCCACTGTTAGATTATCTGGATAAAATTACTAATCTAATATTAAATTTACTACTCACAAGTTTTGAAAAAAACTATTCAAGAGATCGGGGACCTGTCCATGCACGAGACCTTTAAGGGAACGGAATATTAAATGATATCTGGCTATATATTAAAACTAGAAACCTTTATTTCTATTAATAATTTATGATGTTTAAAAAGAAAAAAAAAAATTATTTTTATCTTTGCCGTTAATTATTACTTTCTTGTACGAAGTAAAAGAAGTATTGTGATCGCGAAAAATTTCGTTTTTCAAATTTTAACGGAAATATCCATTTTTTGACTAGTTTCGGCGTGACGTCTATCTTGCATAACTCAAAAATTATTAGCCGTAGGATGTTGAAATTTTGGATTTAGGACTGTTGTAACATCTAGTTGTGTGCCTATCCTTTTGATTGCAATCGACTGAACCAAAGTGTCCAAAAAAAAGCCCAAATTAAACAAAAAAATTGGATTTTTTCTAAACTGCAATTAATAAGCTCTAAATGAGATATTTTCAACGGTATATCATAAGTGGTACTTATTTTCATTGGTTTCAGAGTTATAGTCAAACGAAACTTTTATTTAATGAAATATTTGGATCTTACAAGGGGAAGGCACATCCGGTTCGGATCCCACTTCATATATATATATATTATTTTTTTATTTACATATATTGACTTATTAATAATTATTCACCTCTGATTTTAAACAGGTTTTGCAATAAATAATTTAACAAAAAAAAAAAATCAGAAGTTATTTAGTGAAATAAAATTTTATTTACTTTTCATTTAAATCCAAAGCTTTTTACAGAGGTTAATAATATATGAAGTCGAAGTCGGATTCCAACCGATGTGTTCATGGTTACGAATATGACACGTTCTCGCTTACACCACATAACTAGTTGAGCGACGTGAAACAAAATTTAATATATAAACTAATAAAAAAAATACTGATACGGACACCACAAAAAAAATGTGATGCAATCTGGTGTCCTCCACAACGTAATTGTGTAACTGTCTACTTTATTAAAGAATTGGAGGATCGTATCTCACTTTCAAATGAAATAAGTTTAAATGAAATGCAGGAAAAAAATGTGTATAATTTAATAGACGTACAAGGAAGTCATGTAGTGTCCACGTTAAGATTTTTTATTTTATTTTGTGAACTAAATGTATGGCCACCCAGATAGCCAGACATACCCCCCCCCCCTCTGAACTTCTTCTTCTTCTGGGGGTTATGTCAAAAAGACAATATTAGACAAAGTAGCAAACACCCAGAAGCTGTGTGAGAGTGATTGGAATGCCGTTTCAACTATATCACACTAGAAATGCTTTAACGAACATGGCAAGAAATCGCCTATAGGCTGCATATTCTTCGTCTGACAAGTGGGGCAAATGTGGAAGTGATGTGATTTTTTGCTATAACTTGAAAGGATAGGCTTTAATTTTTGTTACATGTCGATACGTACAATATTTTGGGAGATATAATTAAATAAAAATAGGGCATTTCAAACGGGACACCTACTACCATTTAGTAACAGCGGATTGTTCCGGGCTAAGTATTTATTGAGTTGAAAGAAAAGCCGGCCACTAACCGAATAGAACATTTATTTATATCGGTTTCAATGTTAAGTGAAACGAACCGTACATACGCTTGTTTATTCGCACTTTATATTAATCTCGTATCAACAATAATCAGTTCTGCGTACTTTTTCTTCTCACTATTAATTTAATAAGGAAAAATAATCCCCCCCAACGATTGTGTAACTGGAAATAAGGGCTTATTTAAGACTAAAATTTTATTTAATCTCTAACTAGCTATTTTTCGACATTTACAAGATAATTTAAGATTAACAACCGATCTGAAAATTAATGATAATTTTGTAATTCTATATTAATTACAACTTTACGTAAATAAAAAAAAAAAAAAAAATATATATATATACATAAATTTTATTTATATTTATTAAACATTTTTTAATATATCTACGTATGTAATAATGGATTAGACTACAACAAGTTTACTTTAATACCACTGGAAGAAAAATAACAAGATATGAAAACAAGTTAATGTAATAAATCATTTAAAATAGACTATAACATAAAACGTAGGCCTACAGCAACGGACAACGAGATAAATAAGAAAAAGATAAGATGGACCTAATATGGAATTAAATTAATTCAGTTTCAGTAAACGGCAATTATGACTACTAAAATACAATCTTATAATAATGAAATTGAAACATAGTAATTTAATATAAAACAATTACATCGACTTCTATTTAACACAACAAAAAAATACAGTACAATTTTTACAACGGAATCAAAACGAGAAAAAAGCGTTCGAACAAGTTAATTGAAAATTCATTATTCAACAAGTAAATGCAGCTGTTATGCCCTAAGATAAAATTAAGTCAAAGAAAAAAAAGAGAAAACGATAAGAAAGAGAAATAAGGCAAGAATAATTCTGTAACCGTTACAACAAATTAAAACTATTTATACATACAGTGTACACATTTAAATACCAAATATAGGGGTGGTAACGATAGTAGAACAAACATTAAGGTTACACGACCGGCAATATATAATTAATATTCATCTGACATAAACAGTCGCGCCCCTGAACCTAATTTATTAGAACAAACCTGTAAAAAGACTTCACTACAGATTTGCAACGACCGAAATAATATGCCTTCTACAACTCTAGTACAAATATGTATATTTTATTTTTTCCCCGCTGTAAATTTTATATACCTTTTTATTCGTAAGCTCGTAAAGCGTTTTAAAAGACTATTATATAAAAATTATGAAAGAAATATTAAACTGTAACTTAACACGTAAAATTAGATAACAACTTTCCAAATAACCGCAAAAGAGATTACGCACAAATAGTTGTCACGATTTCTCAGTAGGTGGCAGTAGTAGCAAAGATGGCTCCGAGACAACACGAGAAGGTATACATAGAAGGTGTCATAACACTAATGTCCATAACGATTGTTCAGCGCCAGTTTCGAGCAGAATTTAGAAAGGTCCACTTATATACACCAGTACCGTAAATGATTTCGGAATGAAAGCTAATAGGTATCCCTCTCGGCCGGTATGTAAACAACCAAGTAAAAAGACTGTGAATTATATTAGACAATCCAAAATTTACGCCTATGCGCGTAGCCTTACCAATCCACTACAAAAGCAATTTGGCATCTGGAAACAGTTTGACGAATTATTCGAGAATGAAGGATAAATCCTATGAGTCTCGGCCGATTCCGGGTCTCAGTATTGATGAAAAAGAAATGCGTCTTCATACTTCCACTAAAAAAGTGGAGAAATTTTAGGTTCAATGGTTTCGCAGAATCTGTGAACTTTAGAATTGAAATAATGTTTTATTTGATTGTGGGATATGTATTTTTCACAACGAGCCAATTTGGGGGGATCGAAAATAATCTTCAAGTAATTATTCGACCTGTAACCCAGCGGGTTGGTCTAGTGGTGAACGCGTCTTCCTAAATCAGCTGATTTGGAAGTCGAGAGTTCCAGCGTTCAACTCCAAGTAAAGGTAGTTATTTTATAACGGATTTGAACTACTAGATCGTAGATACCGGTGTTCTTTAGTGGTTGGGTTTCAATTAACCACACATCTCAGGAACGGTCGAACTGAGACAGTATAAGACTACATTTCATTTACACTCATACACATCATTCTCAACCATCCTTTGAAGTATTATCTGAAAGATAATTACCGGTGGCTAAGCAGGAAAAGAAAGAAAAGTTATTCAAAGTGTGCGAGACAGAACAGATGAATATTTTTTGAACTGCTTTAAAAGGTCAAGAAAATTTATGACCCGCATCTCTTTGCGGTATACGCTGTCATAGGATGATAACATACTATTAAAATACAACAGCTTATTGAACGCAGTGATGTTTAAATCAAACAACAAGAAAACACCAGAAGTTTTGATGAGTTGTGTTAATCGTGATGCCCGTCCTGACCACCGGATTTTAAACTTTCCGATCTTCCTGAATGCTGTACTTCCTGGTGATCTCACGCAACTTCGAAACTACTCCTATGACACATTGACTCGCTATGATAATCTCATACGCGAATAAAACGCAATCGTTTAAACATCTGCCCCATCTCCAAAGATGAGAGACTGATCATCATCAGTGTCTGGTTTTATAATTTAAAATTGTTTTTTTATTCGTTAACGGCAATTACTTAAAACGCTTAAAAAAGTTATAATTAACTGTGTAAGGAAAGAACAATAAAATTTTAAAATCTTTTACAATTTAATTAGATTTTAATTTTGCAATTTGTAGGCTTTAACAAAACAACGTAAATAAAATATCGAGCGAATTCATTCCTTTGAGGTTTGGTACTTGTTTCATTAATTAGTTTACATATTTCCAAATACGCAAAATAATTTCGGGAATATTCCTAAAACCTTGCGTACGTTCCCCGGTGGCTTTAGCATCCTAAGATGCCATTAATTTTAGTATATATTTGCGCTATTTAATGCTTAATCATTTAACAGTAATATACTCTCCACCACTCTTCATTAAAAATACTCCCCAGGAATTTTGAAAGGGTTGAAGGTTAACTGGAAAGAGCCGTAAATCATTCCGCTGGGTTGAATTGGTTACCTCATTTGTGTGAACATGATATAGAGACGAATAAGTCTCCTCTCTTACACTGTCCGCAAAATATTTCTAGATCGTCCAATCATATTACCTTATTACTACTGTTTATTTAGGGTTGTGTTCTTGCGAGCTTTGGCTAGATGTTTGCCTTCTTTGTTAACATTGAGGTAAGTTTTATTAAGTATACGTGCAAAGCTGGATGGGGACGCCTCTCTGTTTACAAAATTGTTTTGGGGGCAGTTTTTAATTTAATCGCTGTACAAGTTTAAATTGGAGCTAAGGAGCTTATGTATAATTATAAATACCGAAATAAAAGTACAATTAATAATTACTGTATTGTCAGTCAAAAACCGGGAGGGTAAACGTCTTAAAATGGCTAATCTAATAATAAATCATTAATGAAAAAATATAAAATATTATTTTAATAGCGCTATTTTAATGTAAAAAAATGTATAATAAAATACATATAACAAAACAAATATTCATAATCAAACACATACTTATCCGGTACAACAGATAAAATAACAAAGCTGAAGAAAATTTATTTGTCACGATATACAAATTCCATTAATACCGACAACTACGTCATTCTTTATATCAATATCGATACACAATATCCATAAAACCTGAACCGGTATATAATAAATAACTACAAATAAAATAAAGAAACATACACGACATAGGCACGCGAATGTATCTGTTATAAATGAACTCGTTTAAGAAAGGAAGAAAAACACCATAAAGATACAAGAATGAATGTAAAAATATAGCAATAATGAGAAGTTGTTGAACTATACGTTACGATAAAGCCTTGCGTGCATTTATTTTTAAAAATGAAGCACTCTTTTTTTTATACTCTCATGTAGTGACGTTTAATAAAGGCTTATCTCTCTATATGGACACTCCATAACTATAGTAAAAATAATAAAAATCAAGACTGTTTTAGATATACCAAACAGTACAGGACAATTTTCTAAAATTTAGTCGATAAAAAGATTCCTTCGTCATTGTTTAATTGGTAAAACATTTTTTGCAAACGTAAAACAAAAATGAAAAAAGCACTCTCACTAGAAAACGAGGAGAGTAGTCCTCGTACCATAAGTTGTGCAAAAACTACGTAAATCTCCACCGAGTTCATCCGATAATATCCGAAAGTCAACACAAACTGTGACGGGAATGAAATGTTTTGGCTCTTCGTTACCCTACTCACCGATCAGCTACGGAAGGGGGCAAAGATAAATAACGTAAGTGACGTTACTTGATAGCACCCCACTTTTCTCGAGTCAACCCTTTATTTCTGCTTCTCCACACGATACTTCATTAGGGAGGCTCCTACTTAAAGGTTCAAAAAGAAAAGAATTCTCTTTTCTTAGTTCCTCAGTGGCTGAGCACTTTTAGTATTGATTATGCGAACTGTCAAACCACCGATGAGTTTTACAACTTTTATCTTGAGTACCGACCTGCTATGTCGTGTACCGTTTAGTTATTTTGCTGTACTATGAACAGTCTTTTTCACCGATATAAGAACTATCTGTCTGTCATACAAAGTAGTTTACTTGGTTCATGATGCTGTAACAACGAACAGCCACGGTTTTCAAGAGATGCCAAGACCAGATGAAATTTACGTTTAAGAAAAAACTCCGATTGATTCAGCATGGATGGCTCCTAGTTCAAGACTAGTGTTAACTATACAAATTTCTAGCAAACAATTTTGGTTTTCCATTACATCTTTGCAAAGATAGAGTTATACTATAGCCGAGATATCTTGGAGCAACGATAGCATCGATTATTTTGTAAATTTTTCCACAGAGAGAATGCGAGACATCCTGAATCCCGTAGGAGAAGACACTCTCCATGTGGCAGTTTCGGTTGCCACGCCACCCCATCCTTACCTAACCCTTTTGGGCTTTACCGGAAATCATCTTCAGAATCCCGACAAAAGGCATCTCTCAGCGTCGCATACGAATATGCGTCTGCTTTCTGTAGTAAACCAACACACACATTTCTTATCATTAGTAATTATCATACTATCATTAATCAGAATTTTCAATCATTGAAGTCATTATTATAAATTGATTAACTGGGGATGCAATAAATAAGATAAATACCTCGTGTTCCATAAATAAGCGCGTGACGAAAATTTGAAGTGAAAGAATTATTAATCGGCTTATTATTTAGCTTTTTTTTTATAGATACCGTCGTTATTTGCTATGTTGAATGAAGAATCGTCATATGTCTACCGACATTTCCGAAGTATGAGAACTGGCAACAACGCTTTCAGATTAAATATCAAAAGTGGTTTTTATAACATACTCGACTATAGTCTCATGTTATTATATTTGACGATGATTTGAGGTTTAATTCGATTCATAATATCGGTAAAAATTAAATTAATTAACACTTTTTTTTTGTTGGTATGTGCAGTATGATTTAAGTACTGAATTTCAATAGAATTTGGACTATAATTAAACCCCCACTTTCCGAACACTTTCAAATATATTTCAAATAAATTAAACCTCCACGACAAACACAATTTTATTTTTGGTTTTACTACGATCTTAATTTTTTTTCATTGTTCCCGAAAAATTCGACGATTTGAATCGACTTTTTTCCGGTTTTTACTGTGACCATTTTTATAATTCTTATATTTGCTAAATACTGTATTTTTTTTACAAATTTAATCTATAAAAAAATAATTCACTTCAGGTACATCAAATATTTTAATTTTACAACTTTCTTCCTCATCTAATATAAGTATGCTAAAACTTAACTATTGGTTCGTATCTAAATCTATTCTCGCTTAATTATACATTCACTAGATACATGAAAGCGATTTTAATAGCACGCGTAATTTGATTAATATAATTTGTTTTAAAAACAACTGAATATCATTACTAGTTTGAATATTTCATACCGTAATACGATTATTTAAATCGCATGCACAGCACGATTAAATCCATTAATTGGACAAGATTCCAGAAAATTGTTGTAATTTTATATGATTTTTGTTTTACATTAACGATACGTAAATTTTTGGCGCAAAATTTTATCCATTAAATTAAAGTTAATAATTAAAATATACCCGACCAAAGGTTTCATTAAATAGTGAAATTAATTAAGAATTACTGGCAGAGGAACTGTAAGGAAATTTAAAGGTAGAAGAAAAAAATATATAAATAAAAGAAGAAATATATAGATGTAAAAATAAAACAAGAAATAAAGAGAAAAGAAAAGTTAAGCTATTATTATTATTATTTTTAAATTATTTATTTAACAAAAGAGATAACTTATCAAAATAATTTATAGGTCACACACATTCTGTTAAAGTAGTATGAAGAATTTATCTTACCGTATGAGGTGCCGCAGAGCTTTTCGGTTTCGATGCAGCAACGTACGCTAAATATTGAATAACTTTTTTAGTATTTTCAGTCTTACCAGCTCCGGATTCACCAGTACATAAAATACTTTGATCTTCACGATCTGAAAGAGAAAAAAATATAGCGGTAAACAAAAGTAGATAAACCAGTTAAACTGAATGTTTAAATCGAGTTAAGTAACTGTTTTCCTTTGTAAGGGTTCTGAATGTACGTGATGAATTAATTTTACAGGGCACACCTTACTTATGTTATTACTATTATTAATGTATTACCACAGCATCAAAGCAACATTTTTCAAATTTAAAAATAAATGAAAAAAACACTACTAAATTATTAATTTACGCCTTAATTTGATGTTGATGCTGCTTGGATTGTATAAAAACCGCAAAGAAATATTTCAGTTCAGACACTCAAGATATAATATTATCATTAAACACACCGTCTAGGGTGACCACAACATTAACCTTATAGGACGGTACTTCGCTGTCATTCTAGTTGAAACAAATTCAGTTTACAGAAACTTTTTCTCAAGACAAGACAAATTCTATAGAGAGTATCAGGCAGGAGGTGCTACTTTACCCGATAAATCCTTTAGTTTCCTGTTTGTATCCGGGCATCGAATAAGGAAAAAAGAATCCGTACATAGACAGGAGACGACCTTATCGAACCACACCGATATCTAAGCAAGCAGAAACCAAGTTCTCCAAAGACCGATTCTGTAGAAACCGAAATGGGTGTATGGTGATCAAGGGACGATGATGTAACCAGACCTAAATCATCTAGAAATCATGATCTAGACAAAAATAAAATAACCCAATCCAAAGGAGTGCTCAGGGCCGCTCCAGGCAGTGAGTATTCATTTAATCCACAATTCTTTGGACATCGGGATATTTTTATCCGTGGGAGCGGCACACACAATTTTGCGTACATCGGCTTAATTATGCACTTGTGACGTTTACAGTAGGTAGACCTATTAAAGTTAACCCACCGGGTTGTTCTAGTGATGAACGCGTCTTCCCAAATCAGCTGATTTGGAAGTCGAGAGTTCCAGCGTTCAAGTCCTAGTAAAGCCAGATATTTTTACACGGATTTGAATACTAGATCGTGGATACCGGTGTTCTTTGGTGGTTGGGTTTCAATTAACCACACATCTCAGGAATGGTCGAACTGAGAATGTACAAGACTACACTTCATTTACACTCATTACATATCATCCTCATTCATCCTCTGAAGAATTATCTTAACGGTAGTTACCGGAGGCTAAACAGGAAAAGAGAGACCTATTAAAGTTACCGTAGGCAAAACTACATTATAAATGGAGCATTATTGTAAGCGTATATGAAATTCCTTGTTTTCCTTTTGGAAGGCAAAAAAACGCTTTCGTGTTATCGTCCGCCGGAACAAAAAAACTAAAATAAAAAAAACAAACTTACAACTAATAACAAAGATAAAATATCACCAAAAGGTTACTTAAAACTAATTTCATAGTCGAAATCTTAAAAAAAAAAAAAACAGAATTTAACAAGTTCGGGAGTGGTGTAAAGGGCCCCTTATCGGATAACAGAAAGATAAAGTGCAAAAAACCCTAACAATTATAAGAAAAAAAATACACTAAAAAAATATTCCGACACCAAAATAAAATATATACAGGAATAAACAAAAATAGAATAAAAAATGATTGACATAAAAAAAACAATATTAATTTTATGAAAAAAATTAATACATCGTAGAAATATAAACTGTCTAAAACTTCTTTATCACTGTCCGGGATTCGGCGAATGTTTCTGGGCAATTTAAATTAACAAGGTAAGGCCGCATAACATATACAATCTTTCTTTTTCCTGTTTAGCCTCCGGTAATTAACGTTCAGATAATACTTCAGAGGATGAATGAGGATGATATGTACGAGTGTAAATGAAGTGTAGTCTTGTATAGTCTCAGTTCGACCATTCCTGAGATGTGTGGTTAACTGCAACCCAACCACCAAAGAACACCGGTATCCACGATCTCGTATTCAAATCGGTATAAAAATAACACACTTTACTAGGACTTGAACGCTGGAACTCTCGAGTTTCAAATCAGTTGATTTGAACATATGTAATCTACAAGGGTGTGGTGCACAGTCAAGTGCAGTCCCATCGAACACATAGTGATGCGTTTTCTGCTGACATCAGATACTCGTGAATGGCTGTGGATGTCCTACTTTCAATCGGCAAAGGACCACTTCCTCCCGGCGAATTTTTCTATATGACGAATCCCATGACAAAACAGTGTCTTTGATGTGTTGGAGTTTATTATCCACTGTAGCAGTCCAGTCACCTTGCCATTTTGCTCGAAGAACGTGTTTTACACAATTAATAAAGTCGGAAATAGTAACAAGAGTGGTGAAGGTCGGTGTAATATATGGGTCTTTAGCTGCAAAATCTGCTGGTTCGTTAACCGGAATTCTCACATGGCTAGGGACCCAGCAAAAACTCACTTGTATTATAATGCAGCAACTGCTAATCACTAATCTATAATGCAGCAATTGCATTATAGATTTCTATGACGGTAGGATATCTATAATAAAAAAATCTTCTAATGCTTGGAATGCACTACTACGCGAGTCGCTAAAAATAAACCTATGACGGTATTTTGGGGTAATGATATTCAAAGCTTTATTGATAGCGTATAGTTCAGCAGTAGAGACACTTGTCGTACTAGGTAGACCACACACATATATAGGTTCTGTCATTAACAACAAATGCGCATCCAACGGTATCATTCTGTTTCTATCTATCCGTGTATACTACTACGTCTGGGTTTATCTTTGGACAGAAATTGGTAAAACGTTAGCTAAAAGACAAAAGGAGCTGTTGATTTTTTATTGTGTACGGTAAGGCCAAAATTAAAATTAATAGGGTTGATTCGCCACGCAAGATATTTGAACGGGGGGGGGGGGTGGATAAATAGATGCGATAAAATTAAAAAGGTGTAGTAAGCGTCGAGTACTAACACCCATACGTGCTGCATATCACGCGGTTCTCATATCTTTGTAAATGAGGATTTGCAAAGACTGCTTTAAAAATCGGGTGAGAAATGATGTAAGGAAACAGCCCTAACAAAAAAAACCCACTTGTGGCAAAAGCAAATCAACTTCGCTAAGACATAAATTGTAAACTAAAGAGATAATGATTTGGAGGATATGGATAATAAAAAAAAATGGAAGTTGCTAAGTAAGAACGTAATCCTTTCTAACTTAGTAAACTGAGAGAAGTTAGAGACGAAATCCTTCAACCAAATCTAGTTTTAGCTCTTTAGGGGAAAACATGAGCATAGTCTAAGAAAAACGCAGAAGGTTATGTCTTTGAAAACCCTAATAGTAAAAGCTGTTAAAAGGTTGTTGAGGAGATCAGAACTCACAAATGGCAAACTAAAATGAAGCTAAATAGCTCCATATTCCAAAAGTTTCTTTTTTTTTGGAAAACCTCTCTTTCTGTTGTTTCAACTGTGATTGTTCTTAATCTCAATTTTTCTTCCCTGAGCATACTTTCCTAATCATTATTTTCCTAATATGACGGTACTTTTCCCCTAAAATATCTTTCGCTGAAGCCATTATACGTAAGCATGTACATCAAATACGGTCTTTTTTCATCAGTAGATGGCAGAAACTTCCTGAAACACTCTGTGATTAAATATATTTTTTTTATTTGAATAAGTGAATAATTGAAAATTACATTTTGAAATTATTTCCGCTAATTATTCGTTATTTATGCAAATAACATTCACGGTATATCATCGAATAAATTACATAAAACCTGACGTCAATATTTGATTTAAATGTTAAGACAAAATGAAAGGCAAATAATAATAACAAACTCCGTGGAAGACAGGAATAAACCAACAGTAAAAAAGAAAAAGAAAATTTACATAATAATAAAAAAAAAAATGAAGCTTTTATCACAAACTGTATTAGAAGTTTTATTTGTATAATACATCATTTTTACGCTGATAAAGCAAAATAAAAAGAAGAAACTCCCTAAACACATCCTTCATAATAGTAAAATACATCTAACCTTAATCTAAAAACATAAATGGATGACAAATGTGTAATGATAACCAACTACAGGATGTACATTATTTTTACTTTACCCGTCATCAATATTAACTATTAGACATGCCATGCTTTATAAAAGACGTTATATAACTTTTTATCGCTTGTTAAAAAAAAATAAATAAATAAAAACGAATTAAAATTTATGAATCCAGATTACCACGAATACTAAGAAGCCTCTTTATATTCTTTTAAACTATTTATCAAAAAGAAACGTTAAAATGTTTCATCGGGAAAAAAATCATTTAAGAATTCTAACAAACGATACTTTGTTCCATAAAAAAAATATCGTAACGTAGACAGATAAAAGTAATGACACCAAGTTAAACCTAGACAATAATACATAAATCTCGTAACGAAGCTGAATCACCCGACGAGATTCCTGCAGGTACAAAACAGAGTTAAAAGGGAATAAGTTCATAAAAAATAAGTTTCAGTGAGATCAAATGAATTTTTTAATTATTGATAGAAAACCTAGCGATAATTGAAAAAAGTTGTTTTTTTTTTTTTAAATTAACAGGTTTACAAAAAAAAACAATAAATAGGAAATATGATTATTCAAAGCAAACTCTGAAATACGGGAACGTTATTTTTAATTAAAAATTTCATTATTATTTTTTAAATTTCCGCGTAAAAATATTTTAAATATAAAATTTAACAGTACAATATTAACCAAATAAAGGATTTTTTCAACCAATTGTCACTGCAGACCAGTAATTTTATGTTTAAAAATTTCTTACTTAAAATTATTTGCAAAAAATACTACGGAACCACTACAAAAACTTCCACTATAATAAAATAAATACATTAAAAAACAATTAAAATCGTCACAATTGGTAAAAAATAAATCTTCAATATATCAACAAAACTGAAATGAGAACCTCTGCTTTAGTTAACTCGATTAAAATTGATCAACTACTCATTTAAAAACTGTTTCCATTAGAGGGAGACTGAAAGTTTGACAACTTCCAAGTTTATCAAAATCATGTTAGTTTAAAAATTCCACTTTTCTCAGTATATGGTTATGGTAAATATATATAATTAGAGACACCTCCAATTTTTATATTTGTAATACAAATTATTCATTCCAAA
Organism: Lycorma delicatula; assembly: GCF_047948215.1. Taxonomy (NCBI): domain Eukaryota; kingdom Metazoa; phylum Arthropoda; class Insecta; order Hemiptera; family Fulgoridae; genus Lycorma; species Lycorma delicatula. The sequence continues at coordinate 80,474,282 of NC_134463.1, forward strand.
AATAATGAATATTACGTTTGTTCAGTGCTGAAAGAAATTTTTAATAATTTCAATTGTGACGAATAACCTAGGTCCTAAATAAGTTATATTCAAAATTTCATGAAAATCAGAGTCGAGTACCAATTGTATACACATAGCATAGTTACAAAAATAAAGTTTTACCTAGAATAGTAGGATAGATTTCTGCTGGTTCAACTGGGAAATGAAATATGTTGTTTTTTTATTCTAATTTTTTCGTTGAAATATTTTAGCTTAGTTGTACCAGGGTTTTTTTCTTCGAATGATGCTATAAAGCAGGGTTTCCACCAAAATTTAAGATTTATTTTTCTTGACTTTTACTAACCATTTTTGTAAACATTCCCTGACTTTATTGTGTTATGCTACTGCCGTTTACTCTGCAAAATATATAAAATTTTTTTGCAGTCTTCACAATCCCCAAAGCTGCCGAACTCACACCTTTTTTTATTAGTTATTAATACTGTTTATTTTTTTTAATCATTTTTTTTAACAATATACATTTAAAATTAGGCTATTTTTTATGATAAATTATTTCAGTAAATTACAATGCCACGTATAAAAAACAATATTTAATAAGTTTCTTGCATAAAAATGAACATCGCGGTAACTACAAGTAACACGGACTGAGACTGCAACGAATACATAGACGTTTATTAATACGAGTAATATCAGCATTCCGCATGTCGTCGTATGACACAGTGTGTATATTAGCCTCAACGTCGCCTATAGACGACTTATTGGTGCAAGAACGGGCAAATAGGTTCAACGGTCTGAGTAAGCTAGAGGCTCTACAAGTTACTCGGGCAGCCTGGAACTCTAGATGGAGGTCAGGTAAAGTGTCAGAGTGGACCAGGTAACTGATCCCAGACTCAGAACCACGGTGTGATAGAAGACACGGTGAAGTGAACTTTTGGCTTTCGCAAATTTTTACTGGCCGTGAAAATTTTCAATCTTTTCTTTACAGAACTGTAAGACGAGATACTCTGAGATCCATGTTCTGCCCGTCGGAGGATACGGGCGAACATACGCTTTTACACTGTCCAGAATGGGCATCTGAGAGACGTTAATCTGGCATTGATGGGGCTCAGGCCTAAGGACGTAATCACATATATGTTGGACTCTTGAGTTTGACTTTGAGTTCAACTGGAGAAGTGTGGATAAGGTTGTATTCACAGTTCTTGATGGGAAGGAAATTAAGGGTAGAATAAGAGGTTATTAGATAAGAGTGTGGTGGACAGCCCCACCCGTGAGGGCCGGCATGACGAGGTGTGCCGGTTTCGATGATCGGGTGGGGACTCGGAGAAAAGTAGGAGAGGGAATTGAAAAGATCGAGACCAGCCGTCTGATTTGGGAACAACGTGGTCGGGTTCGGTTACCCCCTTCTGGGGATTTGAGGCGGGCGCAAAAGATCCAACCGGGCGGGGCCCGAATGCCGTGCCGGATTTACACCCGGTGGGTGGGGAGGCTCCCTTTGAATTTAACGGCACTCTACTGCGGGGCCGAGTAAAACTATCTTTAAAAATAATTGGCTTGCACCTAAGATCGCTTAAAAAAATTTCACAGAAACTAGCCTTCATTATTTTGCAAAGTAAACAAAAAACGATGCTTAATAACTTGATTTGGATAAAAATGCTAAGAAACACAGATTTCAATTTAACAAAGAATAAACGTATAATCACAACTTACAGGAAAACTAAAATCACTGTGACCAAAAGTAATACAGGTAAGAAAACTACAACAGAATACCTTATTTTGTACAGAAAACAAAGTTATTAACATTTACTCGAAAAATATTTTGTCATTATTATTCTAACACCAAAAAATAAAAATAATATTACGAGATCTCATTACATATGTACGTATAAAATACAAGGAGACTTTTCTTCAATATCTTTAGGTTTCTAATGGTTTTCACTTAAAAGTCTAATTTTGGCGGCTATCTGTTCTTCTTCTGCAAGGTTGTAACTCTCTAACTTTTTCCTTTTTTCTTCCATTTTTTTAATTTCTGCTTGCATTTTCCTTTTCAGGGCTCGATTCTGTTCTTCTTGAGAATTTTTTTCTACTAGACATTCGTCATATCTATCATCTTCTAGAGCTTCTCACTGCAGTGAGTATTAAAAACCTTTCGTCGATAAATTATCTCTTCGTGAAAATTGTGCACAAAAAGAGATTTGTTACTGGAAAAGCCACCTCTGAAAATGCAATTCTCTGAAATGTTTTTCTTGACCGAATTAATATTTTTTGCCTATGGGAACCATGTAAATCAAAGAAACTCGATAATTATTCAATTATGATCACCAGCAATTTTTATTTGCTCATTACCAGATAATGTTAGAGACAGACTAAAATGATAAAATACATACTGTTTTGTAAACAAAGGAGCATATAATTTCTTCATGTAACAACTGAACCTATGCTGTAACCATTTTTTTCCTTACCTCACCAACCAAAGCTTGTCTAGATGACAGAATCTCATGTCAGATAATTAAATGACAAACCTGGTATATAACAAACATAGGTAATACTAGTCAATATGAACACCATTGATAATATTTTACAATGTACCGCTTTATCAGGATATCAATCACTGGTCACAGAGTCCATTGGTATGGGTGGCAATCCACTTTTATGGGAAACGTTCTGGTTATTATCTGTAAATCTAATAGAGGAAACACTGTGGCTTTAAATAACAGCTAACTGGAATCATTGGATAAGAAGCCATTTGAGCAATGTATTCATACACCTATAAGTAAGATTTTAATTTTCGTCCAGCAGCAAAGTTACACGAATACAATAAATGTAAAACCATTCTCATTTAATAGAAAATTATATATACAGAATTACCACTAACATTATTTAATAAGATTAATGAATAATATAAACTGGTATTACTGTTTTCTATGGTGAATTCTATTCCAGGGTAATTCTAATAACTGTGTCATCTTTTCTAATAATACAACCTACTTTAATCTAGTAATTACAAAAAAGGAACTAAAAGAACCGACATATGCTGATCATTTTAGGGAATCCAGTGTTAAGTACTTCAGATATTTTGCTTAAACAACCCAAAAGAGGCACGAGTCCCAGATCAGTAACAGGCAGTTCTCTAGGTTGACACATCAAAGAGGACACCTCTTCAGCGTATCACTGAAGGCGACACGCTGAAGGTCATGGTACTCTCACCATGGACAGGCATAATCAAAATGAGGAAGATGTAAAGAGAAAAGTGTTGAATGGTGAAAAAGGTCATCTACAACTGGAGAACTGCAGTAAAAAACTAGCAATTCCATTCAAAAGATAGATCAAAGCTTCCTTTCTACCTAAAGTGTAACGTGTAATGTGTTTTATGCAATTACCATCCTACCTGAAATGTCTTGGAAGAAAAGGGACATTTTTATCCAATCTAAGCGATATATTTCGGATCAAAAACTTTGTAATGATTATAAATCTTATATGGTAACAAAAATACTTCTCCAGAAATTAACAAGCTTTATGAGAACAGAACAGGTAGCAAAGAGAATAACAATGTTATAAACCTTGGCATTATAGCCCAAAGAACAGTAACATCTATCAGCCAGAATTATAATGAAAATTAATTACTACCAGCCTTTGGGTACAAAAACATTATATGAAAAAACTGAAGAGTGTACAATAAACATAAATAAATATTATGTCTTTGTTTCATTATGAAAATTAAGATAACGTATAGAAAATATGAATAAATAAGGTTTTCCTTTTTTCATACAATTAAAGAAGACTGTTAAAATTTAAAAAAAAAATTGAATACAATAAAGAATGAAGGAGACAAAGGAAATTTCATGAATAGAAAAGAATTATATTTCAATGGAAAAGAGAAAAGTGCACATAGTTTTAGTGTTGAAGATAATGTGAAGAAAGACTAACAGAGGAAAGCCCGGCCAAGAATTGTTCACAAATTCTATAGCTACAAGGCATATAAAACTTAAGCAAGTATATAAAGTATAAAAACCAGATAAAGCTTTCTACGTAATAATAAAGTTTTATGGTATATTCTTGCAAATTTATTATATCTGGATTGAAAGAATTGCACGCATGTGCACAAAAAGTGAGAGTGTTAAGAGTTGCATATAAACAATCCGATCACATTTTTCTTTAAAGTTAATCTTAGCACTTAAAATACAGTATACATGATTAACTCTTATTTAATTCTTACAAAAAGCTTTTGATATAAATCATAAACACTACTGATGAGGGGTATTACATGGAGATCTATGAATAACGATTTAATAGCACTTTTCTTTTTATATTCTCTACCTCGTAAACATAATATGTACATAATATATATCTTATACGTAACAACTCACTTCTAAAAATAAAGTGACCAATTTCTAGTAAGTGCATCAATTTTCAATTGCCAGGAAAAATGAGAAACAAGATTTCCTTCTGTCATCTTCACAGAGCTAATGTGTACTGTTCCACATTAGTATGTCCAAGTGCATGAAAACGCAGTGACAATTAGAATAATACAAGTAAAATTTGTGTAATCAAGAAAGTGACTGGCCGTATAATATGCTACATCATTACTCTTAGAGAAAACAATCCTGTCTTATAAAGTTTAATGTAAAATTTTAAAGTGAGTAAATATCGAAACAAATAATCCTACTCTTTTATAACAAATTCTCTCATAAATACTTCAATCGGCTGCCACTGAATCCCTACTCAAGCAGAGAAAAATAACAAACTTTTCATTTCCTTTTAGAAACACACAACACAAAATAACTGACAAAACTTATTAGTGCAATGTTTTAAATAATTACAATATACTCAATTAACCGACCAAGTTAGTCTACTGTAAAACTCATCATCGCAAAATAAGCTGATTTACAAAGTCGAAAGTTCTAAAGTTCAAGTCCTTGTAAAGGCAGCTGTTTTATATGGATTTGAATACTAGACTATGGATGCTGGTGTTCTTTGGTGGTTGGGTATGAATTAACCATATTATCTCATTACTGGTCGACCTGAATCTGTTCAGGACTACATGTTTACCACTACATTTGCAGCTGTAGGCCTGGAGTGCCAATAGCAGTAATTGCATTTGCCTATACACACACGCGCGCTCACATCCCAGATCTGACACCACAAAATGGATAAAATACTAAGAAAGATTTAATCTGAACTTCCTTAATGTTTATGTGATATAAAAACAAATTATATCAGATACGACTCAATTTAATACTGTATGTAAAAATGTGTACTTGTTATTGCTATTGCAAGCAGTATGCGAATTCAATCTAACTGCTATATATTTTTGAAGCGAGAAACAAAATTTGGAGGGAAGAACTACGATACATTCCCTTATCTACGAGGTGCTACCCAAAAGTTCGGGGAATTTGAATTTCGCGCGCGAACCATTGCTGGTACGACCTGCTGCCGCTAGATGTGGTTAACAATACTCTTTGTGAATCAGTGTTCCAACAGCTGTGACGGTGAGAGGCTGCATTGTTGATTTTCGTGCGGTTGTGTAACGTTGTGTTTTACTGCTTCGGCGAAGTTCTAAATGGTAGATTTTAAAGAGCAAAGAACCTGAATCAAATTTTGCTTCATGCTTAAAAAAACCGGTGCAGAAACCCATCGCATGCTTGTGGAAGCATTTGGTGACAATGCTATTAGTAAAGGTAAAACTTTTTTGTGGTACAAACGACTCAAAGATAGACGAACTACAGTCGATGACGATGACCGTTCAGGAAGACCATCAACAAGCGCAACACCGGAAAACATCGCGAAAGTGCGAGAAGCTATTGTTGGAAATCGTACAAACGTCATCTGGGTCCGTGCAACGCATCTTGTCGGACAATTTGAACATGAGACGCATTGCTGCAAAATTCGTACCGAGTCTGTTGAACAGCGACCAGAAACAAAATCGCGTAGCTGTGTGTGTAGTGAATTGAAAAATTTAGCAAGAGATGACCCTAACTTCATCTCTAACATCATAACCGGTGATGAGACATGGGTGTACGGGTATGACCCTGAAACTAAGCAGCAGGTGTCGCAGTGGAAGTCGCCAAGTTCATCATGGCCAAAAAAAGCATGCCTAGTTCGCAGCAACGTGAAGTCCATGATGTGTTTTTTCGACATCAAAGGCATTATCCGTAAGGAATTTGTTCCTCTTAGTCAAACTGTCAATGGGATGTTCTATTGTGAAGTTTTGAAGCGGTTACGTGAAAGCATTAGGCGCAAACGTTCAGATCTGTGGGGTAACAACAGCTGGGTTCTACACCATGACAACGCGCTCGCGCACACATCGCTAGCCGTTCGGAATTTCTTGGCTTCCAAAAATACGGTAGTGATTCCCCACCCAACCTATTCGTCTGACCTTGCTCCGTGCGACTTTTTTCTCTTTCCGAAAATAAAATTTCAATTGAAAGGCCGTCGTTTTAACACAATCGAGGAGATTCAGGAAAAAACGCAGAGCGTGCTTCGAACACTTACACCTGCAGACTTCCAGAGATGCATGGAATCATGGGAAAAACGCTGGGATCACTGTATCAATGCCCAAGGGAATTACTTTGAAGGAGACAGTGGAAATTATAAGTTATGGTAAGCTATTTTATTTTTATGGTAAAATTCCCCGAACTTTTGGGTAGCACCTCGTATATAAATAAAAAAAGTTAGGTTCTCATGTTTAATTTAGTTTGGTGTGCTCTTCTTTCATCATAAGAATAATTAGGTAATGAAAGAAATAGAATAATGTTATAAAAGAATGTTAGAAAAAATTATTTACATAAAAAGTGAATCTTTGTAATTTGAACATAAAATTAAAAATCTGCATTAATTAAAAAAAATTGTAATTTTTATAAATTAAAAAATGCTAAACCAAATTCTAATGTAAATTTTACAAACCATTACACTTCATTAATTCATTTCAGCATATATGCTAATAATTAACAGATAATCATACTTTTATTTTATAACATTTTCTATTCTAAATCTTTGTCAAAATTAAATAGAATTCAAAGTGGAATTATTAAAAAAGTTTTTGGGAAGAAACCAATAAAGTCTCTTAATAGGTTGTTACTTTTCAGATTCAAATATGTAATTTTAAAAACAAGGAAGTATGTTAATAATAGAATTACTATTAACATTTTAGGAAAGCTAACTATAAAATGGGCAAGAGAGATTTTGAAATAATTAAAGTAAAATTTAAAAAAAAATTACATATATAAAAAAAGAAGATCAAGATGAACTTGTAGAATAATACTACCTTTCTTTGTATATTATGGTGGATGATGACAAAATCATGATTAAGATTATCAATCATTGAAGAAACTGTCAATGAAGTACAGTAAAAGGAAGAGGAAGAGATGAAAATCAATAAAAAGAAGAGAGCGTAGATAAAGAAAATGGCAAACAAACTTTCATAATCAATTTTGAATACATTGAAAATATTGAATGATTACAGATAGCAGATAAGAATGGAGTGGCACCAATAAAAAATTAGTTGAATGTTTGAGTTTTCCAAATTGATTTATTTTTCTTTACATGTAAACCTATTACATTTAATCAATATGCGATATCATTAATTTAAACATTGCTTCTATGATATCAGTATTGGTTGTAAGATTAAGAAACTGAAATTTATTGCAAATTTCATAGTGTATCTGTAGGAATCTCATATGTGATTGTAGGTTTTTATATTCTAATATCAATGCTTAAATGACCATTTTAAAAAATATAATTTTATAGAATGTTCAAGGATAATTCACCTTAAAGATATTAAAGAACATTTTTTAGTACATTTAACTAAAATCAATATTTCTTATATATCACTTAGTTTTTTGAACGAGTGTGTTTTCAATTGCACAGCGTTTAATTTCTGATAGTAAACTCTCTTTGTGCTGCATCTCATGAGTAATTCATTATGTTTACAAAATTAACAGATTGACTTTAAATGACCAGTTTTAACAAAACTTGAACTTGCCTTATATTGAACCAATAAATGATAATTTGCTTATTAAATAATTCACACTAACTTAGCTGTAAAGGAAAAAAAGAAAAAAACAACGTGTGTAGACACTGGTTGTGCAAAGTGAAAAAAAATCAGTTATCGCAAGTTCTGTTCTGAACCACAATTAATTCCTCACAAAATAACCGTTCCAAAAAAACAATATGAGGTTTTTTTAAATTCTAAATTTCTTTTCAATAAATACCATTTTTTTTGTTACTGTCTTTCACCATAGTCCTTTCATGCACATAAGTTTAGTTACAACCAATGCATTCATAATTATTTTCATGATCTTTACTTATGAATTATAATGACAATCAAAACGGGTTTTTAAAATCATAGACTTACAGAATGATAATATTTAAAATTATTATCTTTTTCTTCCACTGACTTTGGTACTGATCTGTTGTTAAACTGCCATTTAATGACCCAGTAATCAACACTGAAATAATCTGAAAAGTGATTGACCGGTTTTCATTGATTTCATTATTGCATTTCCATTTATGACCTGCAATCGTTGATTTTTTTTTTTTTTTTAATACACAAATTCAAATGAAAATATATATACGAGGGATATTTTTAAATTGCAGACTGATGGCAAATTTCTCTCCTTACGGTTGACGAACCTGTGCCGTTCATGGCCACGCTACTAGTGATGAACACACTACATTGTTGTTTGTTAAGTCATCGTGTTGTAGCATCTTTGATTACGTACGAGTTATTACGTTATAAAATGAATAGGAAAATTGATGTCGCCATCAAAACATTAAACCATCAAAACGTTTTTTACACCATCAAAACGTTAAACCGGCTGAAATTCATAGGCAGTTGGTTTCTGTGTACGATGATAGTGTAATGAAACGTTCAAAAATAATGTGAAAGGTTTAGAAATAACAGAATTAATGTGCACGATGAAGAACGCTCGGAGAGGCCCTGGATAATCACAGAGGCTTGTTAAAACGAGTCAATGATGAAATCAGAAAAGATAGTCGTTCAACGATTTCCGACCTGGCCCTGAAACACGGATTTCGTATTACGCGCCAGAGAAATAACGGCAGTCAAGTGAATGGCGTCATCCTCAATCAACCAGACTAAAAAAAAAGGTCTAGCCACAGCCATTTAGACACAAACTGATGGCCGCAGTCTTTTGGGATCGGTTTGGCATACTGCTAATCAATTTCATCCCACGTGAATCGTGGGACTATACATGCAGAAGCCTACTGCGAAACTGAAATGGCGCGCCAATCAAAATCGGTGACGTGAGCGACTGACCGACGGCGTCGTCCTGCTGTACGACAATGCATGTCCACATGTTGCAGATCCGACACGTGATTTACTGAGAAAATTTGGATGGGAAATATACGATCACCCACCATGTTGTCCGGACTTACCTCCTTCAGATTACCACTTGTTTGGGAAACTGAAATAATTTTTGGGTGGTAAACAATTCGCGGATGACGATGAACTTAAAAATATTGTTAATTAGTGGCTAAATGGACTGGCGGCAGAAGAATACGACGAGGGTATATTGAAGCTGGTGTATCGCTACAATAAATGTCTTAATTCATGTGGCGATTATATAGAGAAGTAGTATAAGGTATGTAGTTTAAGAGAAATAAGAAATATTTCTTAAGTTTTCAGAATAATTTTTTTTACAATGAAACTGTCTTTACTTAAGAGATAACATCTCGTACATAAATCGTAAAGTTTTTTTAATAAAGACTTCTAACACCTTTTTTTTTACAAATAGTTTTAATTAAAAAAGAAGAATTTTTAAAATAGATTAAAAATTTGATGCCGCTGCTAGTAAATTTTCATTATTAATTTTGTTGACTAATTGATTAAAAACATTCTGCAGCAGTTATGATAAAAATTTTGAGAGCAAATGAAATGAAAACAAAGCTTAGTAGAGGTACACAGAAAATTATGGTCGAATGTATTTGTAATAATGAATACATAAGTATAAAAAACAAAAAGTTTGAATAAAATAGACCGGCATATTAAAAAAAACTAACAACAAAGTTGTTATATTGCTGGCATTGGTTATTCATTCTTATGTAGTGGAAAAAAAATAGAAAAAAATTCAAAAAATAAAAAATATTTTAACTTTTTTCTGTTCCCATCCCCTAAAATCATCTCCGAAGAAAAATTTCTAGATTTGTCTACATTTACTATGTTAAATGGAGAAAACTAAAAAAAATTTCAACTGAAAAGTAAACCATCAGTAAAAAATCGCATTAATTTCTTTTTTGGGGGTGGGGTGAATTATGTTATTCAACTTTTAATAATTAAATTTAATTATTATTAATTTTAATTTTACAAAATTAATTTAATAAAAAATTAATTGAATGATTTTTTTTAAAAACTACAAAAATCAATATTTTTTAACTTTAAGCAGCTCTCTCATCCCCAAAGTACTTTGTTTGGGCCACTTGCACTAAAATGAAAGAAGAAAAGCACGGAGTTTTGACAGAAGTTAGTTTTAAACATTCTATTTTACAGACTTCTAAATATAATCCATAATTGTATGTTCATCGGAATAAAATATTAATTTCTTTTATAAGTCACCAACATCTTCTGTTTCGGCTTTGTCAGCTATATGTGAACAGAACTTTAAATATTGAAAATTGTTTTTTAGTAATGAACTGTAGGCTGTTGCTCTCCACAGGTTATTGCTGTACACACTTACCACATAGATTAATTTAGATGAATAACAACTTCCCAGTAAAATAAAATTTTCATAAAACATGATACAAGATAACTATAAAACTTATGGGTAAGTTATATTTCTTGTTTTGTCACCTGTTAGTGTCAAAATATTTGATTGTTTAGATTTCCAGTTCTGAAAAACCCTACATATAAATTGACCGTGGGATAACATTCTAAATGGAGATCCACTCCAACATGATTGAAAGTTTGGCTTTTCGACTTGTTAATAATGGCAAATGAAACTGATGAATTGTAGATCTATAGGAATCATGGGGATTCACGGAATAAATGCATTTTCTATTGTTGCTTGGCCTCAGTGATAATGTTACACATAGCTCCGATTTGTAGTCTGTTATCTTACACTGATTGGGGGTTTGCAGGTTATGTAAAAATGAAATTGGAGAACCGACTTTTAATTTCAGTGCATGAGGTGGAATTCCTGACAAATTGAGAGCGTCAAGAAACTTTAGCCAATAATGGACTGCATCATGTGTGCTTAAAATTGTATCAATTTATAGATAGATATTTGCAGAAATTACCGCCAAATTTTTCAAGAATAACATTATTTATTTCTTCTACCGTTATATTACTGGGCAAAATGATTGCTCTTTCACACAACCAAAGATACAATTTATTCAACCAATCAGAAATATTAGGATAAACTTCACGAATCAAATCTCTGTTGAACAACCTTACCTATATTTTGGTTGATAATTATACAACAAATAATTTTCATTACCTCTTTCAATTTCTTAAGTGTGAACTCTATTTTGAGGTGAGCACAGACATTGCTATTCAAGTCTTTGAGAATGCTCTGGTGTAGATTCTCTTTGTCTACGATCATAAATTCTAATATCCCTAGACATTCTTCTTCCTATCTGTGACCTTGCCGACCAATATATTATGAAAATATTAATATTAAATTAAAAGTTGAATTATGCAAATCACGGTATGTGTAGCTTACCCAGATAGAACTTTTTTAATTCAGAATACAAACATCTGCAGAGTGCTACTTTTAATTGGATGAGGATAAGTTCTTGTGTATCACCGCCAGATTTAACTTTTATTCATATTTATAGATTTAATGTATTTCAAACTTTTCAAATTTTTTTTCTCACTGAAAACATTCTTCTAATCGCCAAAATAAATGTACTGGAAATTCATGCTTTTCAAAGCACTTCTATTCAATACCATAACTGCATGTACTTGAAAACAATTTTGATATTTTGATTTGAAGGACGCAACAAAATTTATACCATCTGTCAATTTATTTCTTTTAATACCAAACTTCAAAAATACCTTATTCTCATTTCATGGGATGAATACAAATCAAAAACCAATTGATTACCTATTACATAAAATCGAGTGACGTTGTTCTTATGTTACAGAAACACAAGCAATCAATCAAACATAACCCTTGCCTCATTCAAACATGGTAGTACCATCCTTTTGGCAGTATCAGTTAATATTAAATTGGTAGTATAATTTACCTAGGTTGCGATATATTTTTATAAATAACCCACTTCAAGTGTCACAATATCCAGTCGTTAGATTTACTCACAGCTTTAAAAAAACAGGCAATTGGTATTTGTTAATAGATTTATGACACAAATAGAAATTTGTTTATTATTGTAAGAATACATAAAAATCTAGTATTTTATCATTAATAAAATATGTATTAATACTGAATGCACAAAGGTTTTGCATTTGATTATTACCATAAAAAAAATTTATAATTACAGAAAAACAAATTTATCAAACAAAGCAATAAGAATTACAAAAAAATGATGTTAGTAGAATTTTATCAAAGTGGAATTCTAACAAAACTTTGTTAGTTATTTGGTCATATAATTACATTTTGTTACCAAAAGTTATTAAGTAGACTATTTACCTGTAAAATAAAATATCTGTATTGAAAAAGAAAATATCTGTATTGCTTACTATATTAATAAGGAAATTTTTTTATCCAGCATTAAAGGATATACGCATTCTATTTTCTGATTCTACAGAGATTATACAATTAAGTTTAATAATATTAAAGAATAAACGATACATTATAAATCACATGTATAAAGTATAGGATGTATTTTAAAAACAACCTGATCAAGGCGAATAAGCGAAAAAGTATTTAGCAAGAAAATATAATGAAATAGTAAATTAAATTACAATAAAAGTTAATTAAAATGGCATGAGGTATATAATAATTAATAGAATGTAATATAAAATTAATTATCACAAACAATCCTAAGAGAACAATCTAACAAATCATGCTTTAACTAAATTCTAATATGTACAGAATAACTTCTGAAATACGTTTGGATAAGAACAATTACTATTTTAATTCAACTTTTATAATTTAAGTGGTAATAACTTTTCTAAACGATAATCAGCAACAAATATTTTACAAACAGGTAATAATAAAAGTGAACAGCTGGAGCAAAAAAAATTTGACATCACTGAAACTATTTTTATTTGTGGTATAAGTAATGTAATAAGTAATCAGTAATGTTATGATGATGTTCAAATTCTTGGAATAGAGCTGCTTCTGGCTATAAAATATTTCCCAAATCTATTGTATTGCAAAGATTTTAAGACAATATGGTTATTTATATTAAGAAATCACTATTTCTCCTTCTCAGCTGAAAAAGTTTATACATATATGAGTAGCATTGTGTTTCATAATAAAAACAGGATATTCATTTGCTATATACACTCTTATGATTATTAAAAAAGTAGAGAAAATGAAGTTCAAATATATAATAACTAAGAGATTTTTTTTTAAAAGTAATGATCTTCACTTTAAGGCCTGTTGTTAACAGAATAGAAATTCCACTTGTATGGGTAAATACCACCTGAATGTTGACATACGAAAGCATAATTCACCTGAATATGACACAAAGGGGGCTTGCTATTCTTGGAAACAAGTTTTGTTGTTTACTACTGTGGTGATTTATGATACAAAAGGTTGCCTACAACTGTTTTCGTTATGGCATGCAAGTACATCATAATCAAATAAAAAACCAAATAATAGTAGGAAGAATTTTACATGCAGACCATGTGATTTTATAAATAAAATTATTAAAAAAAATTTTGTACTAATCTATTTTCCTATTTTGTTTATTTTTGCACATACATATATTTTTTTAATGAAAAGTGGCCAGAAAAACAAACTCTATATATATATATTTTTTTTATATACATATATATGTTCAAAAACTACAGTTATATTTCTTAAAAATTTCTAAAATAAAATTTGTTTTGAATTGCTGTAACGTTTTTATTCATGAACTCAGTTGTATTAACTTTTTGCAGTTTTACAGAATGTACATCAAAATATGTTGTTGACCATTACGTGGAAGGAAAAAATAAATTAAATTGAATTAAATTATTAACCACAACTTGTTTCAAAATTTATGTAATCGCATGAAGCAAAACCATAATTTATTTTAAGGAAAGAATAATTCCAATTAAAACAAAACTGAATCAGCAGTTACGGAATAAAATCCCTCTTTTTCAAGACAAAATAAAAAAAGATTACTTACTACTCAAAGTGCATTTAAAAATGAAAAGTTAGACAACAATTGGAAAGTCAATAAAGTTTTCAACAACTCTTGCATAAAGCATTTTCAGAACTTTTAGGTTCCTCTACTGTTAAAAGTTTTTATACATCTGCAGTATTCCCAGGTTTTTATTATTTATGAGTTAAGGGAAACAGGTGTACTGATTATAATGTTCATTAAATGAACATTTTATAAACATGTTTAAAAAATATTCATTTTTAAACTACATTTTAGTAAAATCATCCATAGTTTTTCCTACTGGCTTTTAAAAAAAAATGCTTGAATATTTTTTAATGGTTTCCTTTGTATTTTTTTTTTTTTTTTTTTTTTTTTAAATTAAAAGGCACAAAAAGCACAAAATACAGATTTACAAACATAATTCAGGCTAACTTGTAAAGCTATGATTGCATTTATAAATCTTGAAAAGGCTTTTGATAAACAGAATGGAATAGAATGTATTACCATGTGAAGAAAACCATGACTGAAATACTGAGTAAATTACTCACAATTTGTGTTAGAATCAGGTAGTACAGAATTTACAAGGTATATTGTATTCTACTTTTTAAATTTCTATATTAAAAAAATTAAGAAAAGAAAAATTTTATAGTGAAACCAGTCCTCGTTTAAAAAGTAAAAATGTTAAGATTGGCTTTTGAGGGGGGGGGGTTAACATCTGAGAATAAATATAAGTAATCAACAGTTCATATTCACTGGTGAGGAAGAAATTCAATTTGAAGGTTAAGTCACAAAATTTTGTTTATTTAAATAATAAAATTATTATATACAAATGAACAAATTTTCTCAAGGCAGGAAAAGACTAAAGCAGAAAGACATGCTGATAACCTTTAGAAATTATAGAAAGAAATTTCTTTTTTTTTTGGATGGGATAATAAAAAAAATAAAGTATAAAAGCATTCTAAGAAGATCTTTACAAGAAATACAAACTGGAGAGAAAAGTTTGAGAGAGAATGCTACAAAAAGGTATATGGTATATACTAAGGCACTCTGTATGCGAGTGTAGAAAGTAAAAAAAAATAAAAATAAAACAAAGACTATAATAATATATAAAACATAAATGAAGATAAGGGATAAGATAGGAACATTGAGGCTAAGTCACTGGCACAGAAATAGTGAAGGGCGGGAAATTAGAAAGCTGAAGACGCACTCCAAAAAAAAAAAATTTTTTAAGAAATTTAAAAACTCTCCCAAAAAGAGGATATTTTAAATACTGAAAAACATTTTACACAAATTAGTGCCCAGAAATCTGTTCCAAAGCAACCACATCCTTCTGATTAATATAATACAATGGTTATCACAACAGGAATTCAATCAGGAAACCAGGCATGATTTATTTTCCTTAATTTATTATAAAACAGCAAAAATTAAACATACATAATACAATTTGTAGAAAAATTGATGTAATCCTATATTTTGCCTTTTCTATTATAATTTCATTACTTTGATTTTTTCAAATGTAAATATTCAAAAACTGTTTATAGAATAAATTATTAATCGAGATAAATAATTTACGACGTAAGCATTAAAGTGAGTTAAGCTTGTACACGGATATGTGTGGAATATTTTTTGTTTATAAAAAATATCATGCTTCTCCAGAATTTAAATTAAGAACCTTCACCATCATTACACTACAAAGGTCAGCTATTTTTGTTATTTCTGTCACAGGCTGGAGGCTTTTAAAAAAATTATTTTTCTGTGAACATTTTTACAAACCACACAATTTAAGATAAAATAAAATCTGAGTTTTAAAATTTTTGGTTTTTTAAAGTTTTCCTTAGAGTAGCCTTGAATCTTATTTAAAGGGAAAAGCAATTTCTAACAACATATGTTTCAACTGATCTATACAAAATCATTGATTTATGTATTGCTGCCGTCCTGGGTAAGGTATGTATTGCTGCCATCCTAGGTCCTAGAAAGGAGGAAAGCCCACTACTACCTGCAGATTTGTCTGTTTTGAATTGCAATCCTTCTATGTCAAACTGGAGCAAAGAAGGCCTTTTCATACGAGGGGTAGAGTTTGAGACTCAGATAGAAGAGGTACATTTTCATAAAACAGCTCCTTAATACTGTCTTCAGTCATCATACTGTTATTAGTTCTAAACAACAAAACATCCACTCCTAGCAATCAAGAATATAATAGGCCTTTCCCTAAATGAGCAGGGAATGTAGTTTTTTATATATAGACCCCAAAATGAAGAAGTTACAACAGATATCTGGAGATTTTTGGATTGGAAATCCAATCCTTCCTTTGATCCTTTCTTCCTCTAGTTTTTTATATGTTTTTGATAGATGCCTGTTGACATTCATGTTATGTGAATGGGGATGCCTTTTCATAATTTGTCTGTTTGATCCGATGGAAACAACTGTATATACTTGTATCTGTTCAGGGAGTCAGTCAGTTTCCTATCTGGTAACTATAAAAGAAGCTCAACCTGGAGCCAAAGAGCTTCAAACAAAGTGCTGAAAAAAAAAGTGATCAGAAGATACTGAGATTTTACTACAATATATCAAAATAAAGAAGAATTATCACTTATCACTAAAGAATAATTTTAATAGAAATATATGTATACATTCTCACATAAGAGACTAAGAATACTCAATGGAGATTCCCCTTCAACCAAAACGTTTGAAATATGATACACCTTTTTCATAAATAGTATTATTCACAATAAATAATTTTTATTTTGTTTAACAGAATGAAAAAATTAATATTTTACAGTCTGGACTCAAATTACATTTTTATTAATTTCAGTTTAATCTATTAAGTTAAAAACAAAAAAAAATACTTACAAGGAAAACATACTGTTATAAAAAAAAAAGTACATACGTATATATGTTACAACAAAAAAGAATTACATGAAAAAGGAAAGCCAATATGACAGGAAATCAAATAAAAGATAAAAATTATCTTAAATAGATAAAGTTAAAAAAAAAATGTATGAATAAACAACGAATGAATAAAATTACCTTGAAGCATAGATCTGTATGCAGTATCTGTTATTGCAAATACGTGTGGAGGAACTTCATGCCTCTTAATACCCTTATATCTTTCCATAATCTTCTCTGTATAGATGGGTAATTTTTTGTACGGGTTCACGACTACACAGAAAAGACCAGAATACGTCTGAAAAAAGAAAATAATGCAATAGATAATTAAATGTTTAATTTTTATAGTTTTTTTTAATAAATAAAGTTAAGCTCGCAAATAATCAACAACAACAATAATAATAATAAAACCAAATAACCTTCAATATAAAAAAACATTAATTAATATTTTGGAGTGAAAAAATATAATTTCAATATAGAACATGTAAATATTCACACTTTTTAATTTGAGGGAAAACTTTTTCTAATGATCAATATGATCTATATAGTTGTTGGTGTTACTCTATGTTCTCCTGAGGTGCTGGCAGTTCCTGTCTGGAATGATGTTTTTATACGTCCACCTACATCATTTATTAATATTAAGCTCAGCTGCAAGGAAGTTTCATGGCTTCTTCATCAAGACACCATTGGTGCTGTATATTAAGTACCAAAGGGACACCCAGACTTAGCATTCTGTTCCTTAACCAGGTATGTGTAAAGGACCTAATCAATTATCTCGTATGTAGTGGGGTTTACATATACCTCTTTACAAATAAATAAGTCAACAATTGAAAACATTATAGAATCTCTCTCTCATTAGTTAATCAGCTTAGAAATTTTTTTAAAACTATTCTTTAGTTATAGGTTAAGTATTTAACCAATAGATTATTAGTATTTATATTAAACTGCAACTATGGCATTTTTTATGTCATTAGAATATTTTTATCTTATGAATTTATACCTAAATTTCTCAGCTGAACAGGATTAGATCTTAACCTATTAGCCTGTAACCAACAATACTAAGAACCAGAACAATTGAATCAATATAACTAACCATTAAGCTATTAATAAAGACGGCATCAATTACTTCAGGTATGCTGCCTTGTCTACACAACTGGAGGATCTGATGTCTTCTCAACTTTAACCTACTCTTGCCTGGGATTGAACTGTTTGGAAAAAATACTGACGAAACCATGAGTTAAAATGACTTTTAAATTAACAATCAGAAAATGACAGGGCATATCAAGTCATTTTTCCTTGTTCAGTCATCATTTTGAAAATATGGTAAAAAATAGGGGGAGAGAAAATGTTTAAGTTTGAGATGTTATATATTATTTAATTTTATTAATATATAAGATTTCCAAACTGAATTGAGAAAATATTTATGCCCTAGAGGCATTTTCCCTCTAATAAAAAAAATATTGGGTAGCCCATTACAATGAGAAATTAGGTCAATGAAGATACTTATGTTAAGAGCTAAGGGGGTTCAAGTTTAATCCTCAGTCTGATGATCTTTTCCACTTCAGATGGCTCTTGAAGTATGAGGATATTTAGTAAGTAATGAACGTAAACACTCAAATAAGAATAGCAAAAATTACCTACAGATCATAGCTCCATCACCAAACTAGATTTGCCAAAGGGAAAGGGATATTTCCATATCTGACATATGTCGATACATACAAAATATGTCGTGAAAGACCGAAATATTTTCTTATTTGAACCTTCGCCGTTATATATCGACAAACACAGATAAAAGTAGATCTTTCATCTGGTGAGGGTCAAAACAATAACTAGAAATTAAAAATTAAAAATCACCCAATACCAGTCTAAGATAAATAGATTACAAGAAGCCTTCATAAAAAAAGTTTAAATTTAAGCCAAACATAACCTACACCCGCTAACCTTGTGTATTTAACGTTAAATAAACATTTTATACATGTTACTCTCAAACATTGGAATTGATTAATCAAACTCACAGCATTTGAAAAAAAATTAATCAAATTTTCAGCATTTTATAAATTGTAAGAGCCAATCAGGATATACAGAATATATTAACTGTACGGATGAACTAAATAACGATACAAATAAGTGTTCAGATGGTTTGCCCTTTGTTCAATTTTTTTATAATATCTTTATTCAAACTTTCACCATTACTGCAAGCTGAATGCAGAGAATTTGATTTATCGCCTACAATATTGAAGAATAGCATAAATAATTTGCATATTTAATATAAATATGATGAACTTGGCGAGCACAGGTTATGCTTAAATTCAAACTTCCTTTTTTTGAGGGTTTCTCGTAATGGTACTAATGATTTTTTTTAAATTTCTAGTTATATCATTTCGACCCCACCAGAGCTTATCTGTGTTTGTCAACATATACCGGCCAAGGTCCGAATAAGAAAATATTTCGGTCTTTAACTGACGTATTTGAATGTGTGTGTCGACATTCACCGGAGAATATTTGACATTCTCTAATTTCAGTCTTTCACGGTAACAGGGAAAAGTAATCATTTATTTAATACTTTTGGGCACTGTATAAAAACAACAGTAAAGTAAAAGAGAAAGATGAGTTAAAAGCAGTAAGAAAATAAGAATTTGCAATTCTGGCTGCATCAGTGATGGATTTACCATAAAGCAAAACAAGCAGCTGCTTGAGGCCTCACTTTGACAGAGGCCTCGAAGTAAAAAATTTTGAAAAATAAAAGTAAAATTAATAAAAAATAAAGAATATAATTATAATACTTTATGTATTACTTTTATAACTTATGTATAATTGTAATTTCTATCTTTCTTTTATTAAAAAAAAAGGAGAGAGAAGGCAAAAAGTTTATCCAGGAGGGAGGGGGTTCTCAAAAATATCGATTTGCTTGGGGCCTCGTCCAAGGTAAATTCGGCACTGGGCTGCATTCGTGGCTTTACAGAGGGAAAAAGGGAAGGATTAAGTTTAAAAAGTTTGAGATTAGATTCACAGTCCTAACTAAAGAATAATGAAAAAATTATTGTAAGAGAACAAAGAAAAACAAGAAAAATGTTTGCTTAAACAGGGCTTTCCTGGGTGTGAAAACTAATTTAAGCAGTCTTGCTTTAGCCCTCTGAAGCGCTGAATAATATACTACTACATACATCGAAAAAGATCACTAACTATAAATCGTCATTATGCAAGAAATTGCTACAAATCAATTAATTACAGACTTGTTAAGCCAGGAAAATTATGATATATACGGGTTAAACGTACACACCCGATCCACATTACAGTAATAATAAGAGTAACATTCCTACAGTATTATCCATAGCTAAATACGGTGTAAATTAAAAATGGGAAAAAAATCTGATATTTATTGCCATATGGCGATTAATTGCTTCATTGAAATAAAAATTAAAACTTCAGCTAATACAGATATGAAGAAAATTACGTCATCAACCATAATAAGAATTACAACAACGAAGTTACGAGGCAAGAAACCAACAGTATCGCACATTAATTTATTATATTGATCATGGTCGCCAACTGCGGTTTTTTTTTTTTTTTTTTAATGAACGACGCTACATTAACACCACACACTCTATCGCCTTATATGAATAATTTGTCAACGACTTAATGGAGAAAAAAATATATAAAAGCATAAATAAATAAAATAGGTTTCTTAAAAAAAACATTGTGCACGCGCACATCTGTTATACATCTGTGCAATTATAAACTAACGTAGTTAAATTTTAATTAAATACAAAAGTCACATTTACAACCCTAACTGAGAAAATATTCTTAAAAATTACGCGGTTGCTTTTAAAACTTATCTCAACCGTACAAAAAAAAAAGAAGTAATTTTATTAAAACGTGATCATTTTATTGCAAATACCTTTTGGCTATTGGTCATTGACTAATATGCACTATGTATATCGATGAGTAAAACTAAATTAAAATAAGGATTATTTTATACAAATTCAAAACTCAAACTTGTCTTCAACAAAAAGAAAAAGTGAGAAGAAAAAATAGAATAAAGTATAGATTATGGGATCTACGTGATAAGAAGGTCAATTTTTCGCATAATCGATCTGCAAACAGTTTGAAACAACTTATGAGTAAAAAGGTCCGTACAATAATTACACAATGATTACACGTACTGCAAAACTAGAAATCGACATTTTATTTTCTTACGTCACTTTAATGTATTTATGTATGTATTTTACGTTTTTGTATTTTTCTTTTTATTTAATTAACATTTTCAAAAATACTTATAAAAAATATTCTAATAAAACACTTCAAAAATCCTGGATTTTTTTGAATTTTAGTTTTAAAAAAAGAAAATTATTTTACTAAATTCTGCACATCCTTACAAGTACGAATTTCTTATGAGTCTTCGCGGGAAAAACTTTTCGAATAACCGATGAATTTAGTATACTTTTTTAATATTTTTGTTTTTCTTTAAATAAAGTCGACTACACACAGACTCGGGTGAATTTAGGGAAAACAGTTTCCAATTATAAAAGTTAAGCTGATTACTATAATAAAAATAAGTGATATTTGAAAAGTTAATAATCGATTATGAAGAGTTAAGTATTATAAGCATCACGAAATATAATAAACATCGTGAACGACTGATTTATGAAAAAAATAGTGATTTCAATTTTTTATTCTGAAAATAATATTGAAAATTGGTATATTACGTTTTAATATCCTGACGAAGAAAATAACTCATTCATAATTGAAAAAGTATTTTTAAAACCTGCCAAAAAAATCTGAAAATTACGAATGAATAGGCAAAGATAGTTGTTAATATGGTTTTATTGATAATATTTTAAAGACTATTTTTGGATTTTTCCACACGAAAATTTGTTAACAAAAATATTTCTTATTTCTTAAAATACTGGAGAATAAAGACTTCTCTCACTCTTTACAATCATAATGAAACGAATTGTTAAGCAGCAAAGTCGTCGAAAAATATTTCACGCGACTAATATAATAAAAGTTACGTAGATTATCCCGTAATATTCATTCATTAATTTAAAAAAACTTTCTTTCCAACGAGTATCGTTGACCTAAGAACTCATTTAACCGGAGAAAATAATCTAATTAGTCCTTTTAAAAATATAGATCCTATATCCTGATTAATCCTTTTTTACAAGTCTCATGATATCGGAAATAACTGAAGGTTAAGAAAACTAAACCGCCTTCATTTAACAGTTTAATTCTAACAGAGTATACACTTGTGTTAATGAAAAACATTTTACAAAAACAGCTCCCCTAAATTCATCGTAGATAATAATTTAGATTTACCAAAACATAAGTTGTTAAATTAACCATATCAACGCAAATAATAAACAATTCCAATTTCATAATCGTAACACAAATAAATTCATAACAAATTAAAATATGCAGCGTCTATTTTGTAACGGGATTAATGATTTTTTTTTGTTTTAATTATTTGTGAAAACTTTCAAGTATAAGAAGTTGAGTATGGGAGAAGTTATATTGATTAAATTATTTGAAATTCATTTTCGCGCACTCCTACTGCAGCACTCCTCTCACTGGGAAATTAAATTACGCAAGTTAGAGTTGATGCGCTCATTGCACTAGTTTAGTTTTATTTATTTATTTGAGCAAAGTTTATTGTGTACCATGCCTCCCGAAAAAAGTGTCTCTACGTAGATAGCTGACTATCCTGAAACATTACACACGACGGAAATATTTTATATTGTCGAGTTAGCGAGAAAAATATTTCGTGCACAAAAAAGTTTCAGATAGACCAGCATGTCAAGACAAGTCTTCATATCGCAGGATTGCAAAAGAAAGGCCCACGTGAACAAATTATAACAGCGGCAAATAGCAGCGATTTCACTTCCAAAGGTAAACAAAAAAAACCACTTCAGCGTAGATTTATGTGAAGCATTGCTTACAAGTAATATTCCTCTTCAAAAAACTTAAAAATCTTACCTACAAAGATTTTCTGCGAAAATATTGCTCGAATCAAAATATACCAGATGAATTGACATTGCGTAAAGATTACATATCGACAATTAACCTACATGTTCTGGAAGAAATACGCAATCGACTCAAGGATAGCATAGTTTGGATTTCAGCTGACGAAACTACCGATAGTGGTGCCCGTTACATTGCAAATTTAATTGTCGCGGCATTAAAACTAGAACCTTCTTCCTATCTGGTGGCCTACAAAGACCTTGAAAAGACAAATCGTTCTACGATCACCAGATTTGTGAATGAAGTATTAAACAAATATTTCCTGAATTTTCTGCAGATGAAAGTGTTTGAATTTCTCTCAGATGCTGCTCCTTATATGATCAAGGCAGCCAAAGCCCTCCAAGTATTTTATCCCAAGTGCGACGTGCTTTGCTCAAGGAGTACATCGACTCGCTAAAGAATTAAGATCCACGTTTGGGAATGTAAATAAACTGATTTCATCAACAAAGAAAGTGTTTCTTAAGGCACTTGAACCCAATAAGGCCAATAAAGAAAAACCGCCAAATGTGCCTTTACCTCCCTAACCAGTGGTAACTCGATGGGAACATGGATTGAAGCTGTACTAATTTACAATGAACATTTCAAGGCCATCAAACGTGTAGTAAACGACTTTGATAGTGCAGATACTATGGCAGTTTGTCAGTTCAAGGAAGTATTTAACGATTCTAGTATATAAAAAAAACGTAGCTGTGATTAGCACTCATTTTTCCCACATACCTCCGAGTATTAATAAAAAGCTTGAAACTCAAGGTTTGGCGTTGACTGAATCTATTCAGTTAATGAATAAAATCCGCCAAATGAACTCCGCATTGCCAGAGGTAATCCCGCGTAAACTAAGAAAAATTTTGAACAATAACCCAGGCTTTGAACCTTTGTGTGAAATTGAAAATTTTATTAATGAGACGGGTGAAGTTTTTCCAGAAACAATAAGTGCTAACATAGCACCTAAATTCAAATACTGCTCAGTTACCTCGGTGGATGTGGAACGATCCTTTTCCACTTAAAGATATTTTGGGTTGTCGAAGACACAATCTTACGTTTGGAACAGTACCTAATTGTTTACGATTAAAAAAGTAACAAAATGTTAAATAATTGTAATTATCGAATTTATCGATACGTAATTCAACTACTTACTAATTGAATGCTAATTTTGAAATAAAAAATCTAAAAATTACTTTTTTTAAATTTAAAGTTGCATATTTTGACACTTTTCATGTATTTTAAGCAATCTTCATGCATAGTTGCATGATGCATATTTCAAGCATATAATCCGGCCTCTAATTATGAGATTACTTCTGCGTACTCGAATAAAACAGAATAGTAGTCGAGATGGTTCATCAGTGAAATGTTGCTTACGGTTATAATATTAATGCCCGTTTTCAATCTATTAAATGTTAAAACTGAGTATTAGAAACAAAGAAAGGGAGTCTTCTTTGACTGCGTGTACAGAAAACAGCAAATTTAATAACAACCATAACGATTAAAACATTTTCCAAATATCCCATTATTAAACGTCATCATTTCTGACGATAGCTAAACGCCGGAATACTAGATATTTCATTAAAAAAAAGTAACAGTACAGTCAATTGACGGGTATTTGACTACTTTATAAATAATGAACAGTAAACAATAAACTCTACTAAATGTGCTACATTTTATTCATTGTAAATTAATTTTTGAACTGGCAAAATAAAGAAAAAAAGTACTAAAATTAATATATTAGAAAAAAAGAATAGCTATAATACATTATTCAGATGAATAAAAAACAAGAAGGAATAATAAATAAAATAATTGAGATAATATTATCAATTAATTATCAGTCAGTCGTTAGACCGATACAAACAGTTCCTGGAAGTATATCAAAAACAGTGTTTTGTTTACCACATAATAAATAAATAACATAACGTAAGATTATTCAAAACTTTTAGTGTAACTGGAGGTAGTACAATACACGAAAAAACTCAAGTACGCACTACGCATCCACGTAGGAGTGTGTATGCGAGTGGAAGTGAGGCGGCGGGAGGGATGAAGGGAGAGCGAGAGATATTAAAATAGTGGTCAGGGAGCAAAAAGAGTATTAATTACTATAAAATAAACTTGACCCCTATCTTTAACCTAAGTTTCCTTTTTTGTCTACGGCGCCACACAAAAAACCGTAATTTAATTTTTAAAAAAAGAGTGAAGAAATTTATCGCAATAATATTGAAACTATTAACGATTATATAATATTAAATGCAAGGCCACAAAACAAAGAGAGATAAAATATTTCATTAAAAAAAAAAATCGCAATAAATTTTAAAACAAGTTGACAAAAAACAAGTAAATTTAATTATTAAAGGTGATAATGATAAATATACATCAATCTGGTATGGAATTCAGGATTCATTCTTTGTATAACATTATAATATGAATATAAAGCAGTTTAAAACGCATATTTAACAAAAAAAAGAAGAATATAAATGGAGACATAAACTGACATCCTGTCATGTCAGTTTATATCTCCATTTAAATACGTTTGTACTAATGTGCAGATACAATTTAATGTTTTAAAAAATAAATTTTATTAAATGAAAAAGCTTTATTCAGATAAATACTGAGCCTTCTCTTACCATACAATAGGATTTGTATGATTAATTATTCATAATACATACATAATAAACAAACATAATATACATAATAAAAAGGAAAAAAAAAATTTTAAGTAAAGGCAATAACGGTGTATGTTTCTGTAAAAAGGTTGAATAAATAACACGACATTTTACAGAAATGTGGACGTAGTCTTAAAAAGAATAAATTACATTAAAAATCTGTAAAAGAAAAATGTACAAAAAAAAAGGTTTTCCATCGAAAAATTCGTAAAGTGGATTTGTTTGGGAGTGGGTTTCGGGATCTGTAAGAAATTTTTATTTTATAATCAGTTATAAATTATATATCTATCTATGTTTTACGTATTTCTCCTACATTTAAGCAATAGTGTGAATTTTGTTTTTTTGCGAAAAACGTTTTCACGTTATCATCGCCCGAAAAAAAAAACAAAATAAAAACTAAAACTACATTAAAGCGCACGGATATGACATTTATATAATGGTAAACATATAAATATTTAAAATAAACAATTAAAAAACTAAACAGTCACGTAAAAACACAGAATAGATGGAAAGAAGCCCATGACGTAAAGGGAAATAAAAACCACAGAGAACACAACATTAAAAAAGTAACTTAAAGAACACAAAATTAACATTCGACATACGCCAAATGGTATAAATAGACGATAAAGGACCGTATGAATAATCCAAATTTTTTAATCAAGATGCACCGGCCTTTATGAACCGTTAACACATTCGATAATATCACTGCATTGTTCCCCAACGTACTTCGTATGTCACCTCCTAGTTCAAAACTACGACGCAATGCCGCATCACAGATACACAAAAATCCATAGAAATCCACATTTTTGTGGATTTCTATGGAAAATTAGTTCCACAAAAATGTGGTTCACAATTAGTTCTCAGTAACAGCGAGTACAACGGATGCATCTGTTTAGCCATGGGCGAGCCTAGTGTACCCTACTCACAAACGGCAAGTGATAACCTCCTCAGGATAGTTATTCTAGTGCCTTAAACTGGTCGAAATTTATTATCGATTGTAGCATTCCATTCACTCTGCCACTCATTATGAACCCTCTTCAGAAAACAGATAAGATCATTCGAAACAACGCGATTAGCGAAAGGTGGCTGCAAACAAGCCTCTTTTGCCGCACGATCAGCACGCTCATTGCCTGAACTTCCAATACAGTTGGGGATCCAGCAGAAGCTCACAGCTCTATTACGTCGAGTCGTTTCAGAGAAATGATCGGATATCACAGACAAGGGGAGTCTAGAATACATATCACTACTACTGGCTTGCATGACACAATGTTGGGCTAAATACATTTAAGGCTTTTTTAATCGCAAACAGTTACGCGACGAAAACACTGGTTGCACTGGGAAGGCTAAAAACGCGCTCCAACCATTCTAGATAAATGAGAACCTACTTTTGAAGGTTCCTTGAAACACTTTGGCGTGGTAGTTTTTCTGTCTATCTGTGGGTAGATTAACTTTTCAACCCTTTCAAATAAAATTAGGAATACTTGATAAAATGGGTTTCATCCCTTTATTCCGGATTGTTCAGTAAATTTTAGCTAAACACAAACCGGTCCATAAGGATGATCCTACAACCCATAACAACCATAAGGATGTGGAATTATGTCGTTGTTACTTGCGAAGAAAAAAAGGAAAGTTCCTATAAAATTACCCACCGGGTTGGTCTAGTGGTCATCGTTAATCAGCTGATTTCGAAGTCGAGAGTTCTAACGTTCAAAATCTACTAAAGGCAGTTACTTTTATACGGATTTGAATACTAGATCGTAGATACCGGTGTTCTTTGGTGGTTGGGTTTCAATTAACCACACATCTCATCTCAGGAATGATAGACCTAAGACTGTACAAGACTACACTTCATTTACATTACATATTTACTTCAATACATATCATCCTCTGAAATAATGCCTTACGGTGGTTCCGGAGGCTAAACAGGAAAAGAAAAGGTTCCTATAAACTTATCCAGGATTTTATTTCCTGTCTGGAGACTTAGAAAAAGCCCAGCAGGTGTTAACTTACCAGCTGATCAATTAGCAGTTTTAACTATTTATGTATCATTACATGTAAAAAAATTTCAACAACCATAAAATATACTAAAAGGATTATAAAAATATTTAGAACTTAGTTTTTAAAACGAAGGAAAATGTGGTTGGTTTATATTAATTACAAAAATGTTTCTATTAATTGATACAGCTACCAACATAATTTTATAATTCTTTATCGTATGATTCATCTATTTTTTCCTAGCCATTTGATCATTAAAGATACGAAGAGAGATAGTTTGACTTGAGATCGATAAAATACATATTTTACCAACTAGTCATGTGTAATACGTATTTTTGTCAATCAGCGCAGTATTAAATCTAAAACCTACCTAGGTCTTCAAAAAACATTGCGGTAGTATTTGCAAAATAGGTGAACCAGATTTGTTATTTTTTATTCAATAAAAATTGATAGCATTTTTTTGCCAAGAAACTATTGTAGAAAAATTATAATTTTAAAGGTATTAAAAAATTAATATATATATTAATATATTTTATTGTAATATTAATATATTTTATATTGTAAAAATATTTATATTTTACGGTACAATTAAGAAAAATATAAAGTAAATTATTCAAAAAAAAGTTAAGTACCTTAACATTCATTCAAAGCTTGTTTAAAAACTCAAAAAATATCCGGAAACCATAATAAAAACATATTTCAACGTTTCCACAATATGCAATTTAATTTTTTTTTTTTTACATATTTATTTATCTTGAATAAGATAAAACAGTATTAAAAACATGAAAAAAATCGTATCTCTGTTTATATGTTACATAATTTAATAAAAATGACAATTATTAATGCTGCACACAGAAAATTTATCAGAACCGATAGTTTTAAAATTTTTAAATACGAAAGATAACGGTAAATACTTCTTTTTACAGCGGAAGCAAGTCAAGGAAATCATTTTAAGAGGGCAATTAAGGAGAATAAAAACGTTTTATTACTAAATTAATTCATTTATTATTACAATTATTACTCAATAAACAATAATTTATAATTATTCATAAGAACATCAATTACGAAACAGACACATTCATTTAACTGCAGCAGTTAACGATTGGAAAAAGTTTTGCTTTTGTACTTTTCTCATTAAAAAAAAATTGCTTGCATAATAGTTCATTATTTTTTATCTCTAATTTATAAATCTTCTATTTATACGATTTTTAATATTTCATATAAATTTTAACTGACGCAAACGGTTTTTGAATAATATTACTTACTTAATTATTTTTTCCCTTTGAACCGACACCGGTCTATGTAGGACCAACAAGCAGTTTCACTTATTGGCACATCTTTTCTTTTATTACCACTAGTTTTTTCATTTTCAAGAAGCGAATTTTCTCGCCTTTGCTGATCAGTTTTCAAAACTTAAAACGCTTCACCGTTTTGAGTTTTTGTTTGAATATATTTTTGTCAATAATTTTGTGCATTTATATCTTTGCTTCTTTTAAGATCTGATTGAACCGCTCTGAAGATGTCTTTCTGCCGATTCCTTGATTAGTCTGTTATTTTCATTCTCATTAATTGTCCGTAGAAGGAAAATCTGAATTTCATAATAACGCCTCTAAAAAACGTTTGTCTAACTACCGGTAAAGATCGTTTTTTTTTTTGTAATTTCCAACCGTATTTGGGTCCTAATATTTTCCTCAGTATTTTCCTTTCTATGTTTTTAAGTTTATTTAACCCTGGTCTACGGATGTATACATTTGGTCGCATGCAATACCTCGGGTCGTACCACTACTGCTGAGTAACGCCTCATTTTCCCCATCCTTGAAATTCTTTTATTCTTTTATATATATTCTTGATTATTCCATACGATTTAATGCATATCCAAACAAATATATTATTGAGTATAACCAGCTGCAATATTTAACTCTATAGCCTGGATTTAAACTTACCCAGATGAAGCCATAAAAAATAAAATTTTTATAAATAAATTTAATCTTCATACAAATAAATAACATACGATAATTATTATAATTAGGTAATTATAATTTTATAACTTTTAAAATTGTTTATTTAATCGCTTTATTTTATTTAAAAGATTTTTTAATTAAATTTGACCCTGAATTTAAATGATATAACTTGCTCTTTAATTGTTAAGCCCTTAATCTTATAATCCATTTCGGTTCTCTATAACCACTGTGCAAACGAATGACCGTTTATACTTTTGAAGACTCTAACCGAATATTAAAGGGAGAACCCATTCATATCTAATAAGACTGAATAAATAGCTAACGTTCCTTATAATAAACAGATTACATTCAAATTATAATCGTATGGTCGTAATTTACCTTCAACATAACAAAAAAATAAATTAAGCTGGAGAACTTTAAAAGAGAAAAAGAAAAACAAGGGAAGAAAGTAACAGAGAGAAAAAGATATGGAAAGAAACTGACAGACGGCGAGTAGTAGTAAATAGAGCACCGACTTACTACTTTTATTTAAAAGTTGCTTCATGTTATTTTGTTTTATAAGGAAAGGAACAAAGTGAGTTTGTACGACTTCTTTCATTCCCCATATTAAGTTTATATACAATACTAACAAGTTATACTAATTTCCAACTTATATAAATGCAATAAGAATGCCGAGCGTACAAAGAACTAACTCAGTCTTATAAATAAATAAATATATGTCAATAAATCAATCGATCAACAAATACTATAAACAGTAATCCAACATTTTAACGATTTCACAGCTTTAATTTATTAACGTAAAATCTATTATTTCTAAGGAGAAAAGATACAAAAAAGGAAAAAATAATTAGAATTGTAAAAGGAGAAACAGTTCACTTAAAAAAATTAATTAACAAAAGATTTATAATGAACTGTTAAACTACAAGACTTGCATACTAATACGTATACATATATATATATATATATATATAATTATACACAATGTAATTTACAATTTTATACAAACTATGTTAGGTAATGGATTAAGTTCACGTAGAGAACAAATAGCCGAGAAAATATCAATACATAAAAAGAACGAAATATATATAGCAAATAGTTTAGAAGTAAAGGATATATATTTAAATTCCAATAATAGTCGCAATATATCTCCAGGCAAATAAAGATAAAAGCTAGACTTTCACAAAAATAACTATTATATATATAATTAAATTAGGATATGCTGCATTTTAGAAGTAAGATTAGAAATCACAAATACCACGGTTGACGTTAAAATACGTCTTACAACAATCATCAATTTAATCGCGAAATAAAGTAAATGTACTTTTTTAAATGATGATTTCAAGATGAAACAAAATCACTAAAAGGTTTTAAAAATAAATAAAAAATGATACTTTTAAACTTGAATTTTTATTTTTTTGAGGAAGCGTGAAATTAAAAACAAAAAATATAAACAATTTAATAACCCGCCACAGATTTCAAAGTTAATTATAAAGAACAATATTAGCGTTTTATTTAGATGTACATTATGTTCTTAAGGATATTTTTAGTGTTGCCTGTGAGTCTGCTACTCTTTCATGCAAAAAATACTTAGACTGAGCTAAAATTTTGCATCAACATATTTTAACTCTTTAAAAGAAAACTTTACTATAGCCAAACCGTCGATCAAATCGAACTCGAAAACCACTTATTTGAAATTAAATGTTCTACTAAAACGTTCTCGTTTTTTTTATTTTTATATCTCTCTCGGTTATATAAAAAAGTAGCTTTAAAGGTGCAACGATGTACGGCACGACGGCTCAACCGACACAGCCACAGCCGCAACCACTGTTACTGTATGTGCGACGACTGGTTGCTGCACCTGCCTCCGGTTACTTGATTAAAAAACATTAAAAAAAAACCGAGGACGGTCACGTCCGTGAGGTATTTGTCGGTTAACACTACTAAAAACCGTGCAAAATACTTTTTTATCCGTCCATCGTACGGGTAACCGGCTGGTTTCTCGTCCAAATAGACCTAAAATAGCAGTTATAGCTAGAACTACTTACTATTTTTAAGATAGGGGCCTACTATTCTGAAACCCTCATACAGATCGGTCGAAGTTTCTTCGAGCCCTATGCTGATCAAACTGTTACTCTAAAGAAATTATAATAAAATGATAGTTTTTACAAATTGAACGAGATTAACTTCTATTGTAAAAAACATTTTACAATAAATAATAATTCGATAACAGAAGTTATTAGTGAAATAAAACTTTATGTACTTTTAAAAATGTGTATATGTAATTTCATAGGCGTACAAGAAAGTCATGTGGTGACATCGATTTTTGTTTTTTACAGAACTTCCAAAACCGTTAAATTCTTAACGATAAAAAATTACCGTTAATCTTTTTAAATACATTAATATATAACTTTTATTAAGAGTAACATCAGTAACAAAGACAAAAATTATTTAAAGTTATTTAATAAAACACGAATGAAAAATTTAATAAAATTACAAATGTCATACACTTTTAAATAATCTTTTTAGCTTATAATATATACGTAAATTTGTATTAGGTACGTGTATAAAAAATATCGGCTAACCTTCCGAAGACAAAAATCTCGATTTTTTTTCATCAGTATAAAAATAAATTTAAACTAAAGATATAACAGTTACTTTGTGGTACATCTGTATATATTTATTATCCAGGTTACAAGTATTTGCATTAATCTGAATAATATACAGATTACAGTATTTATGGAGGAGTGAAACATACACGTACGTATAAAAAAACTAAGATAAAGAAAACAAAAATTCCACTAATTAGCTTAAAAAAAAGACAAGTTTGGAGAAAAAATATACATTTAAACAAAGAGAACAGAATATAAGAGGAAATCCCCCCTCTCTCTCCCCTTCATTCAAGAGGTTAAACAAAGAAAATGCGCAGAGTGGAAAAACTAGGAAGGGGACGATAAAACTTCTAATAAAACAGATGACAGCAGACAGACTGTAACCAAGGTAACGTGAACAAATATCGTAAACTTTATTTACACACCAAATAAATCTGTAACAGTAGTATCTTATCTCTTTCAACAATTTAAAATTTGAAAATTTATGCAAAGCAAAATTATTTTACAATGGTATTTTTTTTTTTAATCAATTAATTAATTTAAATAATGAACAATAGATTGACTTAAAAATCTAATAAATATTTTATGGTTAAATGAACATACAATTAACATTAAAAGAATTTTCTTTCATAATAGATAAACTATTTTATGTCCCTTGAAAGAATTATTTTCTCAATTAAATATTACGCTTATCTATTTTCTCATAACAAACTTTCTCGAGACGTAATTGATCAATTCGTATTTTAATCTTTCAGAAGTAGAAAAAAGTTTGTTACATACATAAAAATCCAATCTGATTTTAAGTTTTATATACCACAATGGATGAGGAGTAAATAAAAAATATATAGGAAATAACGTATAAAATAATATCCTAAATGAAAATCACGGAACAATTAAATAGCTAAATATTCAATTACTTATTGTGAAATAAATATCACACATATATTTAAGGTTACCGGACTTCTTATTCTAAATTCCTACCAAATATAGGCGAGTTGAGGTAACAAGTTGCTGGAGTCAAAGCTACTGTACTAATGTTTTCATATTTTAAATTAGCTGTATAGGGCAGTGGACAGAAAACCGGCTGTAACAATCAATTCAAACTATTTTGTCCCCTTTTTTAAAACAAAATCCACTGCACTCACATATTAACACCAGATTTGCAGACTGATCGGCTTGGTATCCAATAACAGTCGAAGCGAGTGTCTTAGGAACAGTCCTAAGAGACTACATCCCAAGATCTTGTAATTTTGAATGTTAACAGATAGATTGTTAGTTATGTTTTTTATTTATATATACTCTACATAAATAACATTGTTTTATAACACATTTCGATGACGTCCTCCATCGCTGAAGAACACATAACCCCGTACGTTTCCACGCACAAAAAAGATACAAAACGTAAATCATCTCAAGGAACATATCACCGACGCCATTACCAGCATAACTCCAGCTGTGTAAGCAAGGTTTAAAACGAAACCCACCAATCAGTTTTTTTTTGTCAATTGACTGCCCCCACAAAAATTACCTATGGACTCGTCCAAGCGAACATCGCGCCGGCCCAATAAACTGCTAATGACAACAATAACAAAGCGATCAAACGCAAAGTGTATTGTTAGAGATGTTTTCTCAAGACGAACGTGTTTTTATTCTCGAGTCGTACTTTAGCACGCGATCGGTGGTGGCAGTGCAAGAATCTTTTTGTCGTTAAGTACCGTGATAAAACCAGCACCTAACACGGCATCTGTTTTGAGATTAGTAACTAAATTTAGAGAGAAAGGTTCTGTTATAACAAGGAACAAAACATCGATGATAGTGTTGAATGCAGACCGATTAACTGATTGACTTGTCAACAAAATTAATCAGGCGCTTGTTAACTGAAATTAATTTATTTAAATCAACCGTTTATCGGGCGACAAAAAAATTAAACTTAGGACGACCCATTATATATCGAATTCAAACGGTTCATCGACTTCTTTATTCAGATAAAGAAAAACGGCTAGAATATTGTCATCGGTATCGTCGATTCATACGTGAGGGTATCCATGTTACGGACATTATTTTTTTCACAGACGAGGCGTGGATTCATCTGGACGGCTTTTATGTGGGACACCCTGTACAAGCATACGGCGTTGGCGATACGTTTCTTAAATTAATGTACGTTTAAAAAATATTAAAAACATTATTTTCTTTTTTTACATCCAAGAACTCTATAATAAGTAACATAAACAAAAACTTTAAAACAAAAACAATATTTATAGAGAGAAAACCACAATGAAATGTCCCTGATATTTTTTACGCTTTATTGTTTTAATCTGAACTAGTAACATTCAAAACTCAAGGAAGATATAAAAAGAGAACATTAAATAAAATTAAAACAAACTTGTACGAACAAAACCTATATGTTTCAATATACATAAATATTATTTAAACACGACCAAAAATAAAACACGAAAAGTGTAACGAAAATATTTTATACACTTAAAATAGTAAAGAAAACGATTATTCAGTTAACAACCCACACAAATTTTCTACGTGTATACTTCAATATTAATGAGAACAAGAGCGATAGAGAAAGAAGAGATAAAATGGGAGAGAATATTAGCGCCACAGATGACAAGGAAGCGGGTCAACTTTGCATACGCAAATCACGAATATAACAGGTATATAGGAGCCAAGTTTTCAGCATTATAACTTCAAGTATAAATATTCGTATATACATGAATACATACACAAAATTTTATGAAGCCCATACACCAAAACACACACACACACACACACACACACACACACACACACACACACACACACACACACACACACACGTGTCATAAATTACAGTACAGTGACCTCCAAATATTATACGAGCTCAACCTAAACTAATATATGCAATGTAAAATTAAAGACTCCGGGCAAAATATATATTTTTCTCTTACAAATATTTAAGAAGACATTTCAATCTTTACGTTTGTTTCTCATGTTGTTCACTAATTACATTTTTTTTTTTTTTTTTTTTTTTTTTTTATACTAACATAAATGTCCTATAAGCGTAATTGAATTAGTGTAGTCATCCTAATATAAGTGTTTCTAATGATAGGAAAACGTTAAAGAAAACTGTTACTTTGTTGTACTACATATAAAAATAACTTTCTTGAAAATAAGTTTCAATCCATACGTTAATGTTCGTCCATTCGTTTCAGAATTTTTTTTCTCATAATATTTTCAAATATAAAGAAAAACAGAGTTGCGCAGTTTAGATTCATCAACGTAGAATACTAACATAATCTGAACATGATTAAGAGATTTCATATTATCTCTGCAAAAAAAGGAATTACGTAATTAAAAAAGTATCTTTTCTTCGTTATTTTTTTTCAGAATAGTTTTATTCGGTTTAGGAAAATAATGAAAACTGTTTTTTCCATCACAATTTTGTGCAGCCCATCAGGATTATGAACAGAAGTTTCAATAATCATTTACATTTTGGAGTATTAACTCAATCGTCCAGTTGTGATATATTTTGTTCTTTAAAATTATCTAGTCTTTATTTGACACCTGTTTGGTCCAGATATCTTTTCAGTTACCCAATCCATCCACATTCCTCGTTAAAATACCTGTAGAATTTTTATTCGTTTATATATTATAAACAAATAAAAATTCGAATAAAAATAGTGCGCGCGCGCACACGTACACACACATAAACATACATACGTCATAAAAGACTACGCCAGACGGTATAAAATTTTAAATATTTTAATTCAAGGCAAAGTTTACATCTATGGTGATTTCATACAATACCGTTAAACTTCGGACCAAATTTTTGAAAACTGATTATTTTTCAAAATACTTTAAACCGATGAGAGTAGATTTTAAGTACAATAACAGAGTAATGCAAGAATTTGTTTTTTCTAATATAACCTTGAACCTCTTTACGAGTTCTCATACCAAACATGAATAACCGGCGAGAACCCGGAATCAGATAGTTGCATGCAGCCATTCTTTATTCTATACACGGACTACATACAGAATGATTTATACTACTACAAACCGAATGATTAATACAACATAAGAAATATGTGCGCAAAATTAAACGTGAAAATATTTCTCAAAAAGACTAGAACTTACTCAACATTCACATTACAATTTCCCTAAAATCAGGGTATTCAAGAAGAAACCTAGAGTAAATATTCCCTCCACAAGTTATCATTAGCCGTTCCCCTTTATATAAGGTGTTTCTGAATTATGAAAGTTACAACAAAACTCTAGTGCATCGGTAACACCACCACCATCATAACCAGCAAAATGGAGAAAGAGAAAAATAATTAATAGAAAATGTCAGACTTCTAATCCATTTACACTAGGTTAATTATATAAATAAAATAATATATGAGAAAACGTTACATATTTTCCAAATACTTAACCCAAGACCCGTTCAATTCACCCTTACAGGAGTGAATTATCTTCATTACGGTAGTTTTTACAACTAGATAACCAAAGAGTATTATACCAAAAGATATTGAAAAAAAAATCTTATTAAAATACTTTAACTTATTCGTTTACATCCTTCACCATAACAAGATCGCAAAAAATTAATTTATTAATTTTAATTAAAATCTGACAAAGTTGTATAATACTTTTCTGACACTGGTTATTTATTTTTATATAGTGAAAAAAATAATTATATATAAACGAATTTACTTAAGATTTGTTTTTTTGGGTGGGGGTAATTTATAGTTTTATTGTAAAATGATCATTATACGATTAAATAAACCAAATGAAAGTTTTCAAAATTTAAAAAAATCTGTACTTTTTATTTTTGCTGCTTCCCGACCTCCAAAATCAGCTTCTAAGAAATTGTTTGATTTTTCTACGTCTACTAGGTTAAATAGAAGAAAGTAAAAAAATTTAACTAAAAAATGTACAACCAATAAAAAGTCGCCTAAGAATTCTTTTTGGGGATTGGAGGGGATGAATTATGATGAAATTTTATTGTTATTTTATTACTAGAACTTATTATTTAAACTTTATTATTCAAATTTTAAATAACCCTGAAAAAATTTTGGAAAAATTGAAAAAAACGATACTTTAAACTTTGATCGGCTCCCCACTTCCAATATTGCCACCAAAGTACTTTTTTGGGGTCCGCCTGCACTACTTCTAGGAAGATTATTTTTTTAAGAATATTTTTTAATTCGGTTAAAAAAATATGCAATAAATAAAAAGATGCTTTTTTACATTTTTGGGGCAAATTTTTATTTTTAAGTATTGAGCTTAATATAAAGTAGGTTTATTTTTACAAAATTTTGAGAAAATTGACGGTACTTACGTATTATGGCCATCGTAGCTACAGCTTTATTAAAAAACAAAGTAGTCAATCGGATTTCGGTGGAAAATGGGCCGATATAGAGTTTAACATAGATTCAAAACAGTCTCTTTATTAATTTTAATAAATATATTTATTTATTTTATAAATATAATTTAACCAAACTTAACCTACGCTCGCTAACCTTGATTAATTAACAGGAGTGTTTTGATTATTTAAATAATAAATAATTGCAATAATTACTGAATTTATTAGATAAATACTCAAAAATTGCGGTGTTAATTAGTCAAGGTTAGCGAACGAAGCGAGCGTAGGTTAAGTTTGGTTAAATTATATTTATAAAATAAATAAATAACCATTTATTAAAATTAATAAAGAGACTCTTCATTTTCCACCGAACCGATTGACTACTTTGTTTTTAAATAAGCTGTAGCTGCGGTGGCGTTAATACGTAAGTACCAAATTGACTCCCAAACAATCCCACCCCCTGGAAATATTAACCACAAACTTTTACCAACAAATTGCTCCATATACATGAGTCTCTATACAAAATTTCATTAAACAGTTCATCCAATCAAAATGCTTCAAACACGCCAACGAACTATATACGTACGAAATTACCCCTCAATTTTTTTTTTTTATTTCTTGGGGTCCCTGGTTTATGAAACGTCGAGAAATGCAAACAAATTCCATACCCCATTTTTTGACAGATTACCATACTTAACTTTTTACAGCATAGCTCTAATTATTTTTTATTCTTAATTTGTACTTTACAATCTGTATAATTAGTTAGTAATAAGCAACCCCCCTCCCCATTGTCCAATAAGATGAGGATGGTATGTATGACGTGTAAGTAATCTTGTACAGATTCAGGCCGACCATCCCTGCGACGTTTAGGGCCAGGGAGGCAGCCCTACTGTGGAGAGGGTGCAGGTCCACCTGACATGTAAGAGGAAGGTGGGTCGGCGCTACTCGATGAAGCACTGGGAACCCTCGAGGTAACAAGATGGGTAGCGAGGGGTAATGGGGACATGTAGAGGACATGTTGCCCATTATAGGATAGGATGGTGAGGGTAGCCCTGCGGGGGAGGGGGTCATGGGCATGCCAGAAGAGGGATGTCTGTGGTCTCTGTCGATACCGTGGGGACCCCGTTGGCAGAAGCCCTACTAGAAGGGCCAAGCTAGGGGGTGGTAGTCTGCTGCCACGGCATGCCTATGGGAACTGCGTTTGCTTAACGGCGGGGACCGGTTACCATAGGGGTGCTTAAAAATAAGAAAAAAAAAGGCCGACCATCCCTGAGACGTGTGGTTTAACTGAAACCCAACCACCAAAGCACACCGGTGTCCACTGTCTAGTATGCAAATCCGTATAAAAGGAACTAAATTTTACTGGGATTCGAACCTCAAAACCTTCGACTTTGTATAATAAAAAAAAAATTATCAGACTATTTCATCTGGCGATAGTTTAATTTTTTAATACTTTCAATAGTTTAATTCTCAAGTTCATATCCTACAAGTAGATAAATCTGGATATAATTTTGTTAAATAAATCTGTTAAATTATCTTTTATTTATTTATTTATCACGCAACCCGATGTCAAATATTTTATTGTAACTGTTCTAACCCCTCCCAACCACCCAACTTCTCTTACAATTTACATTGCATATATATTGTATGTATACATTTTTTTACGGTTCGATTAAATTTTCTTTTTTTTAATATACTTATATTTTAGAGTAAAAAATTCGTCGAATTTAAGAACAGACATTATACAAACTTTATGGTGGATATATCAGTTATTACCTAGGAAAAAAATAATTGCTTTACAATGTTATACCGCATTAGCGTTAGTTAAAATTTATGAGAAAATAATTTAACGTAAAAAAAAAAACCGAAATGGTTCACGGGATATTTATTCATAAAACAATATAGGTTCCTAATTTTCTAGATTTCCCAGCATTTTAGCGGTAAATTATTGAAACTTAGAATTGCTATTGATCGAACCTAAAATGGGAAGTTCAAATCCTACAAAGTAGATAGGTTATTTATCAAACTAAGTAATATATCAGTTAAATATAACGACATTCTGCGAATAAAATTCCAATCTTCTTTAACATATTGACTAACGCGACATTTTGCTTGGCTGAGAATTTTTTGCGCAACTTAAGGGATACTAACCTTTAGAATTAGATAGTTATTGAAAATATCAAGTCTTAAAATTAAAAGAAAGCTAGATAAGTTTATAATAACAATAACAATAATAATAATAATAATAATATTGAATAATGAACGACGGGTAAAAAAAGTTTATTATATTTTATTACTTGTTAGGATTATTCAATTTTAAAAAATAAACAAAATTTATGTTACAAGTCATGCTGTATGAGGTTTAACAGTAAAAAGTGCATTTGATTGTACTGTTTTCCAAGAAACATTCTTTTTAAGTTTGTAATAATAATTGAAAATGCACAGAGTCCCTTTAAGGTTTCTCAAACCACTGAGGTGCACCGAAATAAAAAAAATTTAAGCTACCGTTCAGTTTATCAAAGTTCTAATTAAAATACAGAGCACGAAATGAAAAAAACAAAAAACACAGAAATATAAACTACAGCAAAAATGTAATAGTAAGTTATTCGCATAAATAAATTTCGTTTAATTTCCCAACATAAAGTTCAGTAAACCATACAATAGTGTTTCATTCAATACTGTAAGTTTAAAAGTAGCACATAAAGAAAGGGATTGTGTAGAGCGTGAATCACAGCTTTTAAAAATTCCCAACTTCCGTTGTCATCATCAAATTACAACAGAGAATGAATTCACACTTCACATTCAATAAATTCTTGATAAAAGTATAAGTAAACATACTATACTACAAATATTAAAAAAAAATTCAAAGAATTATTCGATATTCTATTTCCGATTATAAATTGAGACAAGTGGTTACTAAATGTTAATAGAATTTCCTACAGAATTCCTAATATTTTACGTGTTAGTCATTATAAATTTCTTCGTTAACAGTCCAGAAAAAGTAATATAAAATTGAACGACATTGATGAAAACAGGTTCTTCCTTTTTAAAAAGTTTTTTTTTTTTTTTTAATAGACTATGCAAATCAATGATCATTATTATGCAAATTGATTAATAAAAGATTAAAAAATACTTTATTAATATTCACACTATTTCCAAGATTTTAAAAT
The DNA here is from genome assembly GCF_047948215.1 of Lycorma delicatula. Lineage (NCBI taxonomy): Eukaryota > Metazoa > Arthropoda > Insecta > Hemiptera > Fulgoridae > Lycorma > Lycorma delicatula. Next base: position 80,515,142 of record NC_134463.1, read on the forward strand.
TAATTTTAGACAGCCTCTAACAACAAAACAGGTTATAAAAAACAGTCACCACAAAAAAAAGTTTTATCAGTTACTTCTTTCTTTTTTTTTTAAATACTGGCACTAAATTAGGCTAGTTGTGACTGTAAATATTTAATAAAGTTCAGTAATGCCCTTTCAAAGTAAAGATTCTGATCACGATTAGCGTCAACACTAAGATATGCAACGTTTCATTTATGGGACGAAAGGGGCTTACGGAACTTTTCAGATACGAATCTGACTTACAAGTAGGTCTAATTCAGCGGGGTAAAACTGAATCTCTGCAATAAAAAGCACGCTACGTTGGTTTGTTTGCTGTAAGTGCTCACATTTTTATTTTGAATGAAGCACTACCATCTAGCGCAAAAAAATTAAATTAATTGTATAAGAACTTGAACTATTATAAACAGTACGTTGTTTATATTAACATTTATTATATTTATTTTTTTAAAGAATAAACTATTGAAGACAAGTTTCTTTTTAATTTTATAAAAATATGTAAGAATAGAAGCAGCATCACGCTTATTGATACGAACGATGTATATATATATGACGCAGGGTAGATAACGCATGTGAATGAAAAGATATATTGGAATGAAATAAAAAATGAATAAAAGTAGCTTAGCTACAAAAAGCATTATTTTTCAATATCAACCCCGTTTAAACTGATACACTTTTCCCAACGTATGACAAGTTTTTGCATTCCGTCACTGAAAAATTTTGGCGATGTTGTTGAATCTAAGTGACCACAGCTTCCTGCACCTCATCGTCGATGGTGTACTAATTACCTTTGAGATCCCTCTTGAGGGAAGAAATGCCAGCTTCTTTAACCGTGTTGATGTATTGGCCGTACTCGACGACTCCATTTGAACTGCTACCGAAAACAAACCGGTAAACGGATTTCAACGCATTATCGCAGGTTTGTAGAGGGAGATTTTAGCTATCATGTGCTGCCACGCCCAACTCGATAGTACCTTTTGTCTCCGTATAGCGCGCTAGTGTGCAAAATGTATCAACCGAGCCTCGTATAATACGTGAAATGCATTAATTACTTAATTATATTTCTGTCACCATGGCTACAGAAATATAATTAAGTAAAATTACCAATCTTTTATTCTTAAATGAATATCTTTACAATCACAAACGAGAATACCAAATCGTCGACGGTCGAGAGAGCGGAGCCCTGACCGGCTAGCAATTAATTAAGTTTAATTAGACTTCAAAAACACAATAAATAATACCAAGGTAGTTCCTTTAGGAACACTTAACTTTCCTCGGGAGGCTTTTGAATTTCTGCTGCAACGTATGTACAATCTGTTACGTAAAAAATCTAATCGTAATTATATTTTTTACGTGCTGCTCTCACCCAAGGAATTAACGCCTCGATCTTCGAAGATATTTGTATAGGATACGTCCAACACCGCTGCTTAAAGTGGCTCTAAAGTATCCTTTCCGTAAAATTATTTGTCTGCGCAGCAGTTCCCTTTGTGGGTCCATTTTATCATTTTTTCATCAGTGATCCTTTCATCCTATTTTTTGTTCACTCATTTTCATATCCCTTTTTAACAATTTTCAGTTTTAAATAATAAGTTAAGATATACATAATGGATGGCGGATCTTATAGATGTAGTGCATCCTTAATGTGACATAACGGGAGGGAAGAGCTGCGAATGCACAATAAACCTAATGATTAAAATGTCGATCGGGTAGACCCAGTCCTCCCTTCGTAAAATACAAAATAAACGCATTGAAATTCGATTGGTTTTCTTTTTCTTTTATTTATAACACCGATTTTAAAAATGTGGAGGGGAAAATATTCTCTGGATTAATACATATCTAAAACGACCAATAGAATTTTATTGTATCAAATAAAAGTAAAGTATTGTGCAATACAAATTTACTGTATCAAATTTTATTGTATTTTACTTTTACAATACAAATAAAAAATGAATGAAAAAAAATCATTTAAGACGTCCAAAATGACAATATATTATCAACTTTCTTGAATCTTGTTCCAGACAAATCTAGTTTTTTATATACTACTTAATTTAACTTATGTATAGATCCTGGACCGGTGCTTTATTAAAACTTTTCAAGATTTAATAAAAGCGAATTAAAAAATATTAAAACATTTACAAAAGATAACTTTTATTAACAGATTAGAATAGAATAAAAAAAATAATATAAATAAAGAGAAGGCTGATTTTTCTCATTGATTTAACAATTAATTATGTAAATTACTTTCTTTCAAAGAAAATATTTATTCCCGTAATTAAAATATGAAATTAAAAAATATATATATTTTTTAGAATAATAATATTTAAATAATAATCAAAGAATTTTATGATAGTGCATCATCTTTAATATTGATTTAGTCTGGAAGTTAAAAGAAAGTAAAATGGATTAGTCTGGAAGTAATAAAAGAAAAAAGCTGCAACGACTGCCTAGCTCGCTCAAGCTAGATGGAGATTTTAAGGGTCGCATTTTACTACAGTTGCTATGAAAAAAATCACCCTCTGCACTGAATTGAAACATTTCACAGCAAAATGAGCCTATTCCTCTCTCTATTCTCGATGATAAATAAATGAAGGAACATAAATTATATTATAGAAATTTCTTATCAAGCAAACATTTTTCCTCTATTAACTCAAATTAATAATTTATAAAATTCAAATAGTCAATCGTAAGGAAAACAAATTTGTAAATATCCTTTCTTAATTTCTTCAAGTTAACGTCAACATTTTAATTTACTTCAAATGTAAAAATATATAAATATCGAAGAGAAATTTGCAGGACAATGTACGACAGGTGGGCGGTTACCCTAGACAAAAAAAAAAACCCTTGTTATAACATTAAGATTTGTTGTATTTAATAAGTTTAGTTCCTGATAAAAGAATTCGCTGTCGGAGGTATAAGAAAAAGATACATTTAAAAAACAAAAAAATTCAACACCTCTTTACGATTATAGCATATGAATCAACGTGACCACTAAAGATTGTTTTTAAGGAACAGATGAGAATAAATGAAAAAGAAATATATTAAATAAATTGTGCTAAAAAGCTACTTCCAGTCCGTCTGGGCGTTCTACTGGGGCAGATCCAACTGATTGTTTTTATTCTATTCGGAATGACCCAGAGATACGTCATCAGACCTCCTTGAATCTCAATTTACTGATCCGCTAATGTGGAATTGTCGTCTGATCTGAAAACATGACATTTTTCAGGTGGTCCTTATTTTAATCAATTCTGTTAAGCATTAAAGCTGCAAACTCCAATCTTCTCATTTTGTCACTGGGTTTGATTTCATCTAAAAGTTGTATCTTATACGTACATAGTCTAAGCATCTTACGCACAACTTTGTATACTGTAGATTTAGGTGTTCCCAATTCTAAACTGCGCCTTTCTAATGACTTTTTCGAGCTACGCGTACAAGATGCTCGGATCCGTTCCACATCTGTTCAGTTATGAACAGCCTGCCCTGGTGACTTCCTCTTTAAAGTCACTGCTTGTTTCCTTAACTGATTAAACCGCTGGAGTATTGTTTTATTCTTAGGCAAGTACCGTCATATTCATGTCGATAATTACGCTGAACTGTGATAACCGATATTGTTTTGATAAACCAAATTACGCAACTGAGCTTCTTGCTGCGAGTCGTCATGACAGAGTAAGATTGCCGACCGGATACGCAATGAAGGTCACACACAGCGATGCCGACCACGATGAATATTTGCGATGAAAAACTTAATAGTATAACGAATATAAATATGAAAACCGGATGCTTTTAACAGATTCCCTTATTTCATAACGATATTTTAGAATCAAGTTTTATAAGCACTATGTAACAAACATTAAAAAAAAACCCTGAATTGGTTCATAACGTGTGTGGTAGAATGTAGGGAACGAATCTGGAAACTTCATGAAATTTTTTGTTGTATTTTTTAATATCTTTTCATCTACTTTCCCTATTTCCTGAGCCTATAAAGGAAGGTTCATAAGTTTTATGACGGGATGCTCTTACCGACTACAAGAAAAATATGGAAATTCGTAGCGTGTATTCGATTTATGAAAGAAGAAAAAATGGTCCAAAAACACTTCAATGATTCAATTTAGGTTTAATAAACCATTTAATGATTTAAATATAAACAAATCTTAATACTAGTTTTTAATGTCCAAATGAAATTAAGGGATATAATCTAAAAAAAACTTATTTTCCGTTAGAATACACTTATATTGCACTGCCCATATTTGTCTTTCTTATGGCAATCACGCATGCAAAACATATCAGGTACAAGCGATCGTAGTCAATGTTACTCTCTAAGAATAATGATCAACCACAAAGGTAAAAATATTTCTTTGTAGGGCTGAATTACAAGTGGATTTTAGTAGGATTGATGCGCAATAGTATAATCGGTCAGCAAATAAAAGACAATGAGAGGAAAACTCCATTTCAGTCCTCACTTTTGTTAGCAAATCTGACATGTGTCAGACGTCACTCGCCGTTTAACAAGTGTTTCATCTGTGATATCCTACAATGATTTCGTTGACACTACTATTCTACACAAATATTTTTCACATATATTACTAAGAAATCCTACAATAATAGCATAAGTTATATTTAGTTTTGAAAATCTAAATTAACATCAAAGAACCTTTTTTTTATAATGAAAACTTTATTTTTAGACTATACTAAGATTTCTTTAAAAAAAAATTATAATTTCCTGGATTAAATCATTTATCCCAATGTGGACTTTACCTATAAATCTCTAAACAACTTTTCCTCATTATTATACGCCAAGGGGCGTATTATGTAGTAAAATATATGATAAATTTAACTACATACGACTGGCATTTCAAATGAGGACGCTTCCCCTTATAGTAGAAAAGAAGATATATATATATATATATATATATATATATTTGCGATTTATTTACTGGGGATGAGTTTTAATAAGCAATAGCAGAGTTTAAGAATTAAAAGTAAACACAATAAATGAAAAATGGTTCATTAAAAAAAATTTGGAATTGTGATCCTGTTCTTTTCTGAATGATAATAAATACCACATGGAAGAAACACACGGATGATAATTCAGCTTATACAGAATAGCTGTAAAAGAATCACAGTAAATGTTTTAAGAAAAAGGACTTTTAAATAAGCAAATATAAGTAATAATTCCGAAGCGGTATAATAATAACATAAAGCGACTTTTTAATAAAACATTTCAAGTGAAAGATTTACATGATAATTTTTCAACCAATAAAATAAAGCTTATTACATTTATTTATCACATCTTCCAATAAATCCTCAGTAAATTTTTATACGTGATACGATGCATTAAATAAGAATGAAAGGAAACATACAATTGCGGATACGCAATTCTAAATTCAATATTCATAAAAGTAAAAAGAACAATTTTCAAATAAGTTAACACGATAATAACATGACACGCCAAAATTATATCAAATTCGTAAAACATTAGCAAAACATTCACGTACGAACCAAAAAAATTACCATGTGTAATGGCATAAGTCCAAATTGTTTCAAAAGATTATTTGATAAATAACAACCAACCTCCTGTAATTTATTAATAAAAAGGAGTTACATTTCATAGATAAATAAAAAAAATTAAATAGAAGAGGGTATTCATTTTGTCTTATATTTCATTCGTTAGTTTTGGCGCCAATTCTCAAGGTCAAGCGATGAATGTCGCTTACTGTGCGTTCCATGACTGTGATGATCTCATCACGGTATCTCTACATATATATGTTGCATGTGTGCGTGCGTTCGGTCGGCTGTGTATTGAATAGTCATCGCACGGTTATGCGTGCCTTGCGCTGCAGAGGCACAGCACAAAGCACTGTTTAATGTTATTCAGGTAAAGTTAGGTTATGTTAGTTGTATTACTCACCCGAGACAACACAACTCTTTGTGTGCGTACTTTTCTTTATCGCTCACTTCTTTATTGAAGTTTTGTTATTAACTTTCCTAACGAAGTCTTTCTTTCCCATTATTTTTTTTTTAATGATGACTCATCATAGTGATTACCATATGTTCTATATAATCATCATCGTTGTCGTTGTCAGAAGCATGACAAACTAATTCACCCTTAACCGGATCTCTTTTAATCAGTTTTTTTTATTGTTAAAAATCCGATTTCTACCACCCTTTCCAACAATTTCTCTTTATTAAAATTTCAGTACGGGTCATTTCATATGACAAAACAATTCATTCACAATTAATTGGTAACTTTTTTCACGAATTACATTGCTATTTTCTTATTTTTGCTACTTTCTTCATAAATATCGATAGACGACATCGATAATAAAATAACAAAATGAAAAATAAAATAATTGTAAAATAAAATTAAACAATATTTTCGCACAGGTAAATAACATACATTAAACCTAATGAATTAATTTTACACAACGCAATAAGACTTATTCAAATGCTGAGAATTTAGAAAATAATTATGTTAGTAATCAAAGCATTCTTCAAAATAATACCCGATAAATGAATAAACTTCAATTAGGAATCAATTGCATCAAGTTTTAATCGCCTTTTTCTTTTTTTTCTTCCAAAAATACCGTAACAAGATCAAAAATATAATCATTTACCAAAAAACACGTGACAAAATTTTCAAAATTACTTATTCACAACTTCAAAGTGATTATATCTTGTAATCGTCGCAAATAGTCATTACAAAACAATAGCTAAGGATCAGGAAAAATGAGAAAAAATAGTCACAACGGCTCTGAAAGAACGAAAAGTAATCCTTTATGCTCACACAGACTATAGTAACAAGAGCTACAAAAAAAAAATTAGATTAATGAATTGTAGGTAAGGTCAACCGCCTGAGGTTGAGTCTAATACAATAACATCAACTACACAATACATTGCATATTTTGTAATGAATTTAACAAATTACGCCCTACAACGAAAGTGAATTAATATAATGACAATTAAAATAAGTAAAAAACATTATCACAATTGAGAAAGGTTTAGCCAGCCCAGATAATTTTACTTTATTATCAACGTCATAAGCACTTTTTTTAGGTATACAGACGTAATCGACAGATGAGTAAAATACTTCCAATATATACCTATAGTTTTAATTCCTACAATTACGGTATCAAAAAGTACAATAGAAATAAATATATCGTAAACCAAGGTAAATATTTCTATTACATAACTGAGAAATTTCTATTACTGTACCGAAAAAGAAACGAAAATGCATAATTGTTGAGGAAATGTACGATCACAGACATTTAAAACGGAAAATTTTATGAAAAATCCTGAACGTTCCCCCTTACAGCAAGGAAACTTTGCTGTAAAATACAAAAGAATGGAAAACGATTTCAAGAGAAATGAAATACGAGTTAAACCAAGGGAACTCGCTTCGCTCTGCCAAATATCTGACAAATTGTGTAAAAAAGGGGGCATGGCATAACATAACAAATAATCCTCCGAATTCATGGGTTAAACAAACATACGAATGTGATCTTCACGTAAATATTTTTTTTCATAAAAAACAGTCTGTAAGGCATAAAACACTGCACTGAATCTAAGTGTATTACATGTGTTTTATAAAGAAAAAAATGTAACACAAATTATAAGATACTACATTTTTAGGAAGAATCTAGAAAACAGATTCCAATTAAAACAGAATTGTAAATCCCAAATTCATTCGGTCTATTACTGTTTGAATTAATTAGATATTGGGAATAAAACACAATAAAAATTTACTATTAATGTAACCTTCACATGATCGATGAACATGTTGGTTGTTACATCCCACATATATGGTCGAACAAACGTCAGTTCAATGAAACAGAGGAATGTCATTTATACAACTACATATTATATTTATATACTAGCATTAACATATTTACAAAAAACAAACCCCTCTGAATATTTAAGTAATGATATAAAAACAGTATCTACTAATAAACACGAACAAATCGACAGAGTAATATTTTTATATATTAACATGTTTATCCAATAAACTGCAAGAAGGGGTATTCAATATACAATCTTTAAAAAACTCATCTCATTTAAAATATTAAGAGCTGTAATTCTCATTAGCCGATGCCAAAGAATTAATACCGGTATAGACTAAGTCGTGAAACCCTTTCCCCTAAGAAAGAAAGAAAGAATAAAAAATAAAAAAATAAATTTAACACTCATTAATTTTATTTTAAAACAGATTGTTTTTACTTTTAGAGAAAGAATATTTTATAATGGATCATTGACAATCTTCCCTACCTACTTCTCGACAAGCTTTCAGTCTTTTAATCGTATTTCTACATACGTTGTTTCGCAATGAAGCTGCGGTAATTAACAAATTACCGCAGAACCAATTATAATTGGTTCTTCAATGCTACAATGGAATATGGAGAATTATTATAAACAAAAATTTTCAGATGCCCGCCCACAGAAAAAAAAGTGACTTTTCAGGAGACCTGGGTCTGTCTGTCGTTGATAATTAGACAATTATAAGAAAATCATAATTCAAAATGGCTGTATTAACTGTTTTATCAAAGATAACAATACCAAACATCAGGCTCCAAAAAAGCAACAAACGTTTTTCTTCCGTGAACTGGCAAACCAAGAATCTTGGTTTGTCAAATTTCGATTACACTTTACAACAAGATTTTTGTCTCACGAGTATAAATAGGTTATGTAGTTTTTTAACCTGTTTTCAAATACGTATTCGGAATTTCTCCATCACCCACAGTTTTTGTTATTTTAATTTTGTTTAATATATTAAAACGTTTTTCGTC